>NW_006207069.1:981350-1016350 GCF_000334495.1 Tupaia belangeri chinensis
GCGAACCGCAGTTGACTACATGGGAGTCCAGCCACATAGCTGTAACAATGTCAACTGCTGGTCCCTCCCCTGTCAAATTTTTAAAAAGTAATAATAACAATAATAGTAAATATAATTATACAATTCTTTAAAAATAAGTACATCTTAAAAAAAAAAAAAAGGTTACAGGTCTAAGAGGAGAGACCAGCAGGTGGCATGGTGGTCAAGGGGTTGGACTCTCACATGGTTGACCACTGATTATTGTCAGGACCAGGACCTAGTGAATTGCTTTCTCAATTTTTCTCTCCCTCTCTGATAAATCAAAAAATAATCATAATAGGGGACCAGCAGTTAGCGTAATGTCTATGTCACTGGACTCCCATGTAGTTGACCGTGGTTAGAGTCCCGAACCTGGTGGCTTAAAACCCACGCCGGGCACATGTGCGTGCATGCCTAAGATCCTGAGAGGAGAATGGAGGAGAAGGGATTGCAGCATGGCCATCCTCCCCCCCACCCTGAGGGTGATTTCTTGCTTTCCATCTCTCTGAATCTCTCTGTCTCTCGGGCAAGCACATGTGCCCTGTAGTGAAAACCTCTCCAAAATAATAATAATAATAAATAAAACTAAATAATTCTTTTTAAAAATGTCTAGGAGGCAATATTTAAAATCAACTAAGATTATATGTCTTTATTTTGTTGAGCAATGTGACTTGTTGGAGATTTAATTTGGCTTGGGGTTTCGGTAAAATTAAACAAACCGACAGAGACAATGAAGGAAGTACTTGAAACAGATTATTTCTAATTGTAAAGGAATTGCATACTTAAGTGCTTAGTTGCTCCTATGGAAGATGTTAAAAGTCAATTAGAATTTGGAAATCTCTGAAATCTAAACTCTTAGAGAAAAATGGAATAGAAACAATAGCATCAGAATAACAAGTCAGTATTATATCATGTTTAGTGAATTCTTATTCTCTTTCTTGCAGCTTCTGAAGTCAAACAAGGGATTTTTCTTGCTAGCCATGCAAACACAAATTCTGATTCATTCTTGATATTAAAGGAGGCATTAAATAATACATTTAACATATTTCTATATTGATGAGGTCTTGAGCCCACAGGAAAAGTGAGGGGGACATAATGAGGAAATTGGGGTCAGAAAGCAATCATGTAGCTTAATTTTTAAATTTCACATTATGGCATTCTCTAGAGAAGTTGAACTCTGTTTATTTGACTGCTTGTAGATGAGTGAAATAGAATGTTTGGTCACTCGCTTGCTAGTGAAGCTTGGGCTGACAGATCAGTGATGAACATCCCAGGGAGGCCCTCAAAAATGAAATGTGTGTTTGCTTACTTTAACTGGGTAGGGTCCCCTGCATAAGACCAAATGAGTGCACAGTGGACAGTCATAATGGAAGTCAATGGGCACTTGATCCTGGGTGAGAAGGATGACATGCAGCGGGAATTGTCATCGAAGCTACCACAAAATACCATTTGTAGAGAAAGAATCCATTCATCAAGGGAGGATTCACATCTATGAGACGCACTCAGGTTAAGGGCTCTAGATTCTACAAAGCCAATGACTCAAAGTACGTGGGATTTAAATGGCTTCTGAAGTTTGATATTCTGACACAGTGCCCACTTTCCCTAGCCATAGAAAATGAGCCTGTCAGCCACTTAGTGCATCTCTTGTATTTCCAGGGTGAAAAGAAGAAAGCAAGCGAACCAATGTGAAACACGCTGCTTGAGAAAAGCCAGGTGGTAGACAGGTGCTTATTTTCTCCTTATGTCAAAGATTACTTCTAAAAAGTAGACATTGTATCAGTCAGCAGAATTTATTACAGGGCTAATCTCTGCAACTGAAAGCAGAGACATTTCTGATGCCGAGCCCCCCCTTGTGTTACCTTGAGAGAGTTATAAGAATCATTTTAGCTTGTGACAAGAGAAGCATCCAGCCCACGATTGATGCTGGTCAGACCATAGAAATTGGAAAGATAAAATTGTCATGCTAAACTGTGATCGTTTCGTGAGAGAGAGAGACAGGAAATTGTCTCTTTAGATGTCATCTCATGCTCAATTTTACCCTGGGAATTTAGAGGCTATGTAACATTTTCAAACATGATAGTGAAGGAATGCGGAAGAAATACAGATTTACCCCATGTTATATTTCAGCTTTTAGAGCAGTCAACTATTCCAACATGGTGCCATTGGCTAATGGCAATATCTCAACAACTTTATGGAGATATTGACATAAAAATTGCCTATATTTAAGGTGTGTGACTTGATGTTTAGATATAAATATACATTGTGAAATTGTTACCATATCTCATCAAAACAACAATATCACCTCTCCATAGTGACCAATTTTGTTTATAACATTAATATAAGTGATCTGATTTCTTAAAAGATCTTATTTTATTTATTATTATTATTATGGCACTTTCATTTGACCAAATTGAGGGGGAGAGTGGGAAAGCAAGCTGCCAGATCCAGGACTCCAGCCCTGGTTGGCCGTGTGGGATTCCTGTATCCAACTACCACGCCACCTGCTGGCCGCATGTGATCTGACTTATATGTAAAGAAAAACAGCTGGAGAAAATAAGCAATATGTAACTTTCTTTGAAACTATTTGCTTTATGTGTTTCAGTAACAATATCTGCAGTTTGTGTATTTTTAGTAAAGGAATAAAAGAAAAATTTTATTAATGAAAACATGACTTTTAATTGTATTATCAAATAAAACAAAAACGATAATAAATTTAATCTTTATTTATTTGGCTATACACTATAGATTAAAAAATACTAAGTACCAGGAAAATATTGATGCAGGAAAATGAATGACAGGCATCTATTAAATATGTTTCAAAGATCTACCAAACATTTTATTTTATTCGACTAGAGGCAGTCAAATAAATAGCATTAACTTCTCTGGAGAATGCCTTAATGGGGCATTTTAAAAATTTATCTATGTTAGTTTTTATCAACTAAACATTCTGTGTATACCTCCTTTGTTTTACATTGCTATTCCTTCCTTTGTGTGCTCAGAGCTTCATCAACTTAAGAAGATTTAAATTGTATTTTTTATGTGCCAGCAGGTGGCATGAAGGTTAAGGAACCAGATCCTACAAAGCTGACTATGCAGTTCGAGTCCTGGACCTGGTGACTTGAAACTCACACTGGTCATGTGTATGTGCATGCTCAAAAGCCAGAGAGGAGACTAGAGGAGGAAGGATTGTGGAAGGGCCATCACACCTCAGGGGGGATTTCTCGCATTCCCTCTTCCTCTTTCTCTTGCTGGCGAGTGCACCTGCCCAATAAAAGAACTTAGAAAAATCAAAATATCTCCTTGAAAAGGTAATAGATAAGTGTCAACCAAAAAATTAATGTAATTAAGTCTAAAAATTAGTGTGTGCTCTACTGATAATACCAATTAGGTCAATTAATGTTTTTATTTTAAAAATTTCTTGGGTTTTGTCATAAGGAATGTATATTCCCTAGAGAAAGGCAAAGAGAGGGAAAGTGAGAAATCACTCCCTAGGGAAAATGGCCACACTTTAATCCCATTTCTTCCAATCTTCCTGGGATTTGGGGCATGCCACACGCATACTGATGTGATTTTCAAGCCACCAGGTTCAGGATTGATTCATGGCTGGCCATGTGGGAGTTTAGCACCTTTACTGTCATACCACCTGCTGACCCCAAAGAATGAAATTTTTCAAGTTCTTTTCAATGTATGCAAAATATCAAAGGACCAATAAGCTTGTTTAGCTCTAATGAGATAGTATTGATAATTGGCAAAGTAAAAAACTCCTTAGCGTCTGTTGTACATATGCTATATTTCTGTAACATAGGTAATTATTTCACTGTACAAAATCAGAATGAGAAGACTGATTTCCAAGGTAAAGGAAAATATAGCAAATAATGGGTCCTATTTTTTGGTTTCCTTTTTTTAGAGATAGTTTTGCTGTAGGGCACATGTTCTTGCCAGAGAGAGACAGAGAGACAGAGAGACAGAAAGTGAGAAATCATTCCATGGTGGGATGGCCACAGTACAATTCCTTTTCCTCCATTCTCCTCTCAGGATCTTGGGCATGCACACACATGTCCCTGGCATGAGTTTCAAGTTGCCAGGTCCAGGACTCAAAGCACAATTGATTACATGGGAATTCAGTGATATAACCATTATACCATTTGCTGGTCCCATGGATCCTATATAAACGACTAGAAATTCTAGCTGGATCCCAATGTGTGACTGTATGAAATATATGGTGGTAGTGCAGACTAGTTCTAGAATCAAAACTTGGGAATAAGATTTTAAATTTTCTTTTCTTTTCTTTTTATTTATTTATTTATTTATTTTATTGCCACAGGGAGCACACACTCACCAGCAAGAGACACAGGGGAAGAGCAAAAAACATGGGAGTAGGCTCATTCCATAATCTTTTTCCTCCATTTTTTTCATCCCATCAGGATGCTGGGCATTAGGGCTTTGTACTGCTAATAATTTCAGTGTAAGTTAATTATGTAGTATGACCATAAAAAATGTAAATGTAAGCTTATGCATTCTTAATGAAAACAAAACATCACAATAAATGTGATCTTTCTAGCTCTAAAATTTTGAGTTATTTATAATACTGCATTTGAAAAAGTTTATAGCAAATTGTGATCCTTTTCCTTTAATTTGTATTTTTGTTAGCCCGATCGTGTTGCCTTCATGCTGTTAAGAAAGCTCATACCGTTCCTAACCCTTCTATTTCCTTCACTTCTGGTATGATCACTGGTCCTTACATTGCCTGAAGTTATTCCTGCCTTATCTTTCTTTCTAGGGTCAGAAGTAAAGGGCAACTCTTTAGAGGAAGTACCTCAGTCCTACATGTTTGAAATATCTGAATAGCGTCTACCATTTTAAGGTCCTAAAATCTTCTGAAAGTCTGTCAGTATGTTACTTTAACAAATTGTGTTTAAAATAGAGGAAATATGGCATAGTAGTTAAGAACATGATATGTGGAACCAAACAAATGTTAAGAAATTATTTAACTATAAGTAGGTTTTTCTTCAGTAAAATGGCCATAACAATATGAATTATTATATCACTCAGAGTTCTACAGTGAATTGGAACCAATGAAATATTTATAGATATAGATATCTAGAAAAGGATGTATGAGTGAATGGCTCATGCAATTATGAATGCTGAATTCTATGATTTGTAGCCGTAAGCTGGACACCCTTGAAAGCTTGTGGTATGGTCATAATCCAATCCTATAGGCCTGAGAATCAGGGAAGCCCAGTCCGAGTTACAGGTTCTGAGAACCAAGAGCTCTAGTGTACAGGGATAAGAGGAGATGGATACCTCACTTCAAGAAGAGAGTAAATTTGCCCTTCCTCTGATTTTTTTGTTACATTCAGGATATAGATGTACAGAATGATATACATCCACATTGGAGGGTGACCTTCTTTATCCAGTCAACCCATTCGAGTTCTAAACGCTTCTGAAAATACTCTCAGACACAGAAATTATGTTTTACCAGCTATCTAGGCATCACTTAGTCCAGTCAAGGTGACACATGAATACATCTACCTCTTAAGTTTGTTAGGAGGATTACGTATGATTTGAAAGCTGTTAGGTGTATAGTAAATTTTACATAGCTTGCTTATTTAGCATGTCTTTAGATATTTGTCTTTTATTTAAATGCAAACTGCTAATGTGCATGTAATATTTGGCATGTTTTAAGGCATCTCAGTGCAGTATAGATAACTCTAGACTGGAGCTGCAAAATGTAGGATAAAGCCATACATTTAACACTCACATTAAATACAGAATTGTTTAACTAGGTTGTGTTGCTAGTTATGCTACCTCTTTGTAGAAGACTACACTCACCTGAGAGAACTGTTGCAAGCCTTAAAGAATTTCACATATACAATGGGATTAGCAGAGCTCGTTGCATGTGAAAGACTCCGATAAAGGTTAGTTGACTCCCAATGTAAATTCTCAGTATGGCATACCTTGTTTTATTGTGTTTCACTTTATTGTGCTTTTCATGTGTTGTGCTTTTTACAAATTGAAGGTTTGTAGCAACCCCACACCAAGCACTATTTTTTCAATAGCATGTGCTCATTTTATGTCTTTGTGTTATATTCAGTAGTTCCCACAATATTTAAAATTTTCCTCATTTTTATATCTGGTATAATAATCTGTCATTGGTGATCTTTGATTTTACTACTGTAATTGTTGTAGGTTACTACAAACCACACTCATACAAGAGAGCAAATTTAACTGATAAATGTTGTTTTGATTATACTAGTGATCAAGCATCCCTTTGTTTCTCTCTGTCTCTTCAGATTTTCATATTTCCTGAGACACAATAATATGGAAATTAGGTCAATTAACCACCCTACAATGGTTTCTAAATGAAAAGGAGAGTGACGCATCTCTTACTTTAAATCAAAAGCTAGAAAACATTAAGCTTAATGCGGCATAGGGCAAAAGCTAAGGAAGGCTAAAAGGTAGGCCTCTTGAACTAAACAGCCAAGTTGTGAATGTGAAGATTTTCAAGGAAATTAAAAGTGCTACTCCATTTAACACATGAATGATAAGAACAGGAAACAGCCTTACTGCTGAAATAGAGTTTTAGAGTTCTGAATACATCAAACCGAAGCCTAATACACAGCAAGGCCTTTACTCTCTCCAATTACATGAAGGCTGAGAGAGGTGAGGAAGCTGCAGAACAAATGTGTGATGCTAGCAGAAGTTGGTTCAATAGATTTAAAGAAAGAAGCCTTTTTTCTATCATAAAGTGCAAGGTGAAGTGGCAAGTGCTGATATGGAAGTTGCAGAAAGTCATCTAAAAGATGTAGCTACACCATTTGGTGGCTACACTAGACAACACATTTTCAGCATAGACTAAATAGCCTTCTACTGGAAGAAGAAACCATCCAGGATTTCATTGCTAGAGATGAGAAGTCAATACCTGACTTCAAAGTTTGACAGGACAGGCCAACTCTCTTTCTAGGGCCTAATGCAGGTAGTGATTTTCAGTTGAAGCTAATGCTCATTTGCTAATCCTACAGCCCTTAAGAATTATGCTACATTAAGCCCAGCAGGTGGAGTGGTGTTTGGGACACTGAATTCCCACATCGTCAACCATGGTTTGGGTCAGGGACCTGGAGACTCTCTCTCTCTCTCTCTCTCTCTCTCTCTCTCTTTCTGGTGGGTGACTGTATCAAATTTAAAACAATAATAATAGTGATAAATAAAATTAAATAAATAATTCTTTAAAAAAGAAAGAATTACACTGAATCTACTCAGCCTGTGCTCTATAAACAAAACAACAAAGATTAGATGAGAACACGTTTGTTCGCAGCATGGTTTGCTGGATACTTTTAAGTTCACTATTAAAATGTATCACTCATATAAAAAAGGTTATATTCAAAATACTACTGCCCATTATCCATACACGTCGTCTCCCAAGAGTTCTGAAGGAAATGTACAGGGAAAGTTATATTATATCATTTACATGACTTACCAGAACATCTTTTTTACTAGTTCATTTGTTTATTTTTTGTAAGACAGACACAGACCGACAGACAGGCATGGTGACAGGCAGACACCCCTAACATGGTCTTCTTGCTAAGATCTGTCCCCAGTCTCAGCTGGACTGGTTTATGGACATGTACAGCCTGCCTGCTATGCTGAGGGAGGCCTAGGGATGTGAAATCAGGATCTATTTTCTCATAAGAGTGCAGTGTTTCACTACTGTATCACTATCTGACCCCAAACACAGGATTAATTTTGTAACCTAAGAATCATGGAGTAATTTAGAATTTCAAGTCTTCTTAATATTTAAAAATACATTTTGTATGACTATAGAGGCCATAGATACTGATTCCTTGGATAGATCTGGGAAACACAAATTAAAAACCATCTTAAAAGGATTCACCATTTTAGATGCCATTAACAACATTCATGATGCATGGAGAAGGTCAAAATATCAGCATTACCAGGGAATTGGAAGAAGGTGTTTCTAATCTTCATCAATGACTTTGAGAAGTTCAGGATTTCATCAGAGAAAGTAACTTCTGATATGGTAGAAATTGAAAGAGGATTAGGTTAGATGTGGAGCCTGAAGATGTAACTAACTTACTGCAATCTTATAACAAAACTTTAGTGAATGAGGAGATACTTCATTGGGATGAGTAAAGAAAGTGATTCCTTGAGATGGCATCTATTCCTGGTGAAGATTCTGGGAGCATCATAGAAGTGACAACAAAGAATTTAGGGTATTACGTCCACTGAATTGATAAAGCAGTGTCAAGATTTGAGAGAATTGACACCAATTTAAAGAAATTCTACTGCAGATAGAATTATGTGAAGTAGCATGATGAAGAACAGAGCAATTTTTCATGAAGAGAAAAGTCAACTAATGCAATTTATTGTTGTCTTATTTTAAGACATTTATATTTACCACTTTGGCTTTCAGCAACCATCACCCTAATCAGTCAGGAGCCATTAGTATGGGGCAAAAAGATTACAACCTGCTGAAGGCTCAGATGACTGTTAGCATTTTTTGGCAATAAAGTATTGTTCACTAAGGTATACATTATACTTTTTTTTAGACATAATACTCTTGCACACTTAATAGGCTACACTATAGTGTAAAACTAACTTTTATATGTGCCAGGAAACCAAAAAATTGGAGTAATTATTTTATTGCAGTATTCATTTTATTGTGATGGCCAGAAACTGAACATGCAATATCTCTGAGGTGTAACTGTATGTGTTTACTACTATTATTATAAATCGTATTTGTTGTCTATGCTCCATTTGTAGCAGAAAGAAGCAGAACACATATAAACAAACTCTTACTTGGAATCTTTTTAGTAAAAGAGAAACCATAGCTTCCATGGAATATATCTTAGGGACAGCATTCACTTAGTTCAGCCTCCCATATCTGAATTTACCTTTTTTGTGCAATGTAGTGATAACTAATATTTTGGTGACCTGGAGGCATTGTAATATTCTTAACCAACCCCCCAAAATTGTATTATACTTGGGATACAATATTGATCATACCAGAAAAGAGGCAAATATTCAAAATAACTTTTGATAACCTCAATTTCCAAAAATAAGAGTTATTTCAGTTACACTCACTTAACTAGAACTTCTATTTGACCACATCTTTGGTCTTTTTATAACTAAATTTAATTTGATAATGCACATTTGTGACCATTTTGATAGTAAAGTAGTAAACAATACTCTCAAACCTAGAACATCTTAGAAACCTGAAAAATTATGCATATATCTTGACTTTTAAATTATCATATTTTAAAGTATCACATTTTAATCAGAAATTATCAGATTTTATCAGTTAAAGTGTCAGATATTTGGGAGCCAGCAGGTGGCATGGTGGTCAAAGAATAGGATCCCACGTGGCCAACTCCACTGTTTGAGTCCTGGTCCAGGTGGCCTAAAAAGCATGGCGGGCACATGTGTGAGCAAAATCCCAAGAGGAGAATGGACAAGAAGGGATTGTGGTGTTGCCATCCTCCCTGGGGCTGATTTCTCACTTTTCCCCTCTCTGTGTTTCTCTTTCTCTCTCTCTGTGGCAAGCACAAGTATCCTATGGCAAAAACAAAACAAAACAAAACAAGAAACTCAAAAAATTAAAAAGTATCAGATTTTCTTTGTCATTTAAAGTTCTTTTCCAACATTTTAAATAAATCACTAGCATTCCGTCCTATACTGTGTGTGTATAATATACTTTATTTAATCCTCTCCCTATCCTTACACATTAATATTTCTGCCAAGTTTTTGATATTGTAAATAATACTTTTGTGAACATCTCTGTTTATAAATCTTTACCTGGGATTCTGACTATTACACTTGAAGACAAAACTGAAATTGGAACTAAGTAAAATATATAGACATGTCTTTAAATTCACAATTACAATATAACTTCTCAATACCAGCAGAGAAATGATTAATTGCTTCCTGACTAGCCATTAACAACAGCAGCTTTTCACTTTGATTCAACAGCTGAAAATTAATATCTCATTATTTTCATTTCTATTAATGGATTATTAGAAGGGTTTTTGACCATTTTCTTGTTTTCCTCTCATAATTAGCCCATATCCATTTTGAAATCAGGTCATTAATTGAAATGTATAATTAACTTAAATTGCCTTAATGTTTCATCAGAAAACATGTAAGAAAACAAATTCAACAGAAGTATCTGTACTTCTCATGTTTAGACAAAAACACATGTGAATATGTAAGCACATGAATACGTGATTAGATTTACTCAAATAATACAGAGGAAAACCTATAGCAATAATATATATTATTAATAATAACATAGTATAGAGAAGTAAGGCAGATTCTTTGACATTAAGGTAAAAATCTTAAGCTTTTAGGCTAAGAAATGACAAAAATTCAATAGAACACCATAAATTCTATGAGTTGTATATAGACAATGTCTGGTATGTATTTTAAAAATTGATAAATTACTTTCAATGAGCTGATAAAACACTCCTGAGAGTGGTAGAATTTGAAGTAGGTTCAAATAATATCAAGGCTTAAAATAGAAATTGATAAATGAGATAATATTTTAAATAAAAAGTATGTCTCTAGAGAACTATCACATTAGACGCTCTGAAGACTGAGACCCTGATATTTGAATTTTGAAATAGCTACACAAAATGTTCTGGACAAGCTCTGTTATAGACTAAATAATGTTTAGGATATTTTGTTTTATGTTTATATTCCCTCCAAGATCTTGACATAGACATAATGCAGGACCTTTTGGCATTCCCGAGAAGATGAATGAAATCAATAGAATGTTTCCGGGACACTGTTTCCTTCTCTGGGCCAGTGTTAATCACTTCTGTGTCTAGGTTTCAACACAGCTTTGTACCTGTGTTGAGGCACTTATCATAGTGCCACATCATGTATCCACTACCATATCCTTAAGCAGAGATAAAAAAATCTTGAGAACCAATGGAAAGCATACTTAAAATTTTTCTGTTCCATTTTTTAATTCACTTTGGTGCAATTCAAGGTAAGTGCAAGGCTAACAAATGCAACAGTAAGTAAGATATGACCCAAACTTTAAGATTACAAGAGTGGAAGATACATCAACATCAACATTTCAAACATCAATATGATAACGTTCTACAATAGCAGAGACATACGCAGGGTGTTGTGAAATCTACAAAGGTTTTTAGTTTATCCTAAGTATTTAGGGAGAGTGTCCTGAAGAAAACGAGTTGATGATGAGGAGAAATCCTGAAATGACAGGAAGGGTGCAGAGAGTGGAGGAAGAGCTACAAGATGTTCATCAATTCAGTGTGTCTCAAGAAAGTCAGGTAGAAGCAGAATGTACAGTTGGAATGGAAAGGCAATACAAGGGGATCATGTAAAAATTACACTCCTGTTAAGGGCTTTGGGTATGGAACAGTAATATTTGATCTGACAACGATGCTGACACCAACGTGGTCAGACTCAAGGGAGATGAACTAAATACGTGGAGACCAGTTTGAAAGTTACTGGGGGGAAAATTGGGAGTATTAGAATCAATTCATTACCACGTTAACTACATTAGGGAAAAAGTTTGAACGTGCAGTAAAGAAATTCAGAGCTACACGGGGGTACAACTGCAATGCAATGTTCTGCTAGGCTGACCTACCTGGGGAGGTTCTGGGGTTACATCTGAAGATCTCTATAAACATGCTGGGGCTGTGTGTGCTCATGACCGGGGACTTGCTGAAGCGAGGGATGGATCTTGGTAGAGACCTTTGGGAGGCATGCTCTCTCTCTTTGTCTTTCTCTTCCTCTCTCTTGGGAGAAATACATAAACTGAAAATATATTTTAAGATTGAAAAAAGAAAATCCTCAAATAGAATGACGCTATAATAGGATGGATGTGATGAGTAAGGGAAAATTTAGGGTGATTCTGGCCAGAGTGTTTACAGAGTCAGGAAATTCACTGCCAGAGAAGAGCCAGTCTGAGGATAATAGACAATAAATTGATCTGAGGTCACATTGACTTTGAGAAGCCCATTAGATATAAACAAATGATTGTCCAATTGGATATTAACTTCATTCTCATAGAACAAGTTAACATTAGAAATAAAATCTGGAGAGGCAATGATATATAATCATTAGCTAAAAATCTCCTCTTTTATTTTTATTTTTTTATTTTTATGAATTTGTTCACTGGTGTTACAGTGTGTATCAAGGGGAAGAATCCCTTGAAGTGGATATAAAAGAAACAACCATAGATGTAAGAAGAAAACCAAAAGAGCTTAGGGTCACAAAACTGATGAGATAGATAAGGTCACTAAGCTCAGAGAAATGAACCATGTGCTTTTGTTTTTTATATAGCACAAGAAGTGAATGCCATGTTATATTTGACAGTTTTGAGGTCATTTGTAACAGGATTTGGCAGAATCAAGGAACTATTGGGAAAAGTCAATAGTGCCTGATGGTAGACTAAAAAAATATACACAATAAGGTAGAGTGATTTTTCCATAAGTGGGAAAGACTCAGAAAACAGCAATGAGTCATCATGAACTTCAAGATAGCACCTTTAAAGTTACTATTGTCATTGTTTTTGAGTGGAAGAGAATTCAACTAGTTTAAAGAAAGGTAACTGTAAAATATAATATCTTAAAGTGCTAGAAAAAAAGAGAAACGGTAATATGTAGAATGAAGTCACAGAAAACAGAGGAGACTCAACAAGACTTCAAGTCTGCTTCTCTTTTATGGGTTCTTCCATCACTGAAGGGACCATCTTTCATAATTTCATATGCATATACCTACACACACACACACACACACACACACACACACACACACACAAACACACCAGCTTTATATTGCTCACACAAAATTCTGGGCATTGGCTTTACTGTTTTTCTTTATCTCATCACCAGGACTGACAACAAAATTGGGAGATTAGTTCAAAAGAAAATGTGTTAAAAACTGTTAGAATTTCAAGATGTCAACAACAGCACTGAGCCAAGCACAAAGCATTTCTGTATGGGAGGCCTTGTGGGACTGCTCAGGTCATAATTCTACAAAGCAGCTCTGCTCATCACTCTCACCAATCCAACAAGTCAAGCGTCATTTAGCTTGCTTGATTACTAACATAGTCCACTGAGCTTCACCTTAAGTTCTTTCAGATTCTTTATCCCACCATTTTCAACCAGCATATTTTGCTGGAATATTTGCTAACTAGGCAGACTGGATGACTGTTATATAATATGAGTGCTTAATTTTCATTCCATTTCAGTGCTACCCAACTATATGACAACAAATATAATGAAAAATGTGAGCATCTTTTATACCTTATGTAGGAATATGTAGGATCATAGAAACTAGAATAGAAGCCCAAGGTAAGATAGAGTTGGCCTGGTGGGAACACTGTCCATATTTTCCAAGATTTTTAACTGATAAGTCTAACATGTGGGCTGCCTATATGGTATTTGATTATCACTATGCATACTGTACTACTGAATACATGGTGTTTGATGATCACTCTGTATGCTGTATTACAGGATTACAGGTAAAAAGCTGTAGCAAATGTATAGGTACATTATATACATATATATAGAAATATATAATGAATGCCTTTAACTTGTTATAAAAATTGAAAAAGGAAAGGTATACAAATTACAGATGGTTAAAGAAAAAAATTAAACATAGCATAGAAGAGCTAAGAAAAAATAGAAGTTTTCTAGTTTGGTCTTAGATAAGAAAAGTGGCACTGTCATTAGTAGAAAAGAGAAGAAAACTGTAACATCTGGTTAGAAAATATAATAGTTCTGGATTGGAATAAAATGATATTGGACTAGTTTGATATTTTGAGTGAATATCTAAGTTGACAATATGAGAATGCAGCTTGAGAAATAACTTTTAGTGAGATACAGAATACCCTAAGTCATCCATGCACAGTAATAATAATAATGACATGTGCTCTTAAACCCCCAGGTGGAGGATTAATGTTAGAACCATCTCTAGATAAGAGAAAGAGAGACAGAAAGAGAGAGAGAGGGACTTATTGGTGGTTTTCTGTTGTTAATAACAGAATACTATGGACTGGGTAATTTATAAAGAATAAAGATTTATTTAGCTCAAGGTTCTAGAGGGCCAAGGTAGAGGGGCCAATCTGGTAAGGGCCTTTCTGCTCATGGGAACATCCTGCAGAGTCATGAGGCAGTATAGGAGATCATGTGTAAGAGGGCTGGAGCATGTATAAACTGTGGTCTCTCTCCAACTATAAATCTATCATTATTCAATCATGAGGTCCACCCTTGTGATTTTATCTAATATTAATTATCTTGCAAATGTCCCTCCTCTTAATACCATAGTCAGATTAAGTATTCATCCTCTTTTTTTTTTTTTAAGGTTTTTGCCATAAGGCCTGTATGCTCCTAGGGTGGGGTGGGGGGGGTGGTAAGACAAATTACCTGCTAGTGGGGATGGCCATGACACAGTCCATTCTCCTCCATCCTCCTGGGATTTGGGACTTGCATGCACATGTGCCTGGTGTGATTTTCAAGCCACCAGGTCCGGGACTTGAACCACGGTTGGCCATATAGGAGTTCATATGCTTAATCATTATGCCACTTGCTGGCCCAAAGTATTCATCTTTTTTTTTTTTTTTTTGGAGAGGTTTTTGCCATAGAGCATGTGCGCTCACCAGAGAGAGAGAGACAGAGAGATAGAAAGTGAGAAATCACTCCCCTAGGAGGGATGGCCATGCCACAATCCCTTCTCCTCCTCTCAGGATCTTGGGCACGCACACAAACATGACCACTCAAACCGTGGTCGCCAACGTGGGAGTCCAGTGACATAGCCATTATGCTAACTGCTGGTCCCAGCAGTCATCTTCTTAATACTGTCAAAAAAGCAACCAAATTTAAAGACATGAATTTTGCTGGGACATACTCAAACCACAGCAGAGAGAGAAGAGTGAGAGAAGGAAAGACAGAGAGAAGGAGACAAAATGGTAGTTGAGGTGGGGGAGTGGGAGAAGAGAGAAGAGATATAATACTTCAAAGGAGAAGTCAGAAAAGATGTTCAGAAAACATTATTAAATTTTAAGTTGATTAGATTTTTAAAAGCCATTTTAGTAATTTAAAATCCTATATTACCGATTGTTAAACAGAACTCTTCTTATATTTGCAAAGGCTGGCAAAGTAAGATGTGGAAACTCCACAATACAGTTTGGTCATTGTGGAAAACAAAATGTAGAACTAAAAATAAATCAAGTGAACTCTTAGCAGAGATTTGCATGTTCTACAGTATGCAAAATTGTCAAATAAAATATAATTTCTTTTTATTTTAATGCATGAGAGGCTTGATCTTCATTCGAAAATATGTGATTAGCTATGCTTTACCATTTCCTTCTTATTCAGAGTTACTTTATAAAAGAATTGCCAAGTAGAAAGTATGTATAACTATTCACAGAGGAAATTAAAGATGGTACTCAAAGCAAGAAATTAAAATATACACTCTACTACCTTCCCTAACTGAATATATAGGTAAAGACACAATAGAAAGAGTAATCCCTATATATTGAAGGTTATTTATATTACTCCCTTAAAAGAACACTTGGGTCATGGCACAAAGTCTGATTATTTTTAACACAGAGAAAAATTTATAGAGGTCATCAATCCTGTTAAGAACAGATTGCACTAAAATGAAAACAGTATCTCTGAAGCATTGTGTAGAACATGTATCCAAAATAAATTCCATATTGACAGTGGTGATTTGGGACTGTAGAAAAAAACTCTTTTGATCCAAAGCGATTTTTATCTACTTATATCTCAGGATGCTTTCTGTCATTATTCTTTTCATTTTTTAATGGAATTTCAGTTGCACTTGATGAACAGAGATCATTTCTTTGTAGAGCTCCTGTATTCTATGACTACGTCTTTTGGTCACCATAGGCTATGAGGAATACACAACAGACTCAAGAGAGCAGTGAAAATTCAGTCTTTAAAATCATTGCCGAGTTCAGTGTTAGACCCTCAGAGTGGCAACATGAAATTATAGGTGAGGTTAGGTTATTCTCAGAATGCGGCAGTCATACTCGAATATATATTGAGATATCAAGTCATTGCCAAAGTGAAAGTGTCATTGTCCTTCTCTATCTAAAGATTCTCTAGTTGCCAATATTTTATACTAGAGTAGGCAGTTTTACACATAGTTTCCCTAACCATATGTTTTCTCTATTATTTCTGACTAGTCATTACTGACAGTGATGGTTTTCCCACTACATTCTTCAAGCCAGAATCTCTCCTTTATAAAACCCCCTAGAACTTTCTAGCACATTTCTGAAATGCTTTGCATATTATTCTACATATAATAGATGTTCCATTAATATAGTTTTTGAGGCAGCACCCATCCCATTTAATTAACCATTTCTGAATTATCCCTAGAGCATTATTAAATATATTGCAGACCCTAGCTATTTATGCTATAGTTCTTATTTTTGTTTATTTTTTTAATTACCAGAGGGTGCATGCACTTACCAAGCAAAGATAAACACACACACATGGAAAGTATCCCTTGATGATAGGTGGGCATGCCACAATACCCTGTCTTCCAATTGTCTATACTATTTGCCATGTGCACACATGCACCTGGTGTATTTTTCTTTTTTTGGAGAGGTTTTTGCTATAGAGTGCATGCACATGTCAGAAAAAACAGAGAGAGACAGATAGAAAGCGAGAAATCACCCCTTAGGGGGGATAGGCACCCCACAATCCCTTCTCCTCTCAGGATCTTGGGCACGCATGCACACGTGCCTGATGTGTTTAAGCCACCGGGTCCAGGACTTAAACTGTGGTTGATTGCATGAGAGTCCAGTGACATAGCCATTACACCAACTGCTGGTCTGGAACCTGGCATATTTTTCAAGTCACCAGGACCAAGTGTCCAGCCACAGTTGACCATGTGGTATACAGCTTTTCAACCCCCAGGCTAGGAGGCCATCCTTTATTTTTTTTTAATTGCAAGAGGGTTTGTTCACTTGCCCAAGAGAGATAAAGAAAGAAAGCACTCCCCAAGGGGGCATGCTTATGATGCATTCCCTTTTCTTCTGTTCCCCCATCCCATGAGGATTGTGCATGTACCTACCCATGCCCAGCCAGGGCTGGAACTCAAACCTGAGTCAGCCACGTGGGTTCTGGCTTTACCACTGCACTATGGGGCTGGCCTGCCATAACTTTCTGTTCATTTGTTTTTAATATTTTTTTAATTGACGCATAATATGTACATATTTGTGGGGTACAGTATGTTATTTCAATACATAAACACATAATGATCAAATCAGGATCATTAGCATATCCATTGCCTCAAACATTTATCATTTTATTTTATTAAAAAATGTACAAAATTCTCTCTTTGAGCTTTTTTTAAATACACAATAAATTGCCGCTTTTTAAATGGAAATAGAAAACAAATGCCTAGATTCTGTCTAGAAATCTTCTTAGCTCAAAATATTTGGTGTGTTGCCTTTGCTCCTTGATTCTCAGGTGACTCACTTGAAAATAGCACATTTTTGGAAGAGAAGTTGTGGTGACCCCAAGTACTGAAGGAGATGGTAAGTTATACAATGTATCTATTACGGTACCTGATAGACAGTACATACTTGGGAAATAACTATAATAATGATAGATACAACCTCTCATTACTATTATAGTTTTACCAAAGTACGTGCATATAAATAGCATCCTCCTAAATGAAACTCTATTATAAGTGAGTGTACTAAAGAAGAGAACGAATCACAAAATAGGAATTGTATGATTTATGGTGAAGCAATATAGTTTATTCGTTGGCCTCTTGTGCTATTGAGATTACCTACTCCTTGGAAAAATGAAAGGCAGAGCTAAAGAAAAAAAAAATCTTCTGCCATTTACAATCTGTTAGAGAAGATATAGATTTTTCTCTATTTCAGTGTTCCAGAGGACAAAAATCAGAGTCCAGAGATAAAGAGGATTGGTTTGCCAATCACAGAACCTGTAGAGCACGACAGTGAATGGGTGAAATAGAGAAAAGTCTGGGTAAAAAGCCAAAAAGAAGTAAATTCTCTTGTTGGGTTTATTAGCATTTCCTGCTCAGTCAGTGTTATTTATATGTACATTAATTATTACTCAGTTATTTTAGAATATTATCAGTGTTGATTCTACCAATTTTAACAGATTTTGTCTTAAGTCAGAACAGATATATTTTAGGATGTAGAAAGAAAGATGAGTGTATATTAAAACCTTTTTCTAGGATTCTAACAATGCAATTTTTCATGTTTATGAACTTATAAAGGCACAATAAGACCACAAAAGTTATGCAAATCTGCAAAATTTATCATTATTACAACATCTATAGATCAGTACATGTCTCTGTGTGTGCGCGTGTGCATGTGTGTGTGTGTGTGTGTGTGTGTGTATGTTGAAGGAATGTGCATAGATTAAAATAAATATTTTCTATTAAAGTTTTAAGTTGCTGGAGAAATATCACACTACTCTATGTATTATTTTATTTTCCTTTTTTTTTAGGTGTCTGCCATAGGGCATATGTGCTCACCAGAGAAAGAGAAAGAGAGAGAGAAAGAGAGAGAGTGTGTTAGTGAGAGGGAAAGTGAGAAATCACTCCCCAGGAGGGGTGACCACACAGCAATCCTTTCTCCTCCGTACTCTATGTGTGCCCAGGAGGGTGACCACACAGCAATCCTTTCTCCTCCGTTCTCCTCCTGGGCACACATGCACACGCACCTGTCATATTTTCAAGCCACCAGGTCCAGGACTCAAACCACAGTTGGCCATGTGGGAATCCAGTGCCGTAACCACCATGCTACCTGCTAGCCCCTCTGTCTTCAGATTCTTTTATACAAACTGTATCCAGCTTTATTAAACATACTTTTTATAAACAATCATGGTATTTCAGGCAAGACATGGGCAGACACTCATTAACAGTATTCAGTAACTTTCAAATTCCTGTCTTCAATGGATTACCAAAGTCAGAAAGCCACTATACTAACCAATGAAGTCTTCATTTGATGCCCTGAACAGAAAAAGTTTAGAGTGAGGGTTGACATTTAACATTTAGCAGGTCGTTGAACAACTTTTCATGAACCAACCCTGACTTTCAGGAAATGAAAATGGCAAATTTATCAACCTGAAGGTCCAACAATATATAAAAAGAACTGCTGCTCTTTTGAAGGATGCCATCTTAAAGTCCTTATTGCCTGATATACTGCCAACCAATTTTTTTGTGGTCAGTTCTCAATGGGTCTCTGGTTTAAGGGAGGTAAGTGTATGGTGCAGGTAAAGAGCGAGAAGACATAAAAACAAATTTTAAGTTTTTCATACCACAAGGCATCTATGCCAAGGTAGCTATGTCTATATTCAGATTTTAAACACAGATCCCAAATCGACACATGGCTCTTCTGAGTAATTGTTAATTATTTCCTAACTATTTTCAAAGATAACAATTCTCAAATCTTTTTGTCTCTTCTCTGCCCTGTTATATTGCCTGTCACTATCATGGTTACTCTCTAATTTTATTTTATTTTATTTATAAAATATAAATAATCACAGAAATCTACTTTCTCCTTGTCTGGAATTTAGCAAACTTCTTGCTATATTATACTTTTATTTTTAATCTTTCCTCCTGTTACAGCTCTTACCCAACATCAACCTCCCTTTTGCTGTTAATCCAGCCTGCTAGGGATTGTCTTTGATATCTCCATTTCCATCTTTGAATCTGGGATTAGCAAATCCAGGATCTGGTCTGAATATGACTGGACTGCCTTGAGTTACCTCCACTGGTCTCAGTCACCATCCATTTGCACACTAAGATTTCAGCAACAAGTTCCTAAGATTATTTCTTGTTTTCTCCAAGGCAAGCAGATTGACTATTATCAAAGTGAAATCCTCTTTATTTTAGTAACTGGGCACATCCCTGACCTGTGTTGTTTTCTTCACTTGAAAACGAAAGGGAGGTCTAAATATCCAACTCTTTTCACTTAGAGAGTTCCTGTAATCAGTTCTTCCCCCAAAGTGAAGGAAAGATTGGAGAGAACACTTTACCCAGTTGTACAGTAACCTAATGTTTTATATACTCATTAATTAATCTCATTTTTCATTTTTATATAAATATATAGAGATGATTCAGGATCAGGAAACATTTGAAGAAAACTAATCAGAAATGAGGCAATCTAAGATGGAACAAGTTCATAAGTGAATAGATAAAACTATAGGATAGGATACATTAATAAATTTAAAAAACAGCACACATTTAAAAACGGATGAACTGGATAACAGAAAGTTAAAACTACAGAAGACATTGCTGATCCAGAAAAAAAAAAAAAAAAAGCTTGAGAAATTTATTACAGCGAAGTGATGACTACAAAGAACGAGAGCATATGAATGCAAAGAGGAACAGGTGGTGTAACAATTTCCACTCTCTATCCAGAACCAGTTCCAAAAACCAGAGAATTAAAAAATAAACTTGAAAAGTGAATATAAAATGGATTAATTTTCCCTGTGATTAAGGGACAACACAAATCTTTAGGTAGAAATGGCCCACATATTCTAAAAGGAAAGAAAGAAAAATGTACACATAAGAATTTCTGTAGAAATTTTTGAATGCCCAGAGTGAACAAAAAATTCTAAAGAATACCACATGGGATTAAAAAAAAAAAAGTAGATTGTCAACCAAGAAGTGAAAATCTTGAGAGATTAATTTTTTTCACTAGTAGAATTAAGTACTTGAGGACGCAGAGTCCGATCAAAACAGATGCTTGAATCTAGCATTCCATAGCTCGCTGTGTTTCAAAGACGATGGTAAGATAAGTATAACATATTTGGACATGAGAAACTGAAGAATTCTAGTCTACACCTGTTATGTATGTCTCTTTCTCCTTCTCTCTTACACACAAACATATACACACAAACTCACGTGTATGTGTATAGAAAAATGGAATCAAAATATGAATTTATTTTGTTGCAAAAACATTTTTAAACCATGTACAGCTTTTTCATAATATGCATTTTTATTTGAAATTTTTGAAAGCTCTCAATCTCTGTATCTATATATTAAATCGTTTGAGTTTGCTTTATAAACAAATGAAAGAGAGAAAATGAAGAATGATACAACAAATACTGATAAAGAACAGATCCAGAAAAATAAAGCACTAGGTTGATGTTGTCTGATTATAAAGCTAACCTTGGGCTTTTCTAGACCAATTAGATTTAATTCAGATTCCTCAATACGAATGTTGAGGAATTGAAATGTTTAACAACTTTAATGAATTCTTAGAATTAGACCAGTTAGAAAAACGACCATTTGAACTTCGCATTTGAGAGGTTCTTTTTGAGTCAAAATTTCGAAGAAATAGGATTCCATAAGTAGACTGAAAGAATTTATTTATCCTTTATATTGATAAAATGGAAAAGCAATTAGAAGTTCAAATAAGTATAAAATAATAGGACTAAAAAATTTAGAGAAGCAAAATGGAATGTGAGTAAGTACAGAGGTTTTATTATTTTTATGACAGGATAACAAAAATAAATTTGAAAATCATATAAGTTAGAAGTTTTTTTCAGCTGTAAAGGTATTGGCTAGAAGAACTAAAGGTTACAAGTGGAAGGAATCAGGCTGAAATATTATAGATGCTCTAAGTATATTAAAATGGACTATTTTATTGGTAAGACATTAATGGGTAAATAATTTTTTAAGTTATGAGAATAAGAAACGTATTTACAATTGCATTGTCTACTAGAAATTAAAAATAGAATTTCCTCAAAGGAGTGAACCTTGGAATAGAACTTTTTTTTTTCTTTAACTACTTTGAACTATTGGAATTTTTAATCAGAATATTAGATATCATTTCTAAAGTAATGATAACCAAGATGTCCATTAAAAATTAAGATTGGAAACAATTAAGTATTTTTTTAAGAATTATTTCATTTGACTTTAATTAAATAATTTATTTTAATTTTACCAGAGAGGGACAGAATGAGAGAAAAAGAGAGAGGGAAAGTGAGAAAGCAAGTCACCAGGTCTGGGACTCGAATGTGGTCAGCCATGTAGAAGTCCCTTAACAACTATACCACCTGTTGGCCCCAGAAAAAAATAAGTATTAATGCTTGAATTGCTGAAATATGAATTTATTTCTAATTTTCTTTTCTCATCTTTCTCTTTGTTTCCATATACAAAGACATTTCAAAAAGTTCATTGAAAAATGGAATACAGTGTAAGTTTATTTGGTGCAAAATAAATTAAAATCCACACAATTTTTTTAATGCATATTTCCTATGAACTAGTTGAAGCCTGTTTGTATTCCTCAATTAGCACCCAGTATTCATAATTAAAAACTAAAATATTGTAATGGCTTGAATATTAATCATTACCTTGACTTTAAAGATAAAGTGTTAGTTTAGAGATATTTCTTTTTCTTTGCCTTTTTTTTTAAAAATAGGTTTTTGCTATAGGGCATGTGAGCTCACCAGAGAGAGACAGAGAGAGGCAGAGAGACAGAAAGCTAGAACTCACTTACTACCTACTAGGGGGCATGGCCATGCCACAAGCCATTCTCCTCTATTCGCCTCCTGGGATTTTGGGCATGCACATACATGCACCCCGTGTGAGATTCAACCCACTGGGTCTGAGATTGGAACCACAGTCGACTATGTGGGAGTCCCTGCCTTAACCACTACACTACCTACTGGTCTCAGTTTACACATATTTCATGAGACACAGTATTAGCATGATAAATCTATGGTATCAGTTAATAATATTATGAAAGATGGTAAATCACTTATAAAATAAAAACCAAAACATTTATTTTTAAAACTTATACTATGTAGTAACAACATAATATCCAGTAACTTAAAATTGATTTAGAAAGTAATGTGCTGTATTTTATTAAAAAAATGAGATTTTTTAAAAGGAACTATAAAATAAGTATGTCTTATTTTAGATAAGGAAATTAAGCATGCCAATTCTCAGTTAATATTAAAAGAACTTGACACAGTCACAAATTTTGAACAGATTTTTTTAAAATTTTGATTAAGAGAAATCATATTAAATTTATCACTCAGCAAAAGATATATTTGGAATATAATTTTTAAAATATAGCTTATGTTTAAGAAAAGAAATGGTTCAACTAACAGAAATTCAGAAATGGATAACAGAAGCTGTAAAGATTTAGCATATGGCAACGTGCCATGTTGAATTTACAAAGAGTGAATTATTTAATTAATTGTTGAGGGTCAACTGGGTAACTACTTCAAATAAAAATAAAGCCAGATTTTTATCTGACATATAAATCCAACAACAAAATAATTCTAGAAGTATATATATAAATGTTAGAGCATTTATTTATACATCTTTCCATAGGAATACTGTACAGAGCTAATTCATGCAAGGAAAAATTTTTGAGTAAATAAATTAATGATTTTAAGGAAAAATGAACAGTAAAAATGCTGGGGGGAAATATAGTTAAATATTACACAGTTACATTTTTGAATGTGAAAGGGATTTTTAAGCATGGCTCAAAGACAGAAATAATAAACTATTAATGTAAGAGAAAAACAGCGTGAACAGAAGAGAATAAACAAGATAGAAATAGCAGTTGGTATCAGAAATGTTTATTGAATAGTTTCGAATGTGGTACCATAGTGGAAAGTGTGTGTGTGTCTGTGTGTGTGTGTGTGTGTGTGTGTGTGTGTGTGTGTGTGTGTGTATACTTCTAGACAGGGTCTCACTGCATCTCAATCCTCCTGCCTCAACCTCCTGAGCAGCTGAGACTCAGGCACGCTCCTCCCTGCCCAGTCTTGTTTTAGGATGCGCCAGGAGTCAAAACCAAGCATCCTATGCGGATTCAGCCTGCCATGTGGCAGCGTCCAGCTTGTTCTTATAAAAATGGCTGGGCTGTTTTTCCTTTTTTAAAATTGTTAAGAAAAGTCAAAATAAGACCGTTTAGTGAAATGTGATGAGTATATGAAATTCAAATTTATGTCCATAAATAAAGATTTATTGGAACACAGGCATGCCCATTGGATGATCATATGTGGCTGCTTCTTGCTACAATAGTAGAGTTGAGTAGTTTTGACAGAGACCATATGGCTGCAAAGCAGAAAACATTTACTATCTGACTCTTTACAGAAAACCTTGGCTGACCCCTGTGCAGACACATCTTTGTGAGTCTCCCAGTACATATCATATCCCATCTATTCTCTGGGCCAACCCTGACCATTTGTAATATATAAATGTTATTCTAAACTTTATATGGATTTGGGATATGCATCAGTTGCTTTCATTTTGTTTTCTTTCTTTCTTTCTTTCTGGCAATGAGAATGCACAGCTTGCTTTGGGAATTGTAAAATATATGAATGTAATTATATTTGGGTATTAGAAAAATATATAGATGTAGAAAATCACTAGAACATTCTTTTGAGATACATAATCAGTCATGTTGCTATTTTTTAGGCTGTGCTAAATTTCTGAGAACAAGCCTTTATTTTCCATTTTAATTAAACTAAACATTTAATTACATTTCCACTATTCTGTCAGCAGAAACAAATCTATAAATGTAGAGTGAAAAATTATGCGAGCTGGTCTTTAATATCCCATCACAAACGGAGCATGTTATGGACAATCTGTTCTTTGAGGGTACATAACAGCCGTGTTTCATATGAATGTTAATTCTGCTAAAGCATTGAACTATAGTACAGAACTTTTTCATCTTAGCTAGCTATCTGTTAAAACCCAAGATGTTGAAAATACATGCCATATTTACAGTAATATCCTGGCCCCTCAGGGTTTTGATTTCTAGCACAAGAGAATTCAATAAATGAGTGGATAGTGCATTGTAAATCCAACTTTCCTGCCAAGCAAATTATGCCCTGCCTATGCTCAAATTCACATCGATAAAATTATACAAACACTTAGAATTTTTATTTTATTTTCAGTGGCCAATATGTCTAGAGCAATTTGCCAGGTGCTATGGAAAATAAGTGGTATGTACCCACAAAGTGATTGTCATAATACATGAGAAGTAGCCCTATAAATGTGAAAATGGAAAGATGAAAGACCTCATATCCAACAATGGATGGTAGGGAAGAGGGATACACACACACACACACAAACACACACACACACACACACATACACACACATATCTATGTATATATATTATCAAATAGACCTAACTGATGCTAACCATGCTAACAAGGTTGATGTATAAAGTCAGTATGATAATGGGTTAATCTACATAGCAAACTATCACTGCTAATGCAACCAAAATAGCACATTTTCACACAAGTGTATTCTCTCTGTCGACAAGCTAAATAAGAAGTGATATCAAATGATAGCTTTGTGAGAACAGAAGAAAAGCGAAATAAGTTAATAATAGCATTCAAATATTTAGAGGCATCAGGCTAAGATAACATTATTTTTTTAAATAATTATTTTATTTAACTTTATTTATTTATTTATTCATTTGTTTATTTCAATTTGACCAGAGAGGGACAAAGTGAGAGAAAGAGAAAGTGAGAAAGCAAGCCACCAGGTCCGGGACTCAAACCGCTGTTGGCCATGTGGGAATCCAGCATCTTTAATCACCACGCCACCTGCTGGCCCCTAAGATAACATTATTTAACTTTCTTCAAAATATGGTAACACCTTCCCAGTGCAACATCTCATGAATGAATAATAGTAATATTTGTTTCACGTTTCTCTTTCTACGGCTATCCTGCCATGTTCTGAAAAAAAAAATTCTTAATTTTAAAATTATAACAATTGTATTCTGTTTTCATTTATATGTTACTAAGTTGAGGATAATTTTATGTCTTTGTGTTTGGTTTGCTTATCTCCATTTTGATCAATCGCGTTGATATTGAACTTTACCTATTGGAGTATAATCTTGTTTAGTTCTTGCCTTATTGAGGGATGGCACCAGCGTCTCCAAGTATTCACAAAAATAAATAATGGGAGAGTTATATCTTCCCCTTTACTGTACATTTCAGGAACTCAGGGATCACTGTTTTATTTCAACCTCATCTCACTCCACTTCACATACATCTATAGATCTATAGCTTTATTTTCTCCCTCCCTCCCTCCCTCCCTCCCTTTCTCTTTCTTTTCTTTTTCTTTTCTTTTCTTTCTCTTCTTTCTTTCTCTTTCTTTCTTTCTTTCTTCTTTTTAAGTGTTTTGTTTGCACGTGCTCAGAGAGAGATGGAGGTGATGGAGGAATATGAGAAATCATTCCCGGGGGGAATGGCTGTGCCACAATCTCTTCTCAATTCCCTTCTGGGATTTTAGGCATACAGGTACATTCACCTGGAATGTTCTTCAAGCTGCTAGGTCTGGAGCTTGAACTATGCTGTCAGCTATGTTGCATCCAACCATCCTTTTTTGTTCTTTTCAGTAAAACATTTCTTATTTATTTTATTATCTTAGGTAGTAAAAATGTAGGATTATTTACCATAACTTGTTTATTAATATTAGAAATTTGCAATAGCATTTAAAGGCCATAGTAGCATTCTAGCATACCAGGCAGTACCTATGGAATATTGTAAAAGCCAATTGTTCAAAATGAATTGCTTCTCATATTGTTCTTCAGTGTCCATTTTTTGTTCACTTCAGGTTTGTATCCTGTGTCATATTAACCTCCCCACTACTTGGTGGTCCCACTTTTCTTTCTCTTTTTAAAGTTTAGATACTTCTTGAGAGTGAAAGACAGAAAAAAATGAGACACAGAATGAAAAACACACATCAGGATGTCTCACTGTGATACTCCTCCACCCCCAGCCAACCACCAGCTTTCTTGGATAGACAGAATTCTGTGTGTGCATGTACCTGGCACATGCAGGTCAGCTGAGGAGCAGATCCCACAGCCTTCCATATGGATCCGATCTTGCTGAGCTGTATGTTACTGCTGATCCAGTGAGTCAGCCACAAACACCTTTTCATTCCATTCACCACCTTCTGTTTCACCTGACACCTTTCTTGTCCTGTCTACCATTATGCCTTCCCTAAATTCCAGCAATACTTTTTTACCTGGTGTCTTCACATTAATTGGTATCTCTGTCCAAACTGTTCTACTCACTAGATAGGAGTGATTTTTAAATTTTGTTTTGTTTTTAGAGAGATTTTTGCTATGGCATGCGTGTGCTTGCCAGAGAGACAGAGAGACCAAAAGTGAGAAATCTTCCCCCCATGGAGGATGTCCATGCCACAGTCTCTTTTCTCCCACTCTCCTTTTGGGATTTGGGGTATGCATGCACACATGCCTGGCATATTTTAAACCACCTGGTCCAGAACTCTAACAGTGGTCAAGTACGTGGGAGTCCAGTGATGTAAACATTACACTGTTTGCTGGTCCCGATAGGAGTGATTTTTAAATATAAATCAGCCAGCTGGTCACTTTATTAACATCCTTTAATTGGGTTAACAGCTTTTAGAATAGAGAAGTTCTTGCTTTGATACTCACAGCCAAGCATATTATTGTATTGTTGTTAAGAATCTAAACTGAGTCCAGAGAGTGAGAGGTAAAAAAAAAAAAAGTTATAACTATTTAATGAACATTAAAATCAGTCTGGGGACCAGCAGTTGGCATAATGGCTATGTCGCTGGACTCCCATGTAGTCGGCCGTGGTTCGAGTCCCGGATCCGGTGGCTTAAACTCATACCAGGCACATGTGCGTGCGTGCCCACAATCCCAAGAAGAGAATGGAGGAGAAGGAATTGCAGTGGGTTTATGTCCCCTGGGGGTGATTTCTTGCTTTCTGTCTCTCTCTCTCTCTCTCTGTCTTTCTGGTGAGTGCATGTGCCCTATAACAAAAAACTCTTAAAAAAATATGGCTGAATGATATGCACTCTCTGAAATAAAAAATCTGTGTAGCTATATAAAAGTGTTTAAATAATAGAATTCAAGATGAGTTCAGATACAATTTGTATAGAAAGAATAAGGAGAACTTGGTCATGGAAAGAGCTGGAAGAAGACATGGTAGTCTAAGAAGGGGCAACATGAGTGAAAGTACACTTAGCACTGGAAAATCTTTGGTCTGAGCTATGAAGGATCAAAATTGTTACTCACATCAGGAGAGTCACTTTTGTAGGGTTCTTATCTCACCATTTTCTTGCTTGTCACCAAAGTACTCTCCCTGAAGCAAATTCTTTTTGTAGCTTTGTAATGATTTAACAAAAGTCCTCTGTACTCATCAGTTTATAAAAATGGGCAAAATAAAAAGAAACTACAGCTTTCTCTTACTTGGCGGAGATATCAGGAAGCTTTCCAGGAAGAAAATCAATGTTAAGCTCCCAATACACACATTCTAACCTAAGAAATTTTATACTAGCCCTTATATTTCTCATTTAACAAAAATAGTTCTATACATACCTCAATAAAACAATGTCAGATTATAACTAAACATCATTTGTAATTCTAAGAAATGGCCTATAGTTTAAAACTAGGAGTACTGCATAAGAATGCTCTTTATTTCTTACCTATATCAATGAAATAATATCCAAAGAGAAAAATATTGTGACCTCTATGGTTTGAGTATATGTTTGAAATACCATATATATATATATATATTTTTTTTTTTTTTGAAATGTCACTGTTTGAGGCACCATCCATATGGGGGGAGGGCAAATTGCTTGAAAAGAATTCTCTTTAAGTTCAAAATTTATTTAAATTCTTCTTGTTATTCTTAGAAATTAAAGTCTCATTAACTTGACTAAGAGGATACAATGAAGACTGGAACTGGTTTTGATTTATAGTTTGAAGATAATGAAATTTAGAATAAAGCCATTTGAGCTAAACACTAACTTATGGAACACCTCACCAAGGTAATACTGAGCTGCACCTTACCCATTTTTCTTTTCTTTTTGTGGGGGAAGTGCTTTACAAGGAAATGAATGTATTATTTTGGGGTAACAGGACATAGTGAAGACTCATCATAGATTACCTTTACTAAATGATTGAAATGTTCACATATTGAAATGTTCACTTTGTAAGCTAAATAATATGATTGAATGTATATAAAAAATTGAAATAAAAAAAGAATGTGTCTAGTTAAAACAAACTCATAGTATATTTTTCTATGCAAAAATGCATCATGACTTCTTTGATGACTCAATATTTCAAACCATTTCTACATAGTTATTTTCTTTCTTATTCTCCAAAATAACCCCTAATCTTCAATGCCCTTCATATTTTTCCCATAACTATACTTTATAAGTTGAGTCTGTTTTTCATAATCAAAATGCTAATCATTTGGAATTATTTTTTTAGTATTAATAGTTTTTCACATTCTTTATCTGAATAATAGATCTGCAAATGACTATCAGCCCTTGGAAAAGTTGTTATAGACTTCACATTCTGAAATGATGCTAAACCTTTATTAATATTTGCTATTGATATATGTACTTAAAAATAAAAAACTCCTTGGGACCAGTAGGTGGCATGGTATTAAAGTGCTGGATTCCCAATGGGTCAACCATGGGTGAGTCCTGGACCTGGTGGCTTGCTTTCATACTTTCCCTTTCTCTGTCTGGCTCCATCTGGTCAAATTAATAATAATAATAATAATAATAATAATAAATAGGTAAATAATACTTAAAAAATTAAATAAATAAAATACCTTAACATTGTCCAATTTTTACATATCAATCTTTACTTATAAGTATACGTGTCCATTACATATGTAATATGTATATACATATGTAATATATACATTACATATGTATATATATATATATAAACTTATTTGAAGTTTGTGAAGTTGTAATCTTGTTTCTATTGTAAAGGCAGTCTACAAGGGGAGTGGGAAGCACGATAGTTCAAATATAGTACGATATTGTCAGTAGGGTCTCTGGATCACTGTAGAAGTGTTCTCATTAGACCTCCATTGCACTGGGTCTTCCTCTCACATCTCTTGCTAGGACCACTCCCTAATACTATGGACATTTTTAACTGATGAACTGAAATTTATGACCCTGAAACATTTGCCATTGGAACACAAATGGGTCTTAACTTATTAGATTGATGATTAACCAATTTAGAATGTCTTTAAAACTTGTTTTTTTCTTCTAGGACATTAAGACACAAAGATTATGTTCAGTGTCTTTTAGTACTTGATTCCATTTATTTATATATTTATATTGATTGACAAATGCCACGATGAATTTTATTTAGAGGTACCACCAATCTCAAAAATAGTGAAGGCTTTGATGTCATCATTTTCTCAATTTAGACACACATTTCTACATAGATGTTACAAACAAGACTCAGGGTAACACATGGGTATTTAAATTCACACCTACTAAACTATTTTTATATACCAAATCTTAAGAGAACCAAAAAGTCCCTTTCTAACTACATTATTATAACTGTATTTTGAGACCTAAAATTAGAATGCCACTTTGTTTTGTACAGCCAAGTATATTTTTGATGTGCTTACCCCAAATGCTATTAACAGCAAAGAAAGTTGTTTATGGTGAGATCCAAAATATTTTTAGATTGTTTATTTAAGTCAATAGATAGCCTGCTGCTTAATGTACCATTTTCAAGAATGTATACCACTGTGGCTGCACAAAAATGCTCATTGACAACATATTCATATTATTTCTCTGATACTTTAAAAAAAATGTAGTTCTTCAACTATGCCAGGGAGAAATCAGGTTATTGTCCTTTCACATTCATTCAGTCAGTCAAGTCCAATAGTGAAGATTTAACTGCATTTCGAAATATTTACAAGGGCAGGCTCTGTGCTAGGTTCTCCCAGCATTTTCTGAATACAAGAAATAAATATATCATTTCTGTTTACAAGCCATCTCCAATCTACTGGGCAAGAGAGAGAAACAGGGGCCAGTATGTGGCATGGTGGTTAAGATGCTGGACTTTCACATTATTGACCACAGTTTGAGACCTCGATCTGGAAGTTTGAAAATTATGCTGGGCATATGTGTGCGCATGCTCAAAATCTCAGGAGGAGACTGGAGAAGAACAGGTTGCAGTGTAGCCATCCCTCCTCACTTTCCCTCTCACTGTCTCTCTCTAGCTAGTCATGCACCCTATGGAAAAACCTAAAGAAAAAGAGAGAGAGAGAGAGAGAGAGAAACAGAAGGCGAAAGTTTAATATTTGCAATGGGACAACTATTATAATAGGATAAATTTAGGATGAGTATTCTCACAGAAATTACATGTAATTCACTATGAGAGGAATGGGACAATGTTCCAGAAAAGAAAACGTACTATGCTGATCCCTGAAGGGTGGTAAGAGATGTCATGAAGGCATAAGAGAGCCAGAATCATCCTAACAAATGATGTAGGTTTTCAGCTGTGTAAGAAAACAAATGAATCCAAACAAAAACAAAAACAATTTTGTACCCTGTGTAGTTAAAGCCAAAGGCTAAGCATAAGAAAGTAAGATTCAGCTATCATGTTAGAGAGTCATTTTTCTCTAACACTAGAGAAGATTAAAAATGTTATGGGCGGAGAAGTGGAATCAAAGTAGGAGTGTGAATCCAGAAGGCTGGAGCCTCTGTCTGGGTAAGCACCATTTAGAAACAGTTCCAGTGAACCAGGTGGAGGCACTTAAGCTTCAAATTATTCTTTTTTTTCCCCAACTGGGGAAATATGTGGTGACAGTGGATACTAAACTGTCAAGTGTTTGTTTGGAAGAGATATTTTCAGAGTCTGGCCATCCCATTTTCATCTAGAGATAACCTCTCAGCAACCCAGGACGCATACAGTCTTCTAGAGTGGGGGCAGGAGTTCTGAATTTCTATAGAGTTGAAGATGAGATCAAAGAAAAAGATTTATCCTGGATAAAAAAGCATCAACAGAAAAAAGCCCAGAATCTTGAGTAGGAACAATAGTAGAATAAACCATATTTTTTCATGAGATTTCTATGAATCTTTGTGCATAATAGATACGCATGTCATGTTTATCACAAATCTTAGTTCAGATGGAAAGATGCCATGTCTAGCCATGAGACAATAAACAGGTTTCTCTGGGTTTTGAATAGGTCTCAAAGGAATAAAAGAATGATTTGATATTTATTCAGTTCCTGGAACTAGACAAATAAGAGAGAAAAGAAGCTGGTGTGTTTTTCAGAAGGCTAAGTGAGCATAGACCACCCATCAGAAGGATGTGGAATAAACAGCATCTCCTTGGGATTAGGAGCATAAACTTTAGCATCTCAGAGCTGTAGTCAAATAGGAGACTCAGAGTGGAAGTCTGGCTCATCAGGGTTTTGTATCCAGGACCAGATAGAAAGATTAATCTCATGTTTTATACTCCTGGCAGAGAAAAATGGGAGATCAGTGTTCAATAAAGTCAGGATTCCACTTTAGAGTGGTAACTAGTATGAGAATGCTCACTTTTGCACATTTAATTGTATCAGGACATTCACAAATTAGTTTCAAATTTGTTGCAGAGAACAGGATAGGGAGATGAGTTAGTAATGAAACAACTGAACCGTGACACCCTAAAAGGTTGCCAGCCATTGCTGAATGTGCCTAGTGTACATGTCAACTAATGAGTTTGAACTGCCACCAACAAAAGCAGTAGACAGTTTCAATAATTAACATGTAGGTGTGTTGCCTGATTGATATGGTAAAAGGACAATAAAGCATAGGAAGGATATGTAGCTCAGACAGGTAGATTGAAGAGCTAGAGAAGATACAAATATAGTGGACACACCAGGGGTATAAAAAAAAGATGCTGAAGTTTACTTGTTCAGTTGTGATTCTCTGACAATAGAAATTTTTTTTTTTTTTTAATCAACAAAAGTTCAGCATTCTAGAGGTGCAGTCAGAGTTCTGGTTGTGGCAGAAGAAGTGAAAGAAGATACAGAAAGACAATTTCCCATTGCCCAGTTTCTCATGAAAGTAGAGTATTTTGCCTTTGTTCCATGGTGATTGCAAGAACTGATTAAATTTTGTGAATCTCTAAGCATGGGTTTCAGTCTTCTATTTAAGTCTATACGCTCTGGTCCAGCAGTTGACATAATGGCTATGTCACTGGACTCCCATGTAGTTGACCATAGTTTGAGTTCTGGATCCGGTGGCTTAAACTCATGCCGGGCGTATGTGCGTGCATACCCAAGATGCCGAGAGGAGAATGGAGGAGAACGGATTATGATGTGGCCATCCCCCTGGGGGATGATTTCTTGCTTTCTGTTTCTCTGTCTCTCTCTGTCTTTCTGGGAGCACACGTATGCTATAGCAAAAACCTCTCCCCCCAAAAAAAGAAAATTCATGCACTCCACTGGTGCATCAGTGCAGGCTTATTTCTACAGAGCATGACTTGTGGCCAGTAGTTGGTAGTGCCTAAACCATATTAGAGTTTCCTACCAGTAAAGAGAAAATAGCAAGTACTAATTTTTCGGTATTATAAATGTACATTTTTAATAATATCCTGTCATTTTATTTTCTTTTTCTCATGTGTTCATGTCTTTTCTTCAAATAAATGTCAATGTCAAATGGAAACTGTCCACATTAAGTCAAAACTTGAAAAAAATATTTAAAACTTCCTTGAAGAAAGAAATTAATGGTAAACATTCTTTTAAAAAATAGAGTCTCATTTTAAATGTCAAATATTTGATTAGTCAGTATGCTCAATACCTATTTCTGAAGGGCCAAACATTACTGAATAACTCTCACATATGTAAGGAACCCTTTTCTTTGAAACATTGGCTTTGGCTATTCAAGGATAATTTTTTTCTTCTTAAATTCAGGTCTTTATATTGTCGCTATGGTAGAAAAATAAAAGTCTTCTCCAGATTCTATTTTTAATTTTTTTTCACTTCTAGGCAAAAAAAGAAAAGAAAAGAAAGTCAAATCTGCTATTCTGGGTTAAATATTCCATTTCACTTCCTTTTGCCATTGAGGTAAAAAAAGGCTATTTTCATGGATAATATTAGACTCATGTCTCAAAAGACCACTTACAAAGTCATTAGAAGGTGAAATTTCATTGGTCCAAAGAAAAATAAAAGTTTCAAAAATTTGAAACTGTTAAAGTTCACATAATTTAAGAACTAAAGTACCTTTGAGATAAAAATCACTAACTTTCCCATGCTGCCTACATTATGAGTTGCCTGAATTACTTAATGTCATTTAAGAACTTAGGGCAAGGGCTATACTGTCACATCAGTGGCCAGGAGTTTGTCCAGCAAGAAATTACTCAAGTAAAAGCAGCAATGATGGGCCAGCCAGTGACATGTAGCTTATGGTGGATGGACCCTACATGATTTACAGCACGGCTCATGTCTGAACCCAGCAGTTTGAAAAACACTATGCATGCATGGCAAAAATCCCAAGAGGAGAATAGAGGAGAAGGGATTATGGCGTGGCCATCCTCCTCCCTCCCTCAACCTCCCCTTCTTCCCCTGTGGTGGTGATTTCTCACTTTTCTTTCCTTCTCTCTGTCATTCTCTAGAAAGCACAAGTGCCCTGTGACAAATTAAAGAGAAAAAAAAAATAAAAAGGCAGTAAGGCTTAGTTACTTGATTCATCAAATAAGAAAGGAGCACTTCAAGGTAGGGTTTTAATGCCAAGAAGAAAAGTTGGAGCAGAACAGTATATGAAATAGATGAATATTCTCCCCTGCACCACCACTGAAGAGTATCAGTCCTTGAAGTGAATAGGAACTGGACTAGTTGACATGTAAATATTTTCTCAAAAATATTTAAAACCATACTGTCTCTGTTGTTATAGAGTCACAGACAAAATTTTACAAAATTATAAGAAATATTTTGAACATTATCTTTAAAATTTAGTACTTTGAAATTTTGAAAGTTGTCTATTAACTGTCAAGAACCATGGAGTATGAGCTAAAATTTTTCGATATGTAAATGTTTGTGGAAAACTAAAAAATAAATAAATCAATGAATAAAAAAAGAAAAAAAATAGGAACTGGGTTCTCAGCCTTGTCACCTATGATAAGTTATAGAGGACTAAGTGTAATAAATGTAGCTCTCCGTACACTGTATGAGTTTGCATTCATGACA
>NW_006207069.1:1017994-1020245 GCF_000334495.1 Tupaia belangeri chinensis
GGAAAGAGAAAGAAAGGAAAAGTGAGAAATCATGCTCCAGGAGAGATGGCCATGCTGTAATCCCTTCTCCACTTTCCTCTAGGGATTTTGAGCATGCATATACATGCACCCAGTGTGAGTGTCAAGCCGCCAGTCCAGGAATCACATGATGAAATTAGCCATGTGTGAGCCAGTTGCCCCAAACTCCATACCACCTCCTGGCCCCACTCTAGCATCTTTTATAGAACTTGGAATATAATAACATTTTACATCTGACTCTCGAAGGGGCAGTTTTAACCTTTGTAGAACTATCCAGATTTTCTTCCTTAAAAATCTACCTTTAATATTTGCTGTACGTGTTTTCTCATTGTCTTTCTGATTTTCAAATTTTGAAACATATAAAAACTAACAGAGAATCTTTCCCCCCACAACAAACTGGAATATCTGCTCCTTTTTGAAATTCTTAACTACCTGATGACATCATTCCGATCTAACATCTTCCCTCCACTCCCAATTACCATTCAAGTCATATCTCTACTTCAGAGCTACCTCTCAAATTAATCCCCACAATCTAATATCCACCCTCCTGTGCTTTGCCTGTGCTCTGGCACTCATATCTCAATTGCGTCTAACTGCTCCTTTGGTCTCCTTTCTCCACCACCCTTATTTAAATATTTACATTGATGACTGGCCGAGTTTCTTAGTTCTAGAAAAACAAATTGACTCTCGCTAGTTAAAAAAGGAAAAGGATTTGTTAAGTTATACAGAGAGCTCACAGAATCCTTAATGGGACTAAAGCAATAGACCGTGTAGTTTGAGCTCCCATAAAGAATTCTCAAAACTATACTACAGGGCTGGACCATGTTTTAACCATAGTCACCATAGTAACTTGCCTCACAATCATACTGCCAATGATCTAATTCAAACAACCTTGCTCTGCTTCTCTCCACAGCCACCATCAATACTGCATGGCCTTTGTCAAGGCACTGATTAGACAAACTTAAATTCCAAATGGAATTCTTGTTGCAACAGTGCCTGGGAAATGCAGTTTTCAGTTTTCCCGTCAAGGCAGTTCGAGGAGGGGTGTTAGAGTGAGTGTGGAACAAGCACATTTATAATATCACATAGCGTGAAAAATTATAATCGCATCATAAAATGACTACTTTTACCACAATGTCTTTTTAATTTTATTTTATGATTTCATATACACATTTATTTGTTGTTCATCTCTATAGCACACAATATGGCATTTTGGAGTATGCATTTAGTACATGAAACTCAAATCAGGATATTACCACATACATCATTTTCATCAGTGAATTATATATTCTTATGCCTATTCAGCATTTCTTTCCTGGGCTCCTCCCACTCACCCTTTGTTATCCCTCTCTTCCCTTACAGGCTCTGGAATCTACACTTGTCTCACCTACCATTATATCTTCAGATTTTTCAATTTCTGTCATTGAGTGCAGATACTTGGTCTATATCGAGTGGGAACATAGAGTGTTTGTCTTTCATGGTCTGACTTACTTTGCTTAGCATTAATTCTTCTATATGCATCCACTTTGAACCAAATAATAGCCTCACTATTCCTTGTGGTGGAGTAATATTCCAGAGTGTACATATGCCACATTTTTTTCAATCCCAAAATGCTTAAATTAAACATGACCTAAAGGTTTATTACCTTTCTTTAAATAATTGTTTACTCCAAAATTGTCTTTAGAGTTCAATTGTGTTTTGCCTTGTTCCAGTCTCTTAATTCTAGGAAATAAGATACGGCTCTTTGCTGTTAAAGAGATTATACTATAATTGGGATCCAGTATTAGGTAGCAGGCAAGTGATCTGGGAACAGACAAATGATGTAAAAAAATATCCCATGAGACCTGAAAGAAGTACTCCGGGTTTAAGAAAGGCAACGTTTGGTGCCAGCAGGTGGTTTGGTGGTTAAGGGATTGTACTCCCACATGGCTGACCATGCCTCAAATACCTGACCTAGGAGCTTGAAAATCACACAAGGCACATGTGGTGTGTGCCCAAAATATCAGGAGAAGAAGAGAATTGAGGAAAAGGATTGTGGTGTGGCCATTTCCCCTGGGAGGTGATTTCTAACTTTCCTTCTTGCTGTCTGTCTTTCTCTGGAGAGTGCACATGCCCTATGGGGGAGAAAAAGGGTGGAGGTGAGGAAACAGTTCAGAGTAAGTGGAATTTTAGTAAGTTTCTGAGAAAATAAAAATGTGTCATAATGTTTGCTATTTAACCATTTTGTAGGGAA
>NW_006207069.1:1020276-1057532 GCF_000334495.1 Tupaia belangeri chinensis
AAACCAAGACAAGGATAATGTACAGACTATGAAAAGATATGAGGCTATGGAATATATACAAGAATGTAAAAGGGAATGGTAAGTCTTCTGGAATGACTGAAAATTTTATTTTATGTGTTGATATTCTGAGGGTATAATCAGGTGAAGAAAATTCTTATCTGTTCAAGACAGAGTTTAGATCCTGGAAGTGATGGAGAACCATTCAAAGGCATTTGAACAAGGAGATGAAGGCAAGTTTTTCCCAAGGATACTGTGGAAAATAGACTAAAAACTGGTGAAGCTATATCTAGGCAGAACATTTAGGAGCATGCTAGGGTCAGAGCCAGTTGGTGGTATAGGAGAAAACTGTGATACTGTAAATCTGATCATAGGAAAGGTTCTGGGTTTGTGTCTGGAGGCCTCCTTGAGTATGGCAGCCATGTGAGCGCCATGTTCTGGGACTAACTGAATCTGAGTGTGAATCGCAGTGTTAAGAGCCTGTTGGGGGTGTTGTCTTTCTGTCTATGTCTATCTCGTTGTCATGGAAGAACTAAATAAATATACATTACACAAAAGCATTTAGGTTCAGATCCAAATACAGCAAATGTGAGAACTGAAAAGAGCCAATGCTATGTAAGTGAGTGAGGATGGAGCAGCATCCTGCCTTTACTTGCATGGTCTATGATATTGTGGCTTACCTCCTCAGAGCTTACCTCTTCCTCCAGTGACACCAGCCAAATAGGCTTTCTTGGGTCACATCTTTCATATCATGCCTTTGTATCTTCTGTTCCCTCTGCCTTAAACAGCCTTTCACTCTGTTCTGCTCCATTTTTAACCTAATAAGATTCAGCTCTAAGAACTATGCTTTATGAATCCTTCTTCACACTTTGAGTTTGTAGTAGACATTTCCCTCTTTACCGTATGAAGAATCTCACCATCTTTCCTAAATAAAAGTGCAGGTCTTATGACACTGTGATGTATACACATTTGTAGTCTATCTTCTCACTTGGGTTTGACTTTCTAAGGAGTAGAGGCCTTGTCTTCTACTTGAGGAAGGTAGCAGATTTTTGAGATAGGTAGAACATTTATATAAATAAATGTAAAGTGTAGAAATTTTTCTAGGATATATAAAAATGGCTAAAAAAAAAAGCCCAAGATAATACGTCAAAATATTTTAAAGTTTTTCTTTTTATTTTTATGCATAATTGGTCATATTTTCATTCAGGAAATATTTATATAAAATATATAATCTAGAATTATATATTTCAAACTAGTGGGCGTAAAAATCACCACAGTTTAATTGTTCAGCTAATTAGCAAAGACATATCAACATTTTATTTTAGTCTTTGGCCAAACATGACCAGTTTGTGTTATCCAACTATGATTCTTTTCTTTCAATGGAACAATGTCTGGGGAAAGCATGGGTCACTTTTAAGTACTATAATTTTCTCTTAATCAGTTTTCTTGTCCGAAGCCGCGTTTTCTTTTAATCAGCTCAGGCATTCCCCATTGTTAACACCAATTCAAAATTATAATGTTCAAGCCTGTTTTGTAAGCTGGAAAATTCTTTTTATATCACAACTTCCTTCACAGACTCCTTCTATTCCTTTTCATTTATCACTTTGTCCCTTTTAACATCCATGACCTATATAAATCTTACTTTTTTCATCATTTCTCCCATAAAAGATAGATTAAAAAATACATAAATTATTCTAAAACATTGTTTTTATTTTCAATTCTATTATCTTTCTACAAATTCAAGGCACTTATTCACCCATCCTTCTTAAGAGATTTACTGTTTTGCTTTGTTTTAGCAACCTGACCTAGGTTTGTTTCTTAGAAAAATACTGTAAGGGGCTAGCAAGTGGTGCGATGGTTAAGAAGGCTGGATCCCACATGGCTGACTTCTTGGCTTGAGTTCTGGACACAGTTGGAAACAGGTAGGGAGTGTGTGTGTAATGGCCGTCCTCCCCAGGGGCTGTTTTCTCCCACTCTCTCTTATTCTTTCTCTCCTTGGCAAGCATAATGTGCCCTATAGCAATTTAAAAAAAATATATATATAATAAGAACACGATACCTTTCTGTCATAGGAGAAAATATCAAAGTTTGTTAAATGAGAATGTGTGAGAGAATCTGTGACCAGGCAGTTCAGATCAGTGGTCAAGTCTTAAACTTACAAATTCATTGCTATGTGGCAGTTGGCAAATTACTTATAGTCTCTAAGCTTTAGTGAAAAAAAAAAAACTTATGAAAACTGTCCAGTAATACACATTTATGTCTGTATGTATATAAGCATAGAAATTCTAATTTTTCACTAATGAAGCAAAATATAAATGACTTTATTTCCTAGCTTGGAACTGTTATTTTGGTCAAAATCAAGCATACATTTAACCACACTTAGAAGTGGCACATGTAAAATCAACATGAAAAAAATAAGTTTAACATAATATGTTGAAAATAAAAAGAAAATTTTAGCTAAAAACAAGCTTTACATAATAGAAATTATCCTTAATATGGAAATCATCAAAATAAAATTTTCTTTCATAAAAGTAATCATTTCAAGCTGCCTATAAAAGTTTACATGATTCTACATACTTCTTCATGTTTGGTTAACCTATATGTTTGAATATCACATGTATTTATGGTTGTCATATATAGTAGAAAGACAAAGTTTTAATAACAAATAATGCATACATATAGTCTGATTTTTTTATGCATTTCAAGAAATTATGTTTAAAATATATTGTAAAAAAGTTCCGTGAGTGAAAAGGAAGAAATTCAGCAAGAATTCGATTGAGAATCTATTACACTTCAGGTCCAGTGCGTAATGCTTTACCTCCATTGAATAACTGAATCCTCGAAGCTCTACTAAGGAACATAGTTTTTCCCCGTTTTACACAGAAGGGAAGGCAGCTCTGTAAGATGAAGAAAGTATTGATAATAAGGGTGTTAAGTGGTAAGGCCGAAGTTTGATCTTGTCTGCCTGATTTCATCATAAAATTTGACTATCCTCTCATGTGGAAGTGTGGCTTAACGTGTCTGATTTAAATATTTACTTCTAATTTTCATATCAGTTTTTAAAACAAGCCGCTGGAGGAATGTGACTTAAGACCAGCCATCAGTACCTATTGCTAAACATCAGGAAATATTGCATCAACGAGTGTAATTGGACTATCTTTCTCCCTTTGGGGAAGGTTAGATTTATATCAGTGGTCTTCATTCTTTTCATAAAATGCAAAATAAATTTTGTCAAATATTTGGACTGGGGGCCTGCATGTGGTGTGGTAGTTAAGGTACCAAACTCCCACATGGCTGGAGTCTGAGTCCTAGCTCTAGCTTTCTTACCTACCTTTCTTCCCTCTCCCCTGTCTCTCTCTGCTGCGTACACATGCCCTATAGCAAATTTTTTTAAATAATAATAATGAATAAAATTAAATATTTCTTTAAAGATATATTTGCACTGTTTTGATGGACATATGTTATAATAATTAGAAATATTCTGAAATATAATAAATCATTTTATGTCTTCAAAATCTTAAGTTTATATATTTGAATAAATACTGGTAAATGTGTCAACTATAAGCATAGTGAAAAATTTAGACTATCATGAAATGATCAATATAGTATAAATAGTTGAAAAAGGTAATATGTATTTTTCTTTGATTACTGACAGTAGTTCCTTCTCTATGTAAACACTAAGTCGATTAGCTTATTTTTTCTAGAAACATTACACTAAATGAAAGTTTAAAATTAACAAAGGTAACAGAAAATTCATGTACTCTGTTCTGTTATTTTTTCATCTCTGAGCTAACAGAACATATGTATGTAAGTCAGAAGGCAGTTTTACTATTGACTTAGTGAGACACGTATCTATTGCTTCCTGAGTGTTTTAAAAGGATCCAAATTGTTTACATTTAGAACATTTCAATGGTCATGTCAATATGCAGTCAACAGCAAATTGTAGTTTCTCTCTGAAAGAGAGTCCTATTCTAGTCCATGATGGATATTGGAATAAATTTGTCAGTTTAATTTAACTTGGAAAAGCTCCTATTTTCCTGTTACAGTCTTTCAAAAATCCTCTTTTCAACCCAAAGCAATAGTTATTCCCTTTATTCACACATTACCCTAAATTGTACAGTTTATAGATTATGTATTGAAATTTCAAACCTCTTATCAGTAACTTTCAACATCTCATTTGTTGCTAATGTAGTAAGTTTTCTAAGGAAATAAAAAAGGATTTCTTGGTATATGTAATGTGTCATGTCAGTGCATATTACTGTGGTTTATTGGAGGTGAGAATTGTGAAACTGGAAGAATTGATTCTTTGTGATTAGAAGCAAGTAGATGCTCACAATAAACCCTGTTTCTTATTGTAAATTTGAAAACTATGCATTTTTATAATTCCATTGATAAATCTTTTTCTTTAGAACACCTGCATTAGAACCTATAAAATGCTTGGCCATTCTCCCAGAAAAAAAATTCCTATATTTGCAAGTCTTGTCTTTCACTTAAGTTATGTTCAAATTTCAAAGATTATAGCAACATTATTAAAGTTCTTCCTTGATGCTGACTCAAACTGAGTGTTTCCATGTGGTTATACAATTACATGGAGTAATTATTTATTGGAAAATTAGTAATGACTAGATTTTAAAATGACTTTTCTATGAAACAGAATAGTGAATTTTAAAGTTGTATTATCTACAGGACTCTAGAAGGGCATGTTTTGCTAATTGTATTATTTCCACAACATGAAAGAACACACCTATATTAGTTGCTATTGCTGTGCAACAATTTACCACAAACTTAGAACTCTAACACATTGCAGTGCTGACAGCAAGCTCTCTACTCAAAACATCACAAGCCTGACATCAAGATTTCTGCTTCTCAGAGTTCTCATCTGGAAGGTCTGGGACCAGATCCACTTTCAAGTTCATTCTGGTTGTTGAGAAAATTCAATTCCATGAATTGTAGTTGCAGGATTTGCATCTTGTTTTCCTTTATGGATGACACCTGGGAGTCACCCTCAGCTTTTGGAGGCTGCCAGCACTGTTTACAGACACAAGCCTCACTATCTTCAAGATGACAAGAGCATTTTCAATCTTATATTTCAAATATAGACTTCTTCTGTTTCCAGCTGAAGAACATTCTGTATTTTAAGTACTTTCAGTATGTCCCATACTGATAAAATAGAGACTCTAAATTCTGTACATAGTGTCTACCCTAAGGCTATCTTTCTAGAAACACAAGGACAAATATCTTCTGAGATGTCTGTAAAAACATTACCATAATCATAAGAGACCCTAAGATCTTATATCCAATTGCTGTAGTGTTTTTAGTAGGTACCAGTAAATATTTGTTTCCAGGATCAGTAGCAGGTCATTACTATAGTATATGTAAAATATGATAATTGGCCATGTTATACTGTGAAAAAAAAATGTAGGTCTGGAGTAAAAATGAAAAAAAAGAAAAAAAGATGAGTAATGTTTTATCAAAATATGGTTAACTGGTATTTGTTAAGAACATAAGAAATTCAGATATACTGTGATGGGATTAGCTAAAGAAGAATTAGAGGTAACTAGTCACATCCCAGTGAAAATTGTATTAGGAAGTAGGACATAGCCTCTTCGAGTGTCCTAGACATGAAAGAAAGTGAATTTTCTAAGACTAGCTGTACTTGAATAGACACAGAGAACAATGGATCTGAAAAGGGTTGTGCAGATCCAGTCAAAGGACGAGACTGACCTAATATAATCATACTGCCCTCTCAGAAGGAATTTTGCCACATTGAGAATTAGAAAATCTCAAAACTGACGCTAACCCCAGTCATTTCTTAATGCAGAAGAGATGGCACTTATCTTCTTTCTTATCATTTCATGGAGATGCTCGCATCGTAAAGTTCATCTACATCATGATTGCTACCTGTGCTTCAGCCGCCTCAGTATGTTCAAGAGAAATTTATGGAGGAACAAGTTCTGGAATGTTGTGAACTGCTCTAATCTGTATTTGTTCTGGTTTCATTGGGCTTAATTTTATGTGTAACAGAAAGGCTCCCAGAGGTGAACTGCTATACTGAATTACTAGAAACACCCAGGATTTCATAACCTATACAGGTTAGTAGAGAGGGACTTGCAAAAGTAATGATTGAAAATGTTTGTGTATGACCAAACTTGAAAAGGGACTAATATCACCACAGGTTCCTGTTAGTGTCAGCTATACTGGATTGGCGAATCTAATGTGGAAGGTAACAAAGGGTAAGAAATCCCGGGTGACCTCCTGCAATTTCTGCCAGCATTAGGGAGTTAGCTAACTACCGCACTTACACCTCATAAAGCGAGACCTTGGTTTCACCCCTGCTGATCTCTACGTGACTGTTTCTATTTCTTTTAATTGGAAAGCCAGGTAGTGACCCTGGCTATGGAGGGAATCCAAGACACTCATACATAAAACACGGGCTTTTTTATTTTTTTCCAAGTAAAACCAAATGATAAAAACCTAGAGCAACAACTCCTCAGAACCTTTAATTCTCACTTGATATTTTAGAGAAATAAGATTATCAGTGAAGGCAGAAAATAAATATTTCAAATTCCACAATTCACAGACATCTTTCCACAGAAGCAAAAGACATGTAAAGATGAATTGTGGAAGCATAATTTTGGAGACTATAAAAATAAGACAGAGTGAATTCACATTCTACCAGAAAACTAAGCATCCAGTGCTCATCCACTGAAAAGCAAATAGAGTATCGAACATCTGAGATAAAGAAATGACATTTGGGGAGATGCAGGTGCTTGATATTAGAAACTAGAATGCAAAACGGGGCAAGGCCAACCTATCAATTTATACAAGAGCCATTCTCCTAAATGCAAAATAAAATAAAATGAAAGTCTTTTCTCTTTTTGCAGCTTACTTTGTAGAAGATTGTTACTTCTGCATCATTAAGGAAACAAAATGTGTATTGAATATCTAATAAAAACTAATGATTCTGGTGCCAGCAGATGGCGTGGTGGTTAAAGTGCTGGACTCCTACATGGCAGGTTGCTGTTTGAGTCCTGGATCTGGCAGCTTGCTTTTTCACTTTCTCTATCTATCTCCGTCTGGTGAGTGAATGTGCCATATAGCAAATTAAATAATAATAATGATAATAAATTAAACAACTCTTTAAAAGAACACCTAATGAATAAAAACAAGTTTATATGTACACATAAATAAAAACAAAGTTCAAAGAAAATAAAGCATAATGGATGACCCAGACAATAGGTTCTATGAAAGATCCCACAAGGCCAAGATCTTCAGCAGAAAAGGAAAAATTAGATTTAATGTTCATATTAAGTGCAGAGTACCAGTATGTTTACAGATATAATTGCTTACCTCCACACCTGTCCAGCAAGGTGGAAGTAGATAAGATATTAAAGTTGGAAGAGTTTGCTCTGCAGGTTTCAAGACAGCATTTGAACTTAGTTATGTAGAACTCTAATCTGATCACTTTGCCACTTCATAGCCTTTAGTTGATTGTCCCAAGCCCAGTATTAGAGATCTGAATGGTATGGATTGTTTGAAGTTATACAGTTTCCAGCGACACTGATTTATCTGTGGTCAGAGATTAAGTGCACCCTTTGAAGGAAAATACACTGTTAAAGTAACCAGTCTAATTTGACAGAAAACTTAGGTAATATCCTTTTCTCTGAAGAGTGATTTTTTTTCTCAGTAGAATCTTAAAACAATCTTGATTTATAAAAGTAAAAAAAAAAAAAGTGTTTTGAAATTGCACCTTTCCCTTTATCAGATAAGTAAAAGAGAACTAGATTAATTTTCCTGGAGTGAAATAATAACACTAGTAGTATATCTTTAAAAAGAGACAGTGTTTTCTCATTCATCCTCTGGTTGCCTCTCTTGTAGTTATGGTATGATATAATCTACTAATAAAATCAGCCTTCTGGAAGTACCAATGTAGAGAGGATGTGATGGAAAGGAAAATACAAATGACATGCTTCTCCATTATTTTCCTTGCATATGACCTTAGAGAACAAATCTATGACTTCTCTGAAGCTCTAGGACCATAATAATTTCTCAGGTAATGTATGTTCAGTGACAAGTTCAGAAAGAGCAACTGACTAGTAACACTTTTTGTAGTGAAGAGTGGAATCTATCTCTTTTTAAAAATATATGTCCTCTTCTACAAAATGATGAGGTAATCCCTAAAATATATTTGTCATCTAAAATATTTTTGAACTTGGACCGCAATAATTAGAGAATATCAGCATACCTTTTACCATACTGAGGCATAGCCTCTATGTTCAGCTGGACCTAATATTCAGAACATAGCAAAGAGATTTGGTAGTGTCAACTGAAATGCAATGAACACATCCCCAGGAAATAGACAAACTAGCATTCATACCACCCTTCTGAATAAATAGGGCTCTACTACTTAGATTCTAAATTGTTTATATCTAATGTAGCTGTAGTGTTCCTTATTTCTAGCCAATGTGAAAAGCTAAATCCTCTATATTGAAATGGTAGAACCAAATATCAAGTTAAAATGAGACTATTTTTTTCAATATATCTGTTTCCATGGAAAACTGGGCTCTTTATATTCTGTCATGTGTTTGGCAAACAATGCGCATGAGTAATTTTCGTACACATTAAGACTAATCTATTACATTAACATTATTAATACTATTGAAATATAGTCATGTAGGTTGGCTTTGGTTTATAAACTATTGTTTATAAATGAATATCAGTTATTTACATCTCTTATGGTAATTAGATATTCTTGTAGTGAAAATAAATATATATGCAGCATAAGTTTTTTTTTGGGGGGGGAGAGGTTTTCACTATAGGGCACGTGCGCTTGCCAGACAGACAGAGACAGACAGAGAGACAGAAAGCAAGGAGTCACCCCCGAGGGGGGATGGCCCTGCCACAATCCCTTCTCCTCCATTCTCCTCTTGGGATCTTGGGCACGCACACACATGCATCCAGTGTGAGTTTTAAGCCACCGGGTCTGGGACATGAACCGCAGTCAACTACATGGGAGTCCAGCGACATAGCCATTACGCTAACTGCTGGTCCCTGCAGCATAAGTTTTTAACTACATATTTTTTATAATTCTCTGATCATACAAAAATGACGTTAAGTCTCAGCAATATTATAAAACTGAAAATAATGACTTAAAATAAAACAGATGGCAATGGGAGCAGCAGTGTAATATCATTTCTGAAGTGTGACAGACACATATGCGGATGGGGATATGGAGCATGTTGGGGGAAGAATGGTAACTGTACATGAAAATAAGACATGTGTAGAGTGTTGGCTTTTCTATGACGAGACATAAACATCAGGGCCAGAGATTTTTCTTCAAATAAATATTTTTCATATATGAAAATTAAAAAGGAAATCTTACTGTTACAAAACAACTTTAAACATTTTGTTGTAGTACATTTTTTCCCACTCATTTATTTAAAATCAATCTTTAGTCTGATTTATTTTTCTGTAAATTCCCACCTTTATTTCTTTTCTTTTCCTTTTATTTATTTATTTTTTGAGATATTTTTGCTCTAGAGAGTGTGTGTGGGTGTTTGCTGGAGAGAGAGAAGGAAAAAAATTGATAAATCACTCCCCTTGGGGAATGGTCATGATACAATCCCTTCTCCTCTTTCTACCTTTCTACCATGGGATTTTTGGGCATGCACACTCATGTGCCCAGTGTGAGCTTCAAGCTGCCAGGTCTGAGTCTCAAACTGTGGTTGGCTATTTGGGATGCCAGTGCCTTAACGCCTACACTGCCTGCTGCCAGCCCCCCTAAACACACACAAAATTGTATTTCAAATCTATAGTGTTTTAGAGTCAAGGTGTGTAACAGTTAATTTTATCTGTCAATTTTACTAGGGTGGGAGGCACCTTGATCATTAGTTAAATATTAATTCTGATAATATCTGTAAGGGCATTTTTGGATGAGATATTTGACTCTGAATAAAGCATATTACTCTTTCTCCTGAATGGGCACGTGTCACCCAAACCATTGAAGGCATAAATAGAGAAAAGGACAGACTATCAAAGAATCCTTTCTTTTTGCCCAATTGTCTTCAAGCTGCAGCATCTGTTTCCTTCGGCCCTTTTATCAGACTGGAAGTTTTAATACTTTTTCATTTATCAAATGGCACATGCACTTTCTAGAATTAGAGAGTACCCTGATGGGGTATGGTCACTCCACAGGCTTTTTCTCCATCTCTCCCTTCTTTTGAAATTTTGGACACACACATGCCTGGCATGTTTCTCAAGCCTCTAGATCTGGGACTTGAACCATGAGATTAGCCATCTGGGATGCAGCTTCCCTAACCACCAAACTATGGGCTGACCCCAGAGTGGAATTGAAACCATTGCCTATCCCAGTCCTCAGACTTTGGTTTAGACTGAAACTATACCAACAAATCTTCTGGGTTTGGACTTCTCAGCCCCCACTATCATGTGAAAAGAGAATAATAAATCTTACAGTAAATCGTTTTCTTTAAATAAACAAATAGATACAGAAATTAATATAGATATATTGGTTGTCAGAAAAATCATGACTTGTTTTTCTATGCAAAATACATTAAACTTTTCTGACAACACAGTTGATACATATTTACTATCAGTTGCATTTCCCTGGAGAACCATGACTAACACGTAGTTCAAGAAGCTTTCATGTAATCTTCCTTCCAGAGACATAGGTTGATTTGCACAGTCAATAAATATAAGTGCACTTACTGTCACATGGAAACTTTAAAATCAGGTATATGATTGAACAGAATTTGTCCCTTATTTTCTGTCTTGGCAATTAGGTAAGCATGTAGGAAAAGCCTCTGTCATCCTGGGTCCTTCCAGCATGGATAATGAGCTAAATCCCCTGGCTGTTAGTTAGGCGTAAACTTGTAAAGTGATAGCCTCGGAAATTTGGGTGTTTGTTATCACTATACAGACTAACTTATGCTGACTGCTATATACATTGTTGGCAAGTGCATGCAATTTATTGTATGCTTGATTTTATCTTTAATAATAGATATTTTAATAATATATTAATATTAGTTGAATAATGACGACTCAGGTGGTAAAACATTAAGAATATAGAAAATATGACCACACATATTTTTTAAAAAATAAAATAAAATTAGTCTCAAAAACACTAACTTGCTGAAGGTCACAGAGCTTGGCACCAAACTCAGGGGTTACTGGTGCCTTTCTAATTTGACCAAATAACTAGTTTTTTTGTTGTTTGTGCTATTGTGACTACTGGGTAGTCAGGAAAGTCATGACACATTTTTGCATAGAAAAAACACATCATGACTTTTCCAATGATTCGGTCATTTCATTTTATGTCAGGACAAACAGAGTTAGTGGTTAAATATACTTTTTCTTTCTTTGAATGGTTGTAGTTTTATTTTTTGAGAGTTGAAGGATAAAGAGCAGTGACAATAATTGGACACTTGGGACTGTATATTAGATATTTATTAGACAAAGTCATTCATTAAAAATGATTATGAAGACATGTAGCCTGAAAGTGTAGAGTAAACTATATGTATGACCATTTACAAGTGGTGTATCCCAAAGTTGCTGATTCATAGCTGCCCATCTGGTAATGTGCATGAGCTTCAGTGTCAAGCAGCCTGGGACTGAGAAAACTGGCACCTCTTTAATGTGGCAGTTTCTTTAAGCATGATGGAAAATCACGATTACCTTGTACACTGAGTCTAAGAATACAATAGGGTAAAGTAGGGACATTTGTTTGGCCTAGTAGATAATACATATTTAAAAGTTTAAAGATAGTAGCTTAAAAAAGAAGAAAAGAAGACCGACCCTAAACAGGAGCCAGTTCCCACATGGCTGACTATGGTTCGAATCCCACCCTGGCAATCTGAAAACCATGCCAGGCATATATGCACCTGTGCCCAAAATCCTGATAGGAAGGGAAAATGTAGAAAAACAAGTGACAGAGTGACCACATCCCATTTGGGAGAACTTTCTCTCTCTGTCTGGCAAGTGCACATGCCTCCTGGCAATAAAAAATAAAAACAGAAGAGGGGTTAGACAATGGTGCGGTGGTAAAGTGGGAAGTTCTGAGAAGCTACCCACATAAGGAGTTTCCAGGCTCATCTTCAGAGACCTTCATGAGTGCACTAGGCACACACATGTTGCAATTTATCTCTAGCTTTAGCCTCCTCCCGGGGGGCTGGCGAAATCTCGGCGTAAAATGTGACATCAAGACCATGTCGGTGTTATTATTTCTCTGTTTCTCACTCTGTCTCTGCTTCTCTCATTTTATTGATGGAAGAAATAAAGGAATTTAAAAGCAATAAACAAACAAACAAACAAAGCAGGAAATAAATAAGGAAATAAAAGAAGAAGAGAAAAAAGAAGAAACAAAACCGTCATTGGGGCTACCAGGTTCAAAAATTTTAACTAATTAGAACCTTGATGTTACACTGCTTATGGATGACTCATAAATATGCATTCAAATACTGATTTCCCATTTCTCCAGACATACAGCTTAATAGGAACCAATACAGGAAGGTGGTTCAGGAAAACAAACAAGTATAAAATACATCAAAACAAAGGAAAACAAACACTGCATTGATGTTAGGACAAAATAAAACAGTCCCAGAGTCACGAGGGAAAAGGTCTCTCCCTTGGGCTTATAGAAAAACAACCAAAATAATTATGTTTGGTAGCGTGCTGGGTTTGAAGAGGACTTTGATTCAGAAAGTAAGCAAGGTGTACACCAGTTTTTGGAATTTGTCATAAAGAAGGAGCAAGAAATAGTTATTCCAAATTAAAAACAAAAAGCTTCAGGCTAGGTATGAACATAGTCTTCCAATATATCAAGTCATTGGGAAAGTCATGACCTATTTTTCTATGCAAAACTGCTTCATGACTTTTCCTGGCAACTCAAGAAAGCATTCTGGGAAAGGTTGTATTTCTAGTGTCAATGAGCAAAGATTTTAGGGAATATTGTTTATTGCTAACTCAAAAGGAACATTTGTTTTTTAAGGTTTATTTAATTCTATTTATTATTATGGTTATTATTATCATATTTTAATTTGACCAGAGAGAGAGAGAGAGGGAAAGTGAGAAAGCAGGCTGCTAGATCTGGAACATGAACTGGATTCAGCTACGTGGGAGTCCAGCACCTTAACCATTCTGCCACTTGCTGGCCAGGAAAGGGAGTATTGCTTGAGTGTTAGAATATTCTAAATGGGATGCCAGGAAATACTCATGATGAAATATGGTGCCTCAGGGAACAGTAAATTCCTTGTCAAAGATCAGTTTAAGCAATTACTCTTCTCTGTTGTGATGCCAAAAAAAGTGAGATCCGTATCCATTAGGAGGCTGGGTCAGCTCATTTTCAAGGGTCCTTCTAACTAAAAAATACTACTATTACCTTTCTTTTGACCTCTGTTCGACATTACTCTCAGGTTCTTCACATATTTCTTCACCATTTACCATGAGCAAGCATTATGAGCTAGAATGATACATTCATCCCATTTAACTTATGAGAGAGGTGATGTTGTGTCTGCTTTTGTTCTTAATTAGGATATGACATATGAGGAAGTTACATAGTGTGTGCATGGATGTGTGTTCTAAATGGGGAAGTTGTAGTATGAATTCTTGGAAAATGATTCTAGAATTTGGGTTTCCAAATTCGTTTCCTTTATGACTATAAGAGGCATAGAAACCTGATGTTTCCCATGTTCTGTAGCATTATAATATGCTGATACTGCATTAAGTTATCAAGTCATCATGCCATGACACATTATGACATAATACAAATCTTTAATCAATTCATCGACTCAGTGTAACTTAATTCTTATCTTTTATTTTACTTACTTACTTACTTACTTATTTATTTATTGCCATAGGGCACTAGCTGGATTGAGACAGAGAGAGAAAAAGTGAGGGAAAGTAAGAAATTAGCCCCAGAGGGGATGGCCACACCGCCATCTCTTCTCCTCCAGTCTCCTCTTGGGAGGAGCACACACACAATGGGCATGCACACACACAGCATGATTTTCAAGCCTCCATGCTCAGGGCCCAATCCGCTGCTGGTTATGTAGTTGGGAATCCAGTATTTTAATAACATGCCACCTGCTGACCTCAGTAAGTGGTACTCTTAATGCTTTCCATGTAAATAAAACATTCAAGCTGCTGAGCCTACATATGAAGCAACACAGATAATGTAGACATGGGAAAGTGTAAAACGAGTGTTAGGATATGTTGTCATTCAAAATGATGATCTTGGTACATTTGTATTGCCTAAATGCACTTTGGAAAACTTGGAGTAATTCAGTCTTTTGTTTCAAATAGCAAACCTTCCTTAACTGCTGGCCTAATGCTGTGCTGCCATGTCCTTTCTAAGTTGGCAATGCAATGTCAGCACATTAAATGACATTTGCAGGTGAAAAGAAGCTGCATGATGACCCTGATGAATACCACTAAGTAGGCAATACAACACTTGCTAAGAGATTACTTGTATTACTTAGAACTGAAGATTATAAAACTGTAACTAGACCCTTCCTGTTTAAACAACAAGAATCACATTATGCTTTATGGACATAAGAGTACAGTAAATGAGAAATATCTAGAATATATGTTTCTTTGTTTGTTTTTCTTAAAGCCTATTTATTTCTTCCATGACAGAGGAGGAAGAAAGACCATCAACAAGGTCTTCACAGAGATCCACCCCTGGTCTCAGCGAAGCTCATCATAGTCACTTATATGTGCCCAGTGTGCTCAGGGGGGTCCTGGGGTGTGAACCCAGGACCTTTCCCATGTGGGTCCAAGTGTGTGACTGCTGCACCACCACCTGGTTCCTGGAGTGCACATTTATGAACATGTCACCTGCATTTGCACATGAATGACAGAATTGGTGTCAGCCACTGTTCCAGGCACTTGAGTTCCTCCATATCTCTCTGTTCTAAAATGAAATGAGGCTTCCTCCAGGAAAGATTACATCGTTAGTTGATGATGTGGGATGAAGAGTCTCCTCTTAATATGGATAAGGAAAACTTGGAATCAAGCTGAAATAATTAAATTTATTTCTCACATAAGTCCTTGAACATGTATTGTGCTTATATAACAACACTAAAATATCTCTGGCCAACATCCTCTGCTTTCCATATTTTGAATTTCAGAAGTTCACTAGCTTCCAGTAACAACTGTATATAAATTATAAATAAATCAACATATCAAAGAAAAAATTTCTTGAGATTTAGGTTTTTCATTTGTGCAGTAATTCTAGAAAATGGCATACTTCAAATCAGATACAATCTGTTACTCGTTTAGAAAACAAAGAAACTAAAGAAGTTTGGCACCGGAAGACAGTTGTTTCATGTGAAAACATCACTAGCAGACAGTTTATTTAATAGCATGAAGTAACAGCTATATTAATAAAAATATGTAATTGTCAACAAAAAATAATGCATCAGTCAAAAGTTTATCTGGGTGCTAATTTCCTTTCAGCAAATATTCATTCCTCCCTGTCAATTTACTCTATTTTAAAGCATTGCATACGCTCATTTAAAATACGGTTTCTTGCTCTCCACAATACGGACATTGTGGACTGAATAATTCTTTAACATGGAAGGCCGTCCTAGACATTGGAGGATGTTTGGAAGCATCTGTGGCCTTCAGTCACTAGGTTCCAGGGGCACCCCCTTCTTCATGACAATCAGTAATGACTCTAGACCTTGTCTTATGCCCCCTAGAGGCCAAAATCCTCTCTGGCTGTCTATTATAGTGTACACCTGCCCTTCCTCAAGATAGCCAACATTTTCCTTTTGATTTTTTTTGCATAAATTTTTACTCATATTTCTTCTGCTTCCATCAGAACTTAACTCATTTATTTACCATTTTTGAAACTACTAACAGTGTCTCTCTATTTTAAGGAATTAAATAGTAGCTTCTTTCCTTCTGCTGCTCTAGTCCCACACCAGGACACAGAACTTGGGGATCATAACGGGGGCTGGATTTTCACCCTTGGTCATAGCCTTCACAGGCACCTCTGTGCAGTGCATTAATGGTACAACCTCTCGCAGCACTCTGTCTATAATATTACAGAATGTCACTTTTAAAGGATGTGAAGAAGTTAGAGATTAAAGTCCTTAAATAGATGACTTAATAGGCAGTTGTATTCCCAAGTCTCTCTTCAAAAGTGCATTCATCCACAAATCAGGTGAACTCTCTAAATGGGAATCTCTTGTATTCTGAAACCTGGTTACAGAAATGTATTTAGTCTAGCTTTAATGGAGACATAAAATATAAGGGCAGCTGGTTTTCCTTTCTCTGATGGTTTGTAAAAAATTAAATTTCAATGGTTTAGCTTTGGTATTTATGTCCCTTTTCAATTCCCTAAAACTTAACATTTATGAGAATTCTTAAAAGCAGAATTATAAAAGCAGAATACAGGGACTATTTTTTCCCTAAAGTTACTCATCTTTATTCTCCACACATTATAAACATATGTTCCTACAATGATGCTGAATTTTATAAATGTCAGTTAGAAAGTGACAAGAATGACATTAACTCATTCCCTGTGCCCAATAATGACTCTAGTTAATAAACATATTAGCAAATACACATCAGTTGACTGATTATTTCACAATCATTTATTCATTTATTTATTTATGTATATATGTATATATACATATATTTACATAGGGGGGTGCCATGCCCTGATACCCACTTCTCCATTCTCCTCTTAGGATTTTGGGCATACATGTACATGCACCTAGCATGAGTTCCAAGTTGTCAGGTCCCAGGCTCTAATCAATATTCCACCTGCTAACCCCCAATCATTTATATTTTTTGTAACCCAATATTCTGTCTCACTGACTTCTTTGAAAAAAGATGGTAGGGACCAGCAGTTGGCATAATGGCTATGTTGCTGGACTCCCATGTAGTCGACTGTGGTTCGAGTCCCAGACCCAGTGGCTTCAACTAATGCTGGGCCCATGTGGATGCGTGCCCCAGATCCTGAGAGGAGAATGGAGGAGAAGGGATTGCAGCATGGCCATCTCTCCTGGGGGGAGGGGGTGATTCCTCACTTTTTGTCTCTCTGTCTCTCTCTGTCTTTCTGATGAGCACATGCACCCTATAACAAAAACCTCTACCACCCCCCCCAAAAAAAAACAAGGGATGGGGTCGACAGGTTGTGTGGTGATTAAGGGTGCTGGACTCCCACATGGCTGTCTGTGGTTCAAGTCCCGGACCTGGCGGCTTGCTTTCTCACTTTCCCTCTCTCTCTCTCTTATTCTCTCACTATGTCTCTTTCTGGTCAAATGAAAATAAATAAAGTTAAATAAAATAATTTTTAAAAAAGGGTAAACATTAAGTGCCTATTAGATAAAAATCAATATCTTAGGTGTGATGAGGATATACAAGTGATAAAAACTTAATTTATGTCATTAGGAGTGTTTAAAATTTAGGAGAGAATCAATAGAAATAACTAAAGGACCGAATTAAGATTAGAGAAGAAGATTCTTTATTAGAATGAGCCTTGTATACAATCATAATAAAATTATGGGCAAGATGTTACATTTCCTTTGTCCTGAAATCTCTCATGGTTACATCAGAAGAAAACCTCTGACTGGAGTTAGCTGTCTCTCCCTGGACCAGAATTCTATGGAGTATCTTATTCTTTCTTCTTCACACTATTTTCCAGACAGTTGGGGTAATAGAATCAAAATTCATTTTATCTGAGAACTTCAGAAACTAGCTGAAATTGCCAAATGCTTAATGTGAAAGAAAAAAAAAATTGCCCAGACAGGTTTACTCTTTAGAAGAAATTGGGGTGTGTGATATAAATTACGAGATTACCCACTGTTTCCAAGTGTCATGTCTACCTTCTTTCCCTTCCTTTCCTCTCTTTCTCTCTTCTTTTTCTTTTCCACTGACCACAGTGCTCTGAAGACAGATTATGTTTCTAGGTGTGACCATAAAACAATTCCTAAGCAAAGCTACTTAAATAGAAGAGAATGTGCACTATGTGACAGGTTCATCAGTGAGGATGTGTCCTGTCTCTTTTAAATGTTTCTCCTTTAGCCTGGCTGAAAGTAATGCCTGGAATATTTAGCAACTACCATTGGCTCATAACTCCCAAATCCCTTTCATAGCTCATAGGTAAAAACTGTGACTGGAGGGACCAGCAATTGGCATAATAGCTATGTCGCTGGACTCCCATGTAGTCAACCGTGGTTCGAGGCCCACGGTTCGAGGCCCACACTTGGCGGCTTAAACTCACGCCAGGCACATGTGTGTGTGTGCCCAAGATCCTGAGAGGAGAATGGAGGAGAAGGGATTGTGGTGTGGCCATGCCCCCTGGGGGTGATTTCTCACTTTCTGTCTCTCTGCCTCTCTACCTTTCTGGCAAGCACATGTGCCCTTTAGCAAAAACCTCTCCAAAAAATTAAAAATAAAAATATAAATAAAAATAAAATAAAATAAAGCTGTAGCTGGGAATGGAAGTCTGTGCCAGGGTTATGGTCTGGAACACGTATACCAGCTCAGGACCAATGCACTCTACACCATTTCTGCACAACAGAAATGTTTGTATTAGAAGGTTTTACTTGTGTGCATATTCTATAGGCAGGAGAGAGAAAGAAAGAGACATGGACACCTCCAAGAGAGTCCCCATGCTACAAGCAATCCGCCCCATCTGAAACAGCCCTGATCATGGGCATTTGTACACATTTCTGACATGCTCATGGAGGTTCCAGGACCTGAACCCAGGATATTCACAAATGGGTCTAGTTGCATTACCTCTGCACCACTATCAGGGCACAGAGTGAAAGATCTTCTAAAGTATTTTGTTGTTGTTGTTACATTAAGAGGTATGTAATCATAATACTATAGGCACTTTGTCTAGTTATGAAAAAAGTAGGAATCTTGGAAGGGATAATTTCGTCTTCCAGGAATTATCTTTACCTTCAGGCTGTACACCCTCCCCACAGCGGGGAAAGTAGCCAGGCAGTAAGTCAGGCTCTCAGTGCCATGTGGACATCTTTGCACAATGGCCAGAGTGATCAGTCTAAAACTGTTGTCCTAACACCTGTGAATGCACTAGGTTTGTATGTACATTTATTAACAATAAACATCAGTTATAACATTTTTTTTTTTGCAGAGGTTTTTGCTATAGGGTGGGTACCCTCACCAGAGAGACAGAGAAAGAGACAGAGAGACAGAAAGCGAGAAATCACCCCCTGGGGGGATGGCCATGCTGCAATCCCTTTTCCTTTGTTCTCCTCTCGGGATCTTGGGCATGCATGCACACGCACCTGGTGTAAGTTTAAGTCCCTGGGTCTGGGACTCAAACTGCAGTCAACTACATGGGAGTCCAGTGATATAGCCATTACGCTAACTGTTGGTCCCTCCAGTCACAGCTTTTACACATAAGCTATGAAAGGGATTTGTGCTACTGTGGAGCCAGCAAGTGGTGTAGTGGTTAATGTGCTGGACTCCCACATTAATGACTGAAGTTCGAGTCCCGGACGTAGCAGCTTGAAAACCACACAGGGCATGTGTGCATGTGTGCCCCCAAATCCCAGGAAAATAGAAGAAAAGGGATTGTGGCATGGCCATCCAACCTGGGGGGGGGGAATTATGATTTCTCACTTTCCCTCTTATTGTCTTTCTCCAGCAAGTGCACATACTCTATGACAAATCCTTACAAAAATATGAGACCAGCAATTAGTGTAATGGCTCTGTCACTGAACTCCCATGTAGCCAACCACAGTTTGAATCCCGAACCTAGTGCCTTAAACTCATGCCAGGCCTGTGTACATGTGTGTCCAAGATCTTGAGAGAAGAATGGAGGGGAAGGGATTGTGATGTGGCTATCCCTCCTGGGGGCAGGGGGTGGCGGTGGGATTCTCGCTTTCTATCTCTCTGTCTCTCTCTGTCTTTCAGGCGAATGCACACGCCGTATAGCAAAACCTCTCAAAAAGAAAAAAATAAAAAACCTTACAAAAATAAAATTGTACTAATCAAATCATTTTGAGTATCCCTAAATCCTTTAATATAATAAGACAATCCTCATTTTATAGATGGAGTAAATAAAAAAAGTTTTGACTAAGTCACAAAATAATGATGCCAATGAGGATCCTTTAATTCACTGAAATCTTATTCTGCACTAGTCATCATAATATTTTTTAATATCATTACCATTTTGTGTCATCTCCCCACACAGAAATGACTTAGAAACAGGGAATACTATTGTCCTTGACAGAAGATGAAACCGTCCTTTAGAGAAGGTAAATCACTGAGTTAGATTGATGTAAGTGATTAAAGTGTAGAGCTGGACACATTATCTGATTCTGCACTCCATATTCTCTCCCTGCATTCCGAGTTTCCATCCACCTCCTCGCTCCCTTTATGCCTTCTCCTGTCCTCCCAAGGTCATGGCAGGACAGTGATTCTTACATTTTAGATTTGTATCTTATATTTTTATAATATGAACTAGACATCAGCGTTTTATTATTTTATTTTTTAGAGAGACTTTTTGCAATAGGGTGTGTGCACTGGCAAGAAAGAAAGTCAGAAAACGAGAAATCACCCTGTTGGGAGGACGCCCATGCTACAATCCCTTCCTCTCCATTCTCCTGTCAGGACCTTGGGCATACATGCACACATGCCTAGCATGAGTTTTAAGTTGCTGGGTCCGGGACTCAAACCACACTCGACTACATGGGAATCCAGCAATATAACCATTATGCCATCCGCTGGCTTCTAGCATTTTTTAAAAATGGGATGCAAGTATGCTTTAATATTTTCTCTATCTCCCTTTAAAAGAATGATTACTGTAAGGTTCATGTACTCACCGAAGAGACAGAGAGAGAACAGGAACCCACTCCCCAGCGGAGTATGATTACACCAAAATCCCTTCCCTCCATTTCTCCAGCCCATCGGAACCCTTGGCATGCATGCACATGTCCTGGCATGTCCTGTAAGTCATCAAGGGCAGGTTTCAAAACGCCGTTGGCCATGTGGGATCCAGTTCTCCCTACACAGAACCACAGGGCTGGCCGATTTCTCTCTCTCTACTATTGGTAGTTTTAGTCTATCTAATTTCACTCTGTGAAAATTGTTCAGTGGTTTCAGAAAACCTAGTGGGAGGAAAGTCTGGATTTTCCCTAAGAGTTATTCCCCCACTATAAAAGTTTCTATCATTTTACTTCCTTATTGTTCTTGCTCTAAGTTCTTTCAGTGTTTCATTAAGCATCTGGCTAGTTTAAGTTAAGGGAAAAGGTTTAAAGAGATTTTGAAGGTAGATCTCATCAAACATTTTTCTTGAACTCCAAGGAGGCCCAATTAAGCTGATATTTCAAGGCGTGATTGTTGGCTATGGATGGAGCAATCTTTTTTTTTTTTTAAGAATTATTTTATTTAACTTTTTTTTTTATTTTTAATTTGGCCAGAGAGAGACAGAGTAAGAGTAAGAGTAAGAGAGAGAGAGAGAAGGAAGGAGGAGGAAGGGAAAAGGAGAAAGCAAGCCACCAGGTCAGGGACTCGAACTGCAGTCAGCCATGTGGGAGTCTAGTGCCCTTAACCACCATACCACTTGCTGGCCTCAAGATTTTACTATATTTATACTCATCTGGAAGATTAATTTATTTTGTATTAGGAACTTCTTAATTTTACTATTCTAATAATATCAATAGCTCCTGTTAAAAAATAACATATCTTTTTAGAAGAGAGACATATAATTATTTCCCATCTAGTCCAACCTAGAGATTCACTTAAACACAATTGCATAGACTAAGACTATTCAATACCTAACACTAAAAACACTTTGTAGCATTTCTGTTTACCAATCATGACTCTTACCACGTGATCTGGAATACTTTTCTCTAATTTCTTTCTAGAAGATATCACAAACATTGCTGCCTTTCAAGTGTTAATAACTTAACAGAGAGTGAGATATGCTCCTGGGTTGTCAGAAAAGTCATGGCAGATTTTTGCATAGACAAACATAGCAAATATACATCATGACTTTTCAGATAATCCAATATAACACCAACAAGCTCATTTTTTTAGCATAAGTGAGATGTGTAAAATACAAATACGTATATCTATGTCATGCAGAAACATAAAATACTGTACATTGGCTGAGGAAAATAAAGGAAGGGGAAGGAAACAGATGGGCAGGGCTAGCTAGCAGAGTTGTGCTGTTTTAATGTCATCAGAATCATCTTGTCTGAGAACACGCTCTGATAGAATCCTGTAAAGAACAAAGGAGGTAGACCTGTGGGAGCAAACTAAGGATCCAGAGTGAACAAAGAACCTGAAGACACAGATGCAAGGACATCCTTAACGTTTTCAAGAAAAATCAAGGCCAGGAAGCAGGCCCTCCCCAGCCACCGATTCTGGGTACACCTTGATCTTAGAATCCCCAGGCTTCAGAAATGCTGGGAATAAATGGTTGTTGTTTCTAAGTCACCCAGTTTGTGGTTGTAGAAGCCTAAATAAATAAAGACTGCAAGGAATGGTTTATATATTTCGTTTTATAAAGAATTATTCTGGATACTATGTGGATAATAGACCATTAAAGAGTAGAGTAACAAAGGTAGAAATATGAGGATTCTATTTAAAAAGTCCGGGATTAGGACCAGCAGATGGCACAATGGTTACATCACTGGACTTGCATATAGTCGATAGCAGTTCGAGTCCCAGACCTGGCGGCTTGAATTGCATGTCAGGTGTGTGTGTGTACATGCCCACAATCCTGAGAGGAGAATAGAGGAGAAAGGACTGCGGCATGGCCATCCCAGAGGGGGGCGATTTCTCACTTTCTGTCTTTCTGTCTCTGTCTCTCTGGCGAGTGCATGTGCCCTATAGCAGAAATCTCTCCTAAAAAAAAAAAAAGTCCAGGACGGATACTACATTTGGATAATAGCTGTGGCAATAGTAAGATGAGATCAGATTCTGGAAATATTTTGAAATTAGAGTCCATCAAGTTTGTTTATAGATTAATGTAAGAGATGAAAGAAAGTTCATGGTAGTTCACGTACTCTGTTTAACTAGCAGAAACAATGGCACTGTCATCTACTACACATGCTGAAAAATAACTGGGGAAATGCCTTTTAGGCATGGGTAGGATAGAGAATTACTTTTCCGATGTATGTCTTTTGACCTCTGTGAGGAGGATTCTAATGTCTGGTACATAAGAGCCTGCAATTCATATGAATGGATAAAATATGTAAAAGAGGCTGAGTACTTTAGCCAGTGAGGTGGGAGGAGAATGTTCCAGAGGCTAAGCTAATAATATATCTTTAGAAGAAACATTTAATTACTTCCTGTGTAATCCAACCTAGAGAAATGTTTAAACGCAATTCTACAGATGATGTAAGAGGATATATATATACATATATATACATATATACATATATAAATAAATATGAACTCACACATATACACACATACACATACATGAGGGGACTTCAAAATTTGTGGGAAAATGAAATTAAAGCATTAGATTTTTTTTGTAAAAAAAAGTATTGAAAATCATGCACAGATTTTTTTTATACTTTTTAATAAACATTTTGAAGACTGCGTGTGTATGTCTGTGTCTTTAAAATAAATGACCAGGGGGCCAGGAGGTAAAGGTAGTGGGCTACCACAAGGCTGATCACAGTTAGAGTCCCGGAATTGGCAGCTTGCTTTCTCAATCTCTCTCTGTCTCTCTCTCACACATGTATTCATGTGTCCTTTAAGAAAGTGAAAGGATAATAATAATTCTTTAAAAGAATGAAATGACGAGAAAGTTAACGCAAGTTGTGCATATGTCGAAGGAGACGATAAAGAACCGACTGTGAGATAACCGAGTGTGTTTCAAAAATAGTGTTGGTAGAATTCTAGGACAGGACACTTAACCTGTTCCATTTTTGGAAACAAGTGAGAAGCTTTTTTGTTTTGTTTTTCCTTTTTGCTATGTGGTGTGCGCATTCACCAGAGAGAGACAGAAAGAGGGAAAGTGACAAATCATGCCCTAGGGAGATGGTCATCCCACTATTCCTTCTCCTTGATTCTTGTACATGCACCTGGCATAATTTTCAAGCTGTTGGGTCTGGAACTCAAAACCTCAGTAGACCACATGGGAGGGGAGTCTGGTGCCCTAACTGCTGACCCAAGAGAAGGTTTTTAAAAAATTTTTAATGTTTGTTCACATGTTTTTGTCAGAGAAACAGAAAAAGAAGAAGCCACCCCAGTGAGACATGGTCACAGTACAATCCATTTCCTCTATTTCCCTATCCCATCAGGATTTGGGACATAGACTTAGTACATATGCCCGGGGTGTTTTCCATTCCCCTGGGGCTAGGATTCAAACTACATTCAGTCATGTGGGATCTGACTTCCTCTACACAGTACTAAACAACTGTACTATAGGACTGGCCCAAGGGAGAGTTTTTTAAAATGGTAGAAATAATAGCATGTTTGTATCTCGACGATAGCAATCTAATTGAGAAGAAAAGATAACAAGAAAGAGAGTAAATTAGGAAGAGTTTGGAAGTAAAATTGAGATCAAACAATTAAATGTTTAAAAAACTCAGAGGAGTCATGTACAAAAGCATGTAGGTTGGCAACATTTATAATAATAATTCTGTGATGACCATCTATAATAAACTCTTCAAGGAAGACAATTCAGTAGAAACTGCATTTTCTATAAAAAATTGTAAATACACACAATGGATAATACATGCACAATCCTCACTTGAACTTTAAAAAACCTCAGCACTATTTTCATTATTAAATATAAGAGTACCAACACTTTAATCAGGAGATAGGTAGGGGATCTTAAGAAGGTGAGAGAAATATTACGCCTTTAAATTGTGCAGTTAACTAGAACATTAACTGTTAGAAACAAAGGTTTCCAGTCTTATTAACCCAAATTCAAAGTAATTTTAAATAAAACTGTATCACTCAAGTGAGCAAATGTTTGCTTTTAGATAGTCTATTGTTAAATTTTGAAAAGTGCAATCTCTTCAAACTGATTTTGAGTCTGGTACTCCATACAAAAAAGCAATTAGGAAGCAGAGTATTAGCAAGTATCACTCAGAAAATAAATATTTACTGTCAACCTTACAGATGTGAAAAGCCCTGTTTCCACATATAGTTCTAATTGGATTTAAACTGCTTCCTAAGTATTCTATTAAATCTTTGATACTCTTTGAACAAATTGCAGCACCATATTATTTTTTTAAGCCTTAAAATCATTAAATGCAGTCTAGGACACTAATTATCTAAAACTAAGAATGTTTAGTGAGACTTTGTTTCAGTATTCTTTCAGTGTGAAGTAATTTAAATGCTTAAATTAGAAAATATGGTCAGCACCAAGGACAGAGAATTTACACTTCAGCCATTCAATAGTGTTCATTATTATTAAAAGAAATTTTGTACCAACTTTCTTTTAGCCTTTATTGATAAGTTATCAGTTTTAGTATAATTTCACTTAGTGCTTTTGCAAATGCAAACTGAACTAATTGCATCTGATCAAAATAAACGGTAAGGTATAAAGTTGTATTCTCTATCATTTGAAATTGTTCTCTATTTTCAGCACATTAGTTGCTGAAGAAGAAACCAGCCCAGTGCATTAATGCTTTTTTCCCCCGATATTCTCAAAATGTTTATACATGATTTACTGCATTATAAAAGTATTCTGAGGAATGCAACTTCATAAAATGTCTAATTTCAAAAAAATTAGCATCATGATAGTGAGAACATAGAACACTACTCTTTTACGTAACAGTAGTATTCACAATGAATACTGAGTTCCTACTATGCCCAATACTTTATTTTTAAAAATTTTCCCAGAGGGTACATGTGCTTACCAGAGAAGGTCAAAGAGAGAAAGAGAGAATGAGAGAGCACTCTCAATGGGGAAGAATTATGCCTCAATCCCTTCTCCATTTCTCTCTCTTCAAAATTTTGGGCATGTACATTTGAGCACCGGGCATGTTTCTCCTGTTTCTGGGTCCAGGATAAAACCACATGATGGGCCATGTGGAATCTAGCTGCCTCATCCACTAGGCCATGCCCTTATCTATTTACTAGACCATTTTCTTCCTTCCTTTTTTCCTTCCTTCCTTCCCTCCGTCTTTTCCCCTCATCCCTCCCTCCCATTCCCTTCCTCCTTCCTTCCTACCTACCTACCTTCTCTTGTTTTTAGAGATTTTTGCTATAGGGTGTGTGTACTTACCAGAGATACAGACAGAAACACAGAGAAAGTGAGAAATTACCTCCTCCCCCAAGGGGATAGCCATTCTGAAACCTCTTCTCTATCCTCCTCTCAGGATTATGGGCATACATGCACATGCCTGAGGTTGTTTGAGATATTTTTGCTACAGAGTGTGTGCACTTGCTGCGGGGGGGGGGGGGGGGAGCGAGACTTGGGGGGGGGGGGGGTGGAGAGACAGACAGAAAGACAAACAGAGACAGACAGAAATCTAGAAATAAGGGTATAAACTGAAAATCTGTGATTCCAGATATTAAAATTATAACAGGAGTATTTCTATAGAAGTGGAGTCATCTGGAGTTAAGATCCTGGTTTTGTCATTTAATTACTTCCTAGAAGTTCTTACCATGTTACCACCCCCCCCCCCCCCAGGAAGATATCCATGCCACAATCCCTTCTTCTCTAGTCTCCTCTTAGGATTTTGGGCACATATGCACATGCGCCCAGCATGAGTTTTGAGACAGCGGGTTCAGGACTTGAATCACAGTCAACTACGTGGGCGTCCAGTGATGCAACCCTTACACCATCTGCTGATCCCACCCAGTATGGGTTGTAAGCTGCCAGATCTGGGACTTGAACCACATTAGGCCATGTGGATGTCCAGCACCACAACCACTACACTACCTGCTGGCCCCAATTAGAGCATTTTCAAGTCTCCTTACGTTTAGGTTGCCATACAAGCTAGCAGCACAGGGATCACTGATTTCAGATGTAGCATCTGAATATCAACAGAGTTTTTAAGTAACATGGTAAGAACTTCTAGGAAGTAATTAAATGACAAAACCAGGATCTTAACTCCAGATGACTCCACTTGTATAGAAATACTCCTGTTATCATTTTAATATCTGGAATCACAGATTTTCAGTTTATACTCTTGGTCTAGTCCATAGAAATTAAATGAATACTTTGGCTTATTATCAAAAATACTTAAAAATTCCCTTTACATAAACGGAGACTTTTATTTTTAATAAGTTCTTTATTGTAGTTGTCTGTGCTTGACATTTCCTTTCAAATTGATATCAATGAAAAAAAATTCAAATATTTATTTTCAAATAAAATATTTCCTGCAAATATACATTTTTAAAAAATTTGGATATTGGCCATAGGTTGTGTGCACTCACCAGAGAGAGACAGAGACAGAGACAAAGAGGGCAAGTGAGAAATCACTCTCCAGCAGGGATGGCCATGCAACAATCCCTTCCTCTTCATTTTTCTCTCAGGATTTTAGGCATGTATGCACACACACCCGGTATGTTTCAAGTCACTGAGTCTAAGATTTAAACTACAAGCTTGGTATGTGGAGTCTATCATCTTAACCACCACGCCACCTGCTGGCTCACATATATACATTTTTAATTGCAATGCTCTCAGATTGGTTTAAAGAAAACATAATTTAAATAGTTCATTTCCTAATTAAATAATTGTGAAGCATGCAAAACATTAAATAAAATAATAGAAGTACCAAAAAGACAAAATACCATGGAAGGGAGAGTTTCTGAAGATGCTGAAACTCGAGGTATCAGAAAACTAATGGCCATTAAAGTTGCTCCTAGAGTCTCAATAATGCAATAAGGAAATAATACTCTCCAAGAACAATAAAAAACAAACAAACACTGTAGTTGGTTCAAATAATAATAAAACTCCTATAAAACAGCTAGTTGTAGCATGACTGGTGAATGTTAAGGCAAGGACAGTATCAGTGGGTAGCGACAATGTGATTCGTGTTGTCAAGTAGAACCATATCTACCCTGGGTCTTGTGTAAAGTTTTCATATTCTTAATAACAGACCACAATGAATTTTAATTATACCTCTCTAAACCATACACGAAACTTAATTCTGACTCCAGGAAAGAATAAGAATGGTATCAACCTTGATATTATAATAGGAAAACTATAGCTTGTAAGCTTATTAAAAGTAAGCAAGGAAAAGATTTGGGTAGAAACTCTGAGGTACTGACAAGCTCAGATTACAAGATGGCAGATGAAGACATACTATTGCGATATTAGGAATAATAATAACAAATTTAATTATGTAATTAAAGTTGAAAATGTAACAAAAATTTAAGAAATGGTGACAAGAAAACTGAAATGTAGGAAAAGTGAAAATGAAATGTGAGCCACAGTCTTACCGATCAAAACATAAATTCAACAAATAATGAGGAAAAGTTGACTCATCAAAAGTAGCGTTATATAACCTATTATTTACAGATATGAACTCTACCCTCCACCCAAAATAAATAGTATATGATTAGGTGTTTTCTCTCTGGATAAATTGAGGTATAGACATATTTTTATTACACAAGTTTTTATTACATTTTTAACATGTATTATTTTAATTTTTAAATGTCTAGTAGTTATTCTGTCTACAGTTCTCTTTGAGCATGCTAAAGCAAAATAGCTATGACACTTTTGGCTATTGTAACTTGTAAAATATGGATACCAAGCCAGGAAGGCAAAAATATTAGTGGCAATTTTTTTTTCCAGTTAAAGACAGTCCCCAGGTTTCTGAATAGACCACTGTAATCATTTTGTATTAGGGGAGGATAAGAACTCAGTGATTTAGAAATGTTCAGCTCACATTTTAGTTACTTTGGAAATGTAAACGGGTGCATTTAGTTCTTTAAATAATCAAACACAGATTTACATACCTGTAGGAAGCAAAATTTTATAAATTATTGCTTAACTCTGACACAGACTATTTCTTGTCCAGATATACTAAGACACTGTAAGATGCATCAGATTATTATATTTTTCTCCTAAGGTCAGTAGGAGGCTTCAGAAAGAATGAAGGAGAAATGTCAGTCAGGCAGAAAATGACAGTCCCTTATTAACCAAAATAACAGAAAATAATTACTAATTCTAATCAAGGCAGTCCTGTTTTTTGCCTATGAATGTCAAGACAAAGTCTGGCATTTACTCTGGAAAACCAACTCCTTTTATTTATTTTTGAAGAAGTACCATGGAGAAAACCATCATGTCTCTGGCTCTAGAGAGATCACTCTTGTCATTTTCTGTGATCTTCTTAATTTTAGCTTGAGTCAGGCAAAGCCAAAGAATTTTGCAATAAAAAACTTCTTCGACTTTATTACACTTGTCTGTTGTTCAGAAAAGATACGATCAAATTATATTAACATCTATTAATTGTGGCTAGTGTGTTTATAATTCATTAGAAGACAAAAATCCTTCTCTTGTTCAACTGAGAATAGAGTTGTTTTCTTATTTGGGGGCTTAAGGAATAATTCAGCTTTCTAATAAGGAAGACTGAGTGATACACAAAAATTCCAAATCTGAACTATCCTTACATTCACTTACTGAGCTCCTAATTTTTCTAAAATAATGTTAAACAGCCTTCTTTAAGTGAATGCTCTTTAATGTAGCTGTATGATAGAGTCAGTTTACATGGTTATTTTCTTCTGGAATACTTTTACCATTGTAATTTTACCCATATTCTTCTGCATAATTATAAATTTCAGAGATTTTTGTTGTTGTTGTTGCTGTAATAAAATAGACTAAAAATGGTAAGGCAAAGCATTAATGGAACAAAGAAATGGGGTATGATGCTGAAGATAACGTTATAGCATTATCAACTGGACTGGGGAGAAAGGTAAACATGTTGGAATATTCACTTTCCAAACCAAATGATGTGTTTGAATGTATGAAAAAACTTGAAATAAGATAAAAATACATTTAAAAAAGAGAGTATCTCTGAGACTAATGAGAATTGCAATTCTTAAGTGTTTTTTAAGAATAATTTTATTTAACTTTATTTTACTTATTTATTTTTAAATGTTTTTAATTTATCTTTATTTAATTTGACCAGAGAGGGACAGAGAGAGAGAGAGAGAGAGAGCGAGTGAGCGAGAAAGCAAGCCACCAGGTACAGGACTCGAACTGTGGTCAGCCACGTGGGAGTCCAGCACCCCTAACAACCATGCCACCTGCCGGCCCCCAATTTATTTATTTATTTTAATATGACTGGGCGTGGGGGATAGAGGGAAGGGGGAGAGCAAGGAGAGAGACAGAGAGAGAAAGAGAAAGAGAGAAAAAGAGAAAGCTAGTTGGCTATGTGGGAGTCCAGTACCCTTAACCACCATGCCACCTGCTGGCCTAATTCTTAAGTGTTTTTAAGTATTCATTATATTTTAAAATAATTGAAAGTTTCCAAAATAAAATAATTCAGAGGACTTTGTGACTAACATAAACCATTAATTTATAACTCAAACAGCTGGATAGTGTGTTGTGCTAGTCACCAAAACAAGATACTCACAGCACAGGTTTGTGGAGTTGAGAAAGATGAGTTGAAACTGGAGATGTCGATGAGATAACTTGAAACAGATACATTCCATTGTACCTGGAAATACGTATGAGCTGAAAATAAGTACTATCCGAGAAATAAATTTAGAAGTAACAAAAAGATTTAGAAGGCCAATGGTGACATGGTTAGGGAAGCTAGATCCCATGTGGCCTACTGTGCAGTTAGAGTCCTGGACACGGTGGCTTCAAAAACATCCAGGCACATGTGCAAATATTCCCAAGATTCTCCAGAGAGGAGAATGAAGAAGAAGTGGTTACAGCATGGTCATCCCTCCTCAGGAGGGCCTTCTCACTTTCTTTCTTTATTTCTCTCTCTGTTTCTTGGGCAAGCACATACTCCAGAGAGCAAAATTTAAAAAGTAAATAAAGATTTCAAAACAACACCTTTGTCATGGTAGTAGAAAATACAGACATGATTGAAATATATAATAAATAATGTGGAAGCTGAGAAACTTCAGTGCAGGGGAAAACACAAATAAATGAGCTGGAGAGAGATTCCAGGTATTGTTTAGGTTCTCCGATTCATCATAGGCTCAATTACCTCTCATTTTTGAATTTCCAGTTAGGTAAGCCATCAACAATAAGAATGTTTCTGTCCAATGAACCAAGAAATACTAGTTTCTCAGGTCGAGATGGATAAAATTACAAAGCAACTTTGTCCAAAGGCCCATTCCCAAATCTCCCAAAGGTTGAGAGAAAACATTACGTTCTAAATAAGTTTGTGTGTAGAGCAGTGACGGAAGCCTACTGGGACTGAGAGCAAAGATGGACTTGCCTGACTGACTTCAGCATTTCCCCTGGAACTCTAGCAAAGTGGTACCTCAGGACTGCAGTTCAAAACGAGACGGGAAGTGTCCATTAGGGACTGAATAATGTTATATCTCTGCTATTCAGCTTTAACGTTTCCTCCCCCCAAGACTGTAGCTTTCAATGCTGGGAATACTAAGATTCCAAATGAGAAAGTGTTAGTCTGGGTGTTGCCAAGAGTCTTTATTATTCCAAATATAATAAAGTACATTTATGTCAGACAAAAGATATATAAATAACAACAATAGCAACTTAGTTGCTTGCCCTCATGGGCTAGGGCTATAACTGTTTCCTAAAGCCTTCACCAAATCCATCCTTCGAGTGACTAGAAAAAGTGCCATTGATATCCAAACCCTAGAGAAAGCCATAGACATGATCACTATCTAAAGTTTATAATGTCTCTCACCTGATTACTATCGAATTGAACCAATATCATATTTTATTAAATATGTTACTTAGATAGGAATAACATTTACAAAAATAATAATAGTTTCCCAACACCAATGAGAAGCTCCAGGTCTGACAGTCTTTAAAGAGTATCATAAAGATGTCAGGAAGTTTGAAGACTAAACACTAGTTGAGATATTATTTTGAAAGGAATAAGTGTATGCTTGGTTAAAATGTGAACATGGTTTTGTGTTGCTGAAATTTACCATCTGATATTAGATACATCTTTATATGTGGTTATGCTAAATATAATTTTAATGTGCATTTCTTGATTTATGTTTTTTGCTAATGACTTATTACTTGATTTTTGTTTTATATGTATTTTAGGCTATGGAAATGATGCTGGACAAAAAGCGAATTTGAGCCATTTTCTTATTTGAGTTCAGAATGAGGTGGAAATTATTGGAGACAACTAGCAACATTAACAATGCATTGGTCCAGGAACTGCTAGCGAAAGTACAGTGCAGTGGAGGCCCACAGATTTTTGTAAAGGAGATGAGAGCTTTCAAGATGAGAAGTGTAGTGGTTGGCCATCAGAAGCTGACAATGACCAACAGAGAGAAATTATGGAAGCTGATCCTCCTTCAACTATATGAGAAGTTGCTGAAGAATTCAATGTGGATTGTTCTACAGTCATTCAGTATTTGAAGCAAATTGGAAAGGTGACAAATCCCAATAAGTGGGTTTCTCAGGAGCTGACCAATAATTTAAGAAAACACATCATTTTGACGTGTTGACTTCTCTTATTCTATGCAACAGAGAACCATTTCTCAATTGAATTGTGACATGTGATGAAAAGTGGATTTTTTTCATCACAACTGGCAACAACCAGTTCAGTAGTTTAACTGAGAAGAAGCTCCAAAGCACTTCCCAATGCCAAACTTGCACCAAAAAGACAAGGTAATGGTCACTGTTTGGGGGTCTGATCCACTAAAGTTTTCTGCATCTCAGCAAAATTACTACAACTGAGAAGTAAATGCTCAGCAAAACAATGAAAAGCATCAAAAATGGCAACACCTGTGGTCAGCATTGGTCAGCCGACAGGGCCCAATTCTCTACAACACCTGACCACATATCACACAACCGAGAACAAAATGGGCTACAAAGTTTTTCCCTCATCTGCCATATTCTCCTGACTTCTCACCAACTGATTACCACTTCTTCAAAAACCTTGACAACTTTTTGCAGGGAAAAATGCTTCCACAACCAGCAGGATGCAGAAGATGCTTTCCAAGGGTTTGTTAGATCCTGAAACACATATTTTTTTCGGCTATAGGAAAAACAAACATTTTTTTATTGGCAAAAAATTTGTTGCTTTGAACCTCAATTTGATTAATAAAGATATGTTTGAGTCTAGTTCTGTTAGATCCTGAAACACAGATTTTTTTCAGCTATAGGAAACACAAACATTTTTTATTGGCAAAAAATTTGTTGATTTGAACCTCAATTTGATTAATAAAGATATGCTTGAGTCTAGTTCCAATGATTCAAAATTTACAGTCCAAAAACACAATTGCTTTTGTACCTACCTATATCTAATTTATATCTTTTTTTTTTTTTTTTGGAGAGGTTTTTGCGAAAGGGTGCATGTGCTCACCAGGAAGACAGAGAGAGACAGAGAGATAGAAAGCGAGACATCACCCCTCTGGGGGGATGGCCATGCCACAATCCTTTCTTTTCCATTCTCCTCTTGGGATCTTGGGCATGCAAGCACACATACCTGGCTTGAGTTTAAGTCTCCAGATCTGGGACTAAAATCACAGTCGACTACATGAGAGTCCAGCAACATAACCATTATGCCAACTGCTGGTCCCCATGCATAGCGTTTTTATAATAGTCATTTTTCACAACCTTTTTTTTTAAAAAAAAGTTTTCCATTTAAGAGTCCTTTTAGTCTTATGTAGACATAGAGTTTCCTTAATATAGCACTCTATTTGATACATAAAAAAGGAAAATATAGCAAAATAAATTGGTTAAGGCAATAACAGCTGAGCCACAGCTGCTGCATAGTGGTTACTAATTATAAAACACCAATATTTATTACATGCACTCCAATTTAAGAGGTGTTAAAATGAGGGGAAAAACACACTTTAGAATAATTGAAGTGCCCATTTCCTACCTTGAGCCATTCTTATGAATGCCTATTTTAAAGAAAAACAGAACGGAAGCTTAACTAGTCAGAAGCAGCCAGAAAAATTATATAACTTGGAACTTCAGTGAGGGAAAGACTGAATAAGGCAACTTTATCATTGTAACCATTCAAACATTTTCTTTGATTATTCCAAATTTACTCCATAAAAGCCTATTTCTTATTCTTCTTCAATAGAGCCCCAAATCTCTTCAGGTTTGGCTCTTCTCAATTCATGAATCACTATTTGTTCAAATAAACTCTATAAAATTTTTGTGCTTTTTTTATCATTTAAGAAGAGCAGAAATTGGGAATCTGCTAAATCCTTACATCACAGGCTCCCATTTAGAATCTGAGAAAAATGCTTGGGGAAGGAGCAAGGGTTATATCATCAGGCAGATCATGGTCCCACGTGGTTATTTCATAATGTTATTTCAAACTTTCTGATACAGTTTTAAAATAAGATAAATCATATCATTCTCACTGGTTGCTCTTCAGGAACTCTTTAAGGTTTCTCTCTCATTCTTTCATAAATTACTGGTGAGTGAACCCAATCTAATGATTAAAATGTCATCTAGTTTTTCATTTCCCCCATGTTCTTCCAAAGTCCCTTGAGACTTCCTGCTTTCCTGAGACCCTTCCACTTCTTGCTTTCCGCATTTCAGTTAATGCTAACAGCATCTTTCCAGTTGGTTAGATTACTATGGGAACCTCCTGGAAGTCTCCGTTCCCTTTCATCTCTTTCTCACAAATACTAAAATGAATCTTATTAACACTACTCTAAATTCTTACTGACCTAATAGGGCTTTTGGTTTCTGTTTTTCACTGTCACCTTCTTTTCACTCACTTCATTCCTAGCACTAACAATGGAAGTTGTTTTTCCTTTCTTCAATAATTCAAATAATGTCACCCTTCTGTCTAAAGCCTCGAGTGCTACTAACTTCAGTCAAAACCCAAAGTTTTTCCTATGACCTACAAAAATCCTACATAACCCAGACTTTGATTTTCTAATCTCCTCTCCTAGTACGAAACTCATTGTACACTGTACTCAACTGAAACTGGCTTCCTTGTCATTATTCAATGTGCTACTCTGACCTTTCTTGGTGTATCCCTCTGGCCTGAAACTCTACATTTGTCTGTCTACCTACGCCGTATCTCATTCAACTCTCTGCTCAAACATTATCTTCTTTGCCTTCCATATTTAGATTCAAAACAGTGTCCTACTAATCTAGGTTGTCTTTTTAAAATCTACTTTTATAGCATGTCTCATGATTCAATATACTGTATATGATTCTCTGGTATGACTTCAGATCTCACGGCACAATTCTACAAACCCATGGAGTTTGGACAGTCACTACCCTCTGTTGTGTCCCTTTCCAGAAACTGTCCTCACCTGAATATTTCCTTTTAAGGTCATCCTTTTAACCTGAGACAGCTCAGTCCTATGGATAGTCATGAATGGGGGTGGGAGGAATAGCTTGGGTACTTGATTCTAGGTGAGACAATGCTTAAGGGACATTCTAGCCTCAAAGTCCCTGTGGGACTCTGATAAGTCTGTGGTGCAATACAACTCTTCTCAATGCCCAACCCTACTTCCTCCCTTTCCCCAAGTGTTAATCCTAAAAGCATACCTGATAGAGCACTTGTAGATGATTTTCCATATTAGATGCTATTTCTCAGAAACTTTGAAACTAGACGTGTTATATAACTTATTTTCTTATAAGCTTTTATTTATTATGCATAATCCTCCTTTAATAATCTGTTCTATTAAGGCAGAAGATCACATTCCAAAATACAGGACATACATAAATGCTCAATAAATGGATGTTGCAAAGAAGTGCTCAAAATATGGGGTGAATGGACTAGCAGGTGGCACAGCGGTTAAGGCCCTGGACTTGTATGACCCATCATGGTTCAAGTCCTGGACCTGATGGCTTAAAAATTACACTGTGTAGGTGTTCATGCATACCCAAAATTCTGAGAAGAGAATAGAGGAGGAGGGATTATGGCATGGCTATCCCCCATGGAAGGGTGTTTTCTTACTTTCCCTTTCTCTCTGTGTACAGAGTACACATTCACCCTATGCCAAAACAAAACAAATGAGCTAAATGAAGAATATATTTGCCATTGAGTATTAAATAAATGTTTGACCTGCTCAAGTTAGTATGGCATTTCCTATATGGTGATGTCTTTCTTTTTTTCTATCTTTCCACTTTTCCCCTTTTTTTCTTTTTTTTTCACATTGAAAATAGAGTGATCAGTAGTATGGCCAAGTAGGTCTTAGAAACCTAATATAATTTGGGTCTAAGGAAATTGTATTTCCTTGTGAGAAACTTCATCTTTATGAATTTGTAGACACATACTGTTTGGGGTCTCCTTCAATTACAAATGGGAGGTTCTTTTCTTTCACTTTTACCTTTTTCCTGATAGTTTCTGATGCATCATCAGCCTCTTGACTGCTAACTACAGTATACTTACAACCTCAACTTGCTCATGGTCCTTCCAAACCTTCCTACCTCTGTGGGTTTCACTAATATAATATTTACTATAATTAGATAATCTCTCAAATTCTGGCTTACTCTTACTCTTTGGAGAAAAAATTCTAATTCCTGTATTTTCAAATGTTATTAATTATCCTATGGATTGATGGCTTCATATCAAGGTTTTGGCTTAATCCAATCTACTGTGGCAAGAAGAAGCAAAGTTAGGTAGTGCAAACCTTACTGCTAAACCTTAGTGCAAACCTTACTGTATCTGAAGTCAGATGTGAGAAAAGACAGGGTCCCTTGTCAAAGGCTGCAGGTATAGCAGCTCTGGCAATGGGGATGTGTATTAACACCTGTTTCAAAACAGTCTTCATTGCAATGCGGTCATTCATTCATACTTCCAAGAAAGACAATTAACACAAAAGATAGTCAATTCATTTTATTTGTTCTTACTTTCCCCTGTGACTTAACAAACTTATCCTTTTATTTTATATTTCCAACTAGTATCGAATTTGGGAAGGACTAACTATTTCAGACACATATAAGACCTCTTTTTGACTTATTATAAAAGGGAAATTTACAATCCCTTTTGGGAGCCATTCAAGGCTATTGGCATGAAAACCCAAGCATGAAACAGTCTTCACTTGTGAAACTTTCTTCTTCTTGAGTTTGGCAGCCATACAACATTCTAAATTCTCAAATACTGAATTCCAAGACACCCATTTATTTTTTTTCAGCTGGGTATTTTTTATTGTGGAGTCAGCTTCTAAGTGTAAGCCAAGAAAAGTGCATGTCTAGAAATGATGGTTTTTGTCAATAGGTAAGTGAGATAAGTTCAGCA
>NW_006207069.1:1057708-1061121 GCF_000334495.1 Tupaia belangeri chinensis
AGGATGCTTGAAAATTTTCCACTGTAGGAAAACATAGGGAATAATTGAGCTGTTCTATGTATGTGTATGTTGCATCCATGCTCAGCAAGTCAGGTTATGCATTCCTTTAAGAAAGTAAGTAAACAAACAAACCCAACAATTGGTTTTCAGAAAAACCTTCTTTATCTTGGCTACTGCTGTTTCAGAGACATAGTTCCTATGACTGAAAGAAATGAATGAAGTGCACGTACAGAACTGCATGGAACCAGCCCCTACTGAGCTAACACACAGATTCTTCATTTTTTTTAGGAAATCTGGAGGCATTAGAGTCAATATTTACACTTTCAATTTTATCACCTGACCTGAAAGAGAAGGTCCTTTGTACTGATGACAAGAATGTAAAAGCACCTGCCTCTGAGATTATGAGCAATAGCCAGTGTTGTCTGTGGAAGAAAGGAACTGGCTTTTTTCTAACATTAAAAGGGCTTGCACTTTCGGTTTATTTCTAAATTTAGAGTCCAAAAGGTTTTCATATGTTCTAAATTTACAGACATGCACTTTTTACATGCAGGAATGGGCGTGTCGTTTTAAGAAATAATTTTTTCTTTGATTTTAAGATAAGTTTTTACTCTTTTTTTTTAATTTTTCTTTTTCCTTTGGGCAGGGGGCAGAGGGTAGCTGGTCCTAACTCATTTTGCCTATGTAAATATAGTATTAAGTTCTAAGGACAGTTCAAGTAGTCTTTAATCCTCATTGGATGGAAACAAGCCAATGAACATCTTCTAAAAGGAGCAGTTGAAGTCCATTGGTGCTATGGTGGTTAAAGTGGCTGGATTCTGCATGGCTGTGGTTCAAGTCTCAGATATAGCAGCTTGGAAAACACTGGGCATGTGTGTGTGTATGCATGTGCACCCTAAATCTGAGAAGAGAAAGGATTACAACGTGGCCATCCCCTGAGGGGGGAGATTTCTCACTTTCTCTCTCTCTTTAGAAAGCATACACTCCCTATAACAAAACAAAAAAATAAAATAAAATCGAGTTCCATATTTTTAACTAATATGGAAAAAGTACCAACCATTGACCTGTTTCTTTCTACAGACATAAGATGTCATTCATAAGTAAATGACAGCTACTGGACTAAAATGTCGACTTCATGAAGACAAAGACCCAGTTTGTCATTAACTGCCACATTTCCAGTATTTGGCATGATGGTGTTAATAAAACAATAAAAGCAATATAAATATTTCTTCAATGTGTAAGTTAAATTTATAGACACATTCTTTATAAATCCCTATTATACATATCTTATTCATATAACATCTCAAGATCTCAAAAGTGAAAGTAATTATGAATTTACTGCCACCTTTGGAAACACCCTAAATTTTTCTCTTTTGCGATTTGCATTTTCTCTTGTGAACAATCCATGTAACCTTTCTAGTAATATAAGCTAAGCAGATTTCCTTTATATCCTACTGCACCAGTAGGATAAAAGTATTAATTCATACAAGAATATGTGTGTTTTTTTTTTCTCCTTATTGAGTCATCCATTTATTATTAGTTCATTTAATGAATATTTTTGATGGTTCAATATGTGCCTCTGTTTCACACACTGGATTACAAAGCACTGAGGAAAAACAGTTTCATGAAATTAGTTTCTCCATGTTACTATAATTTTAAAATGGCTTTAATCATATTAAATTACTATTTCACAATGACTGTCATTTACTTAGGTTAACATCTCAGATCTAAACAAAGAAGTAAATATCAACTATAACTACTATGCTACTCTTTGGAATTTGGAATTCAATTACTGTATCAGCAATTTTTAACTTTCTGGAAATGTTAAATAAGGACTACTTGATTTGCAACATGGTGTGCTAGAACAATTATATGTAATACTTTTAAGATTCTTATGCAATATTTTTCTTTTTCCTAGTCCTCTCCGTCATCCCTCATTGACTAAAATGCAATGCTTGGAAACCTATGTTGAAAACTGTAAAAACGGACAGTGATTAAATGCAAATTTTTTAAAACAAAAAAATAAACACAAGAATCTTATGCACTATTACTTTTAAAATCATACATTACCTTTAATTTTTTTTTTTTGAGAGGCTTTTGCTATAGGGCACGTGCGCTCACCAGACAGACAGAGAGAAACAGAGAGATAGAAAGCGAGAAATCACCCCCCGGGGGGATGGTCTCACCGCAATCCCTTCTCCTCCATTCTCCTTTCGGGATTTTGGGCACGCACGCACAGGCATTCAGCGTGAGTTTTAAGCCACCGGGTCTGGTACGTGAACCGCGATCGACTACGTGGGAGTCCAGCGACATAGCCATTATGCTAACTGCTGGTCCCATTACCTTTAATTGTTAAAGACCCTCTCACCACTGTCAAAAAAACGAGTCAAGCAGGAAAAACAGTTTCATCCAGTCAATGGCAAAGAGACTCTTTCTCAAATAGATATATTGTAAAAATGGATACAGATTTAGTTGACAAAGGACAGATGGTGCTGTAAGGGTAAAACATGATGCTTGTGTAAAGCAGTCCTAAATAGGAAGGGTCCCAGTTCAAGTTCAGAGCCCTATCTGAATACATTGGGCACATGCTTGCCCATGCTCTGGAATGGATGAAGTCTAGAGGTGGAGCATACCTTTGGAACCCTGTTCCAGGTACTGTCTCTCTTCCCTCTATATCTCTCAATCTCACTCACTCATGGAAGTAATACATTTTAAAGATTTAAAAATATATTTAGTTAGGGAACCAGCAGTTAGTGTAATGGCTATGTCGCTGGACTCCCACGTAGTCGACTGCGGTTCGTGTCCCGGACCCAGTGACGTAAAACTCATACCGGGCGCGTGTGTGTGCATGCACAAGATCCCGAGAGGAGAATGGAGGAGAAGGGATTGCGGCATGACCAGCCCCCATGAAGGATGATTTTTTGCTTTCTGTCGCAATGTCTCTCTGTCTCTCTGTCTGTCTGGCAAGCTCACGCGCCCTATAGCGAAAATCTCTCCAAAAAAAAAAAAAAATCCAAATAACACTTTTTGCAGATACAGAAAAAACAAACATACATATTAATTATTAAAATATTGCTTAAGTGAGATTATGTTTCAAAAACATACCAAGAAAATATAAGTAAGCTAAATTTTGGTACTTTTGTAAGCTAACTCTTTTTGGTGATTAGATCCTTCTTATAATAAATAGCATTTCTGAATCAGCAATATAAGAAAAAGATCAAGAATATATATACTCTTGGGGACCAGCAGTTAGCGTGATGACTATGTCGCTGGACTCCCACGTAATCGACCGGGGTTCGTGTCCCGGACCTGGTGGCTTAAAACTCACGCCAGGCGTGTGTGCGTGCATGCCCAAGATCCCGAGAGGAGAATGGAGAAGGGATTGTGGCGTGGCCATCCTCCCTGGGGGGTGATTT
>NW_006207069.1:1061332-1088805 GCF_000334495.1 Tupaia belangeri chinensis
AAATAAATAAAACTTTTCCTTGTTCTGTACTTTATGGAGATAAGACAAATGCTCTCTTGTTTGTTTGTTTTTTGTGTGTTTTTTTGTTTCTTTTTTTTTTTTTTAGAGAGTTTTGCTATATGGCACACATGTTCCCCAGAGTGACAGAGATATAGAAAGTGAGAAATCACTCCCTGGGGAGATGGCTACACCGCAATCCCTTCTCCTCCACTTTCCTCTTGGAATTTTGGGCACACACACACATGCACACCCAGTGTGAGTTTTAAGCCTCTGGATTTGAGACTTGAACCATGTGCGAGTCCAGCGACATAAACATTCTGCAATCTGTTGGTCCTGTAAAATGTATCTCATAACAAAATTTTATCTAAATTCATCAAGGAGCTATCAAAGATAGTGCTAATTTCTCTTAGCAGGTGTTTTTAATATGTCTGCTTTTTATAAATAAGAGTCAGAGATCACTACTTCTGTATCTCACATATATATGGACACTGTATGGTATTCTGGAATTGTTTTAAAACTGTTCTATGTCATCACAGTGGTGCTGCAGTTATTATTCCAAGGAATGCCTAAAAAATCAAAACAAAAAAAAGAGAAAAACAAAACAAAAAAAACAGGAAGTTTTGCACACCTATTTTACCTAGACTTTACTATTGTACTTACTAAATGTCAACTTTCAGGATGATTGCATGACAGAAATTTATTTATTTGCACCAAAATTTTTTTAAAAAAATCTTTAAATTTTAGATATATGTAACAACCTCATAATGGAGGGGGAAAAACAGCTTATTTTCTTCTCAGGAAAAGTTATTACTGAATCCTGCTTGATATAATTTTGAACTTCTGGTTACATATCTTTTTTTTTTTTTTTTGGAGAGATTTTCACTGTAGGGCGCGTGTGCTCGCCAGACAGACAGAGAGAGACATAGAGACAGAAAGCGAGAAATCACCCTCCAGGGGGGATGGTCACGCCGCAATCCCTTCTCCTCCAGTCTCCTCTCGGGATCTTGGGCACGCATGCACATGCACCCGGCGTGAGTTTTAAGCCACGGGGTCCAGGACGCGAACCACGGTCGACTACGTGGGAGTCCAGCGACATAGCCATTACGCTAACTGCTGGTTCCCCTGGTTACATATCTTGAAGGTAGAGATAAAGTGATGTTTTCTAACTGTTATAACATTCTATAGTATTATATTCAAATTTCTAGCCTGGTCAAAAAAGTTAATATATGAAATTAAGGATCCTCCAAAAGAATTAAGTAAAAATTCACTCATCAGGAAGAGATCACAGGGAAATGGAAAAGAAATCTTAGAGAAATGATACTGATGACTGGAATATGTTTGTCTTACAAGCATTTATAAGTTGCTAATTCTTATTTATCTTAAATGAATATGACATAATGAACTCTGGATTTGATGTATAACTAACTGCTCTTATTTTATGATTTATTATTAACTAAGGGAATAAGAAAAGATGGTTGTAACTGCTATTAAATTCATCCAATTGGAACTTAGTAAGTTATTATGACTCATTATCAAGAGCCTGAGATCATGTTTAAAAGAATGTAAATATGGGCCTGGTGGGGACATAGCAGTAAAAATCACTGCTCTCCAAGGCACACTCATGTGGGAAGGTACCCAGTTCAAGTCTAAAGGCCTTCCTGAGTATGTCAGGCATCATCTAGAGCTGGCTGACGCTGGGGCTGGATGACAGAGTTGAGACTCTGTCAGGGGAGCTCTCTCTTCACTCTCCCTTTGCTTCCGTCTCTGTCACATGTGGAATAAATAAATGTAACAAATAAATAAATAAAGATATCAGTTTCTTTAAGTAAGAACCACTTACACAAACCAACCAGCTTGTGGCATCATATTTTCATATTTACTATCACATTTTAGCAAAATTATGATAGGCATAATAAAAAGTGAACTAAGCACAGGCAAGTCTGCACAATGTAGCTAAATGCAATGGTTTAAAATGATAAAATAGCATCACTTCCGAAATGAAACTATTCCTTTTAATAGAGAGAATAATATACAGTGATATTCTCAAATTTATATCACTTAGGGGGTTGAAATCAACTACCCATGTTCAATTCCATAGTAGCTGACCATGATTCCAGTCTTGGACCTGGAGACTTAAAACTCACCAAGGGCATGTGTCCAAGTGCACAAGGCCCCAAGATGAGAATGGAGGAGAAGGGATTATGGGGTGGCTATTCCCCCAGGGGTGATTTCTCACTTTCTGTCTCTGTCTCTCTTTCTGATGAGCACAGGTACCCTATAGCAACAATCTCTCTTTAAAAAAAAAAAAAAGATTGGCCTATTTTTAATACCTTTCTTTAAGTAGCATGGAGTAGTTCGCTAATTAGTCATTAAATTGAAATACTAGTAAATTTCAGGCAAGTACACACAATTCAATTTAAATTTTGTTTAAAAATAAATAGAAGTAAAAAGTATAATTTATAAACAAACACGTAACTACAGTAAGCAATATTATATAAATATATGGACAAAATATCATTTACCTTAAAATTACAAACTATTTTCTGACTAGATATTAAAATTTAAGCATCAGAGGAAGGACTCTGCCTATCATCTACACACAGTGGTGTTGACTGCTTATTTTAACTTTAGATTTGTGAATAGCTAGACTTAAATCTAGCCTATTTTTAAAAGAATAATTTAATTGCTTTATCATTACTATTATTTTTAGATATGCTATGGGCACCTGTGCTCATGAGAGAGACGACACAGAGACAAAGAAAGAGAAAGAAAGCAAGCTGTCGGGTCCCTTAAACTGCAGTTGGCCATATGGCAGTCCTGTGCCTTAACCAGTTCACCACCTGCTGGCCCCAAAACAGCCTTTCTGAAAGAAACTTGTTTATGTAATCTGATGTACATACAGCAAAACACTTGGAAGTGTACTTTAAGAGTGAGACCAGTGGAATTATTTACTTGTATTATTAAATACTGTCGAAAATAATATGAAGTAAGTTGTATTTAAAGACACACAATGAGAGTATTTGTAAAGCGATCAGTGTGCAAATGGAATTGTGAAATGACTTGCATTTATCTTCAAAAATGAAAATTATTATAGAGTTGCTTTAATGAGTACTTATCTGGTTGCTAAACAGGCTTCCTTTAAAAAATCAGCATGCTATTTATTTGATTTTAGCTCATTGTGAACTACAAAAAAGCATCTGACAGGCCATTTCACAAATTAGACCTTGAAGTGGTCAGGAAAGAAAGACAAACATCAACACTTCCATTGTGCTAATTGAACACAGGGCTCTGTTCTAAGTGCATTTCTGTATGTTCTCTAATTTCATCCTCATAGTGATTTGTTGATAGCACATGTGAGAAAACTGAGGCTTGAGGGGCTAGGTCAATTCCCTCAGATCACATAGCTTGAAAGAGCTGAGCTGAACCAGCTTCTGAACTTCATGGTTTAGAACAGGTTTTCTTAACTGACACCCTACACAAATGCAACAGCATCTTCAGTCCTGCCTTTGAAAACACCTACAGAGATGACACAGCATATTAACCTTCCCAAACAGTACTAACAGCTTGGTTCATAAAGGTCTTCTATCATAATAATCAACCTGAGAAAATGTCTTTCCCTTCTGGCTTGTTAGTTAATAGAAATAACATTGATGCTATGTCTAGATTTAACTAGGTAAAATTTTATTGACTTGGGGACAGTTGTTAAAAAGGAGACAGAGATCAGCCCTGCTCTTCTATTTTATTAAGCTTTGTCTTTTTTTCTTTTAATCTTCTTCTAAGTGGCATGATTGCTTGCCGCTAGACATACAGAGAGATAGTCAGAGAGAGAGAAAGAGAGGCAAAATGAGAATGTTCCCCCAGGGGGATGGCCATGCTTCAGTCCTTTCTCCTCCATTCTCCTCTTTAGATTTTGGGCATGCACACACATGTGCCTGGTATATTTTAATCTATTCTTACAGAGTATCCTTCATGAAAAATCCATTTATACTTACGTAGTTACATCAACTCTGGTCTAATTTATTATTTAGATTTTTGCTATAGTGTACATGTGCTCACCCGAGATACAGACAGAGAGGAAAAGTGAGACCTCACCCACAGGGGGCTAGCCAAGCTGCAATCCCTTCACTTTCATTCTCTTCTCAGGATTTTGGGCATGTTTGCACAATCCTGGTGTGTTGTTACAACTGCCAGGTCTGAGACTTGAACCACAGAGTAGGTGGAGTGAGATCCACTGTCTCAATCACCATGCCACCTGCTGGCCCAAAGTCCATTTTTGTTAAAACTAAAATAAAAATCACACCTTTGATAAGATAGTTTTCAGCTATCTGATATTTGGCCAATTCACCAGCTGTTGTCAGATGCATTACTTTTTAAAAGTAATTTATGTATTTATTTCATGAGAGAGAGAGAAATAAAGACAGAGAGAGAGAGAGAAGAGAGAGAGAGAGAGAAGTACCTCCTATATAGTCCCACACCACAATCCTCCCTCCCACAAGCTTGTCACAGTCAGCAGGACCATTGGCATGTGCACCTACATCTGGCATGAAAAGCCAGACCTGGGAACACCACCATGATCTTCAATATGGCTTCCAGGGTCACAAGAATCTTGAACTAACACCATGTTACTACAGTTTAACACTAACTTATCAGGCCTAGTAATATTTTTAATGAGAATTTTTAATTTATGAATTACTTATTAAGGTATCATTAAATCATTTTATACATTCCATAGATTAATTTTAATAAAAAATGTATACAATCATTTCATGGTACTAAAAAATGTAAAACCAAAAATCACTCTACTTTTTCTATTTTTCTTTAATCTTTTTAAAAGATTTCAGAACTATGTTCTTGTTATAGCAATAAAATAAATTTGAGAAGTTCCACATGTCAGGAATTAGCTACAGTTTTGGAAATTTTAAGTAGGACTTTAAGGGATCTGCATTTGTTATTTTTATCTACATTTACTAGAATTCCAAAACATCAAAATACTATATGAGTCATTAAAAAAAAATTTGATTGAATCACAGTAGGCATTGACAAACATTACATTTTGCTAGTGAGGTTTCAAACCTCAGAAATTTTAGTCATAAAGTCCTGAAATATGTAAAAAGTCACTTATCTGTTGTAAAAAGTCACTTTAGCCATTGTTTTTAAGTACCACAAGAAGTCTTTCTAATGATTAAATTGCATTGCTTGGGACCAGCAGTTAGTGTAATGGCTATGGTGCTGGACTCCCACATAGTCGACTGTCATTTGAGTCCTGGACTCGGTGGCTTAAACTCACGCCGGGCGCGTGTGCATGCGTGCCCAAGATCCCGAGAGGAGAATGGAGGCATGGCCATCCCCCCTGGGGGGTGATTTCTTGCTTTCTGTCTCTCTGTCTCTCTCTGTCTGCCTGGCGAGTGCACGCGCCCTATAGCAAAAACCTCTCCAAAAATAGAGAGATAAATTGCTTAATTCTGAGTATCAGTCACACACTTAACCCAATACTAAATCTCCCTGTTTCAAGAGGAACTGGACCATTGGCACATTAATTATCTTTATTTATAATTGTACCGTGTACTTCCCTCCTGTGTATCCCACAATGAATAGTTAGCTGGCCAAAGTAAGCACTAAACTAGTTTTGCCTGTACATTTGTCTGTCTTCAGACTCTACAACCCTCCTGGGAAGGACTGTTACTTAGTGTTCAGTTCAGTGTCTGGTACATTAAGGCATAATCAAGAAATATTTGAAATGAACTAAAGGCATGCTTAAGCCTGTTTGTGATTGGTTTGGGCTGTTAATGCGTACTTTAAAATTATGTTTTATATCCCCTAAGTCTAGCATAATGTATGTACAACTGAAGCATGTGTTACTATAAGATCAGCACTGTTTGCTATCAGTGGAAACTCTCTCTAAGGTCTCGGAAACTACACTACACCTAGATAACAGTGACAAATCATGCTGAGACTCTGGAAATTGAAAACACCATGGCTGAAAGTAAGCAATTTGATTTCGAATGTCACATAAAAGCCTGATGACATTCTTTTTCTCATTTTATATCCAGACAAACTGACGAACCAAAGATGAATTGGCTTTCTCAAGAACAATCGGCAAATGAAATAGCTGGTCCCTGCTATTTATCTTGATTTTTGTTTCTTGCTCTTAATTGTGGGCTATTGTCTTAGAAATCAAGTGTTTGCTTCTTTATGAAAAGCCGTGTCAACAATCATAATTTTATTTGTTATGATTAAGCAGTAAATGTCATGGCCGCCTAAAACTTCTTTATGATGTGTATGATGTTACAGACGCTAAGTGTTTGTTTGTTTGTTTCAAGTACCTGGAGGTGTCAGCATTTAACCAGAAGCCTTGGTCCTTTGCTTATCAAATGGTTTGTGGCCTTGTACTAGCTGATTAAAATCTGATCTTCAGATTTTGTCAAAACCTCTGTATAATGTGGACAGTGAATGTGCTCAGCTTACTGCATTGGGCTGCGTGAGGAACAACTAAGATAATTCCTATGACAACATCGTAAAATATAGAAACCACCACAAACATAAGGTATGGTATCACATAATGAACTTCCTTATAAATAAAATAAAAGCACTTTCATATGTTATATTTTCGTATAATTAGGTTTGCACGCATTAACTGTAATACTGGGGTATTTTCTTATTTTGGTTGTGCATTTTTCGGTCCTTGTGATTAAATTTCCTTGAAAGCCTTACATATGGGATCCCAGATTAATTTCAGACCCTGGACTGTTCCTCCATGCTGAACCACATTCCTGCATTATGATTCTGTTCAAATCACAGTGCCTGGTTTCATACCCTGACCAGTACCCAAAGTGACATAGGTTATTGTCCTAGCAACATCTAGGGTGCTCTCTCTCCTCCTGCAGGTTTATGACTTCTGACTCTTCATCAGATAATTGGGGGAGTTTATACCTAAGACCCTTTATGAGTTTTATTTTCTACTTATTTTAATGTTAGCTTTAAATTACTCTGATCTTAATTAAGCACCTTTGTTTAATACAAAATGAAGAAGTAATCCATATGATAAAAAATTTATTTGGGAAATGTCATTTGTGAGGACTCTCATTTCAGGGGTTTATATAAATATATAAAACTGATTTAGGCTAGAATATATTTTTTTCCTTTCTAAAGGGCATAAACACTTACCTGAGACAGAGAGAGAGAGAGAGAGAGAGAGAGAGAGAGAGAGAACTCTGAAGAGAAGATGGCCATGCCACAATCATTTCTCCATTCTCCTCTTGGGACTTGGGCATGGATGCACATTAGTCCCACCATGTTTTTCAAACCACTAGGTTTGGGACTTGAACCATACAACTGGTCATATAGGATCCAGCTGCCTTAACTGCCATGCCATCGGGTGGCCCCAGTCTAGAATTTTAAAATCAAAATCAAGAAACATTTTAAACAATTGAGTATATAATTAAAAGTAGCTTTTGGCAATTTCCTTAAAATAAATACACTATAGTTAGTAAAATAGCTCATATAGTGGTTTAGGCACTTACAATTTTATTATATAAAGGATATTAGAAATATATTAGAATGTTATATTTTCTTGAGACTTTAAAAAGGGGATATTTAACATCATAAAGATAATCTTCCTAGTGTATCAAATTTTTCCCCATATTTTGTAAAGTACATTTAAATAACTGTGAGGAATTCACCAGAGGAAAGTTTTAAAATGGAACTATTTTTACTGATTGTATTTAAAAGTAGACTCATTTTTTTATAACATATATAAAAATTATGATGATTACTGCTAGAAAACCAACATTACAAACAAGCCCAAGATAGATCAAGTAACAAAAACGGCATCAACTGAGAATAACTTAGGGAAGGCCACGGTAGACATAAATTAGCATTTTGCTTGCATCAGCAGTCAGTATACATTTCTCTGGCTACATTGCATTTGAAGTGGATGAGGAGATTTTTGCAAATGCATGGCCTTAAAACCCTTATATTCTCATATTCTAACAAGGAGGTTTGCAGTAGGGGATATCGGGGAGGGGGTGGGGTTCTTTCTTACTCTCTCTCTCTGCCTTTCTTTATCCTCCATGGATTATGATGCACTGAGTCATTTGACGATTATTAATCTAGACACCTGAGAAAATATTAAACTTAGTATCCTCTTTCTTAACAAATTACTCTTGTTATGTAAATTTCAGTATGTCTGCTACCTTGTACTTTATTGAATTATAACTTATGCTTCAGAATCCCAATTTCTGTGGTCAATGTGAAGTAAGACAGTCATCAAAAAGCCAGTGGAAAATGCATGTTATGAAAAAGCTATCCACACATTTCTAATTTTTTTTTTGCACCAAAATAAATTTACACTGACTTGTTATGTCTGCAGAGGATAGCTACTGTGATCATGTTGAGACTCTTAAGAAGAGGAACACATCAATTTAAAAGGAGCCCTTTGGGACCAGCAGTTGGCATAATGGCTATGTTGCTGGACTCCCATATAGCCAACCGCAATTCAAGTCCCAGACCCAGTGACTTAAACTCACACCGGGTATGTGTGTGCGTGCCCAAGATCCCAAGAAGAGAATGGAGGAGAAAGGATTGCGGCGTGGTCATCCCCCTGGGGGTGATTTCTCTTTTTCTGTCTCTCTGTCTCTCTCTTTCCAGCGAGCGCATGTGCCCTATAGAAAAAAATCTCTCCAAAAAAAATCACTGTTACTAATGTAGTAATACTATCTGCTTTTTTTCAATCTCAAGTTAATTATGAATTCAGACTCCTAGTAAACTACGGCATAGCTACTCAGGCCATTAGTTGATTTTAATTAAATGAAAGTCTTCCAATGATTAAGGGTTAATTATTTTTTAACTCACTATAAATAAAAGAGAGGTTACTCATTAATGATGAATAGTCCCATATTTAGTTGTTTTTTAGGTTTCTATATATAATAGGTATTTTATTCCTAAGGAAATAATAAATGAAATATAGATATTAGACACTGTTTTGGCTAGATTTTCATTTTATTTATTTCTTTTTCTCCTCTTCTCATGGTTGTTAACTTTTTCCCCGCCTTGGGTATCTGACATCCATAAAGTTAATAGTGGGTTTGTTTCAAGGGCTAAACTGAGATTCTAACTACATGGCAACCTGTCCTTTTCCTTTTGCTTATTTGGTTTAACTACCTTGTAGTGCAATATAAATGCTTCCTCCAACATACACATCCAAAGTGGACACTAAGCCAAGTTCTTGCAGCTATTCTCTTAGACAAATTATTTCCTGGAATGTACCAAGTGAGAAAAGCTCCCATGAGATTAAAATAATGCTTTTTATCTTTAAAAATATTCTGTATGAAATTTATTTATTCCTTTCATGACCAAGAGAGCCAGAACCTCCAATGTGGCCCCAACACTGCAATTTACTCCAATCCTGGCAAGCCCCAGATGGTGGCCATTACACCCATGTGTGTTCAAGGCCCCCTGACACAAACCCAGAACCTTCCGATGTGGGTCACTCTCACAGATCATTGTGCCTTGGTGCTGCTCCAGCCTCTGGCAAATATGCTTTTTATCTCTCAAGGATGTCTTTCAAGTTGTCATTTTTTTTAATATTTTATTTATTATTATTACTATTAAATTTTCTGTAGGTTATGTGTGCTTACCAGAAAGAAATAGAAAAAGAGTGAGAAGGAAAGTGAGAAAGCAAGCTGTCAGGTCTGGGACTCCAACTGCTGTTGGCCATGTGGGAGTCCAGCACCTCAACCACCACACCATCTGCTGGACTGGAGTTGTCATTCTTTAGAGACAATTTTCTATCAGAGTTTAGTCCTACATAATGGGGCATGCTCAGGTGAAAAATTCCTAAAGACTATATGAACAACAAACAAACAAAAATATAGGAAATATGATACTATACATTATTTTAGGATATAACTTACGTGCTAGAGGTATAACAATGTCTAAGAAAACAAATGCAACTTCAGGATAATGGCAACTTCTGATGAAGGAGGCTAGAAACATGGAGAACAAAGGGCAGAGGGATAGGGACAGGATTTGGTTTTATCTATATCTCATCTTTCAAAAGAAAGGTCTAAAGGCAATCTGGAAAATTATTAATTTCCTACTTTCTGAGACATGACACTTGGTTATTACCTACACTATTTTTGCAATTTTACATATGTTTGCAATATGTTGATAATCTAAAAATTAAAACATGTTAATAAAGAATACAAACATGTTTAATTTTCATCATTAAAGATATAAGTGAGTTAGAAAAATCACTGACTTTCTGATCAAGTTGCTGATTACCAGATTATCTCCTGACTCAGCTAACTTTTGACAGAACACATATTCAGATAACTAAAATTCCCAGGACACAATGGATTATTCTTGGTATTCTAATTATACAAATTGTACTTCATTGATTTGATTGATAGTTTGGTGCTAACCATGATAATGGGGAAGTAAAATAAAATTCACTAAAATAAATTTCATGATCCTGATTAACCTGGCCTCCAAATATCATACTAAGTACTATTTAACCCTCAAAGTCTCAGAATCTTAACCACAGATTGATGCTTGGAAGCTAGTGAAAAGGAAATGAAAGGTGATCTTGTTTTGTTTTTCCAGTCGTATTATTGATTAATATTTAAAAATTTCCTGATGAGGGGGCAGCTGATCTGCAGCCTACGAGTCCACACTGCCTCTTGTGGGAGTCTGAGCCCCCCCAGTAGAGCTATCTCCCTCTGTCTTATAATCATGTCCACCAATGAAAGCGATAACTTACCAACTGCCCATCTTAACAGATTCAAGAACAAGGAAAAAGACAACACAGAAATGAGGTGGTGCAGAATGGAAGTCAACGTGGAGCTGAGGAAAGCTAAGATGGACCACCAGATGCTGAAAAGGAAAAATGTAAGCTCATCTCCTGATGAAGCTAATCCTTCATGGCAGGAAAATGGCAACAACCAGGGCTCTGTAAATTGGTCCATTGATGATTCTGTCAAAGGTATACATGGCAACAACTTGGAAAGCCAGTTCCAAGCTACTCAAGCTGCTAGGAAGCTGCTTTCTAGGAAAAAAAACAACCCCTCAATAGACATCATCTGGGAGGGGTTGATTCCAAAATTCGTGACACTTTTGGGCAGAAATAGTTGTAGAAATGATTGTAGTCCCATCCAGTTTGAATGTGCTTGGGCACTCACTAACTTTGCTTCTTGGACGTCAGAACTGATCAAGACTGTGGTAGGTGGGGGTGCTATCCCAGCATTCATTTCTCTGTTGACATCTCCCCACAGACACAAATCATGGAACAGGCTATATGAGCTCTAGGAAACATTGCTGGGGGTGGTTCAGTTTTCCAGGACCTGGTTATCAAGTATGGAGCAGTTGACCCGCTGTTAGCCCTTCTTGCAGTTCCTGGTATGTCATCTTTAGCATGTGGTTTCTTACATGAACTTACCTGGGCACTCTCAAACTTTGACCTCAACAAGAATCCTGAACCCCCACTAGAGGCTGTTGTGCAAATTCTTCCTACTTTAGTTCATTTGCATCATGATGATACAGAAGTATTAAAAGCTACTGGGCTTTTTTCTTCTTACCTTCCTGATGGTCCAAATGAATGGATTAAAATGGTTGTGAAAACAGGAGTTGCACCCCAACTTGTGAAGCTCATAGCAGCTACCAAATTGCCACTGTGCTTCTCACACTAAGAGTCACAGGTAATATTGTCACTAGGACAGATGAACAGTCCCAGGTTGTGATATATGCTGGAGCACTCACTGTCTTCCCAGCCTAATGAATAATCCCAAAACAAATACTCAGAAAGAAGCTACATAGACAATGTCCAACCTCACAGCTGGCTGGCAGGACCAGATACATACAGCAGGTTATGAATCAAAGGTTAGTCCCATTCCTTGCAGGCACTCTCTCCAAGGCTGACATGAAGACACTTTTGAAAGGAGGCTGTATGGACTGAGACCAACTACACAAGTTAGAAGAGTTTAGCAGATTGTCTACCTCCTCCACTGCGGGATAATAGAAACATTAATGAACCTCTGAACTGTGAAAGATATGAAAACTATTTTGGTTATGTCGAAGGCCATTTCAAATACCTTCAAGGCTATTGAGAAGCTAGGAGAAATTGAGAAACTTAGTATAATGATTAAAGAATGTGGAGGCCTGGATAAAGCTCAAACTCCACAAAACCATGAAAATGAGTCCATATACAGGTTTCATTAGACTTGATTGAAAAGTATTCCTGTATAGAGGAAGAAGAAAATAAGAATGTTGTACCAGAAACCCACCTCTGACACCAAGCCTTCCAAGTACAGGATGGGTCTCCTGGGGCCTTTAACTTTTAGATTGCACAGCTGAGGCACCAAAGTGTTTGTTGTGTGCTATGTTTGGTACAAATTTGTCTTACTGCTTCTCTATCAAAAGTTATTATTTTTTTTTCACAGTGTGAATAAAAGTGCAGGAAAATTTAAATTTTTTTAAAAATGATCTTTATTTATTACTATTATTATTGTTGTTGTTTTTCATTTGACCAGAGAGTGACAGAGAGAAAGAGGAGAGAGTGAGCCTCCAGGTCCAGGACTTGAAGCACGGTCAGCCATGTGGGATTCCAGTGCTTTTAACCACTACTCTACCTGCCAGCCCCCCCAACAACTCTTTTTAAATATGGTTGTTATTGGAGACTTAAAAAAAAAAAAGAATTAATTAATTTATTTTTAATTTGGCCAGAAAGGGAGAGAGAGAGAGAGAGGGAGAGAGAAAATAAGAAAGCAAGTTTCCAGGTCTGGAACTCAAATCACAGTCTGTCATGTGAGTCCAATGCTCTTAACCTATCAGCTTCGTTATTGGAGTCTTTTTACAATAAAACTATACTTGAATACTTCCAATCTGTACACACTCTATGAAGCTACTCCTCTGAGTGGGTTTCTTATTTCTGTCTGGAATGTCATACCTTGCAGCATCTTATAAATTCCAGCCTTCTCAAAAAAAAAAAAAATTCTGATGCTACGAGTTATATAAAACAATAATTTTTTATATTGTCATTTGAAAATAACATTTGAAACTTTAGTTATCCAAACAAGCCAGCTCCCACCTCAAGACCTTTGTACATAGTCAGTCTTTCAGCTGGGATGGTATTTCTGAGATTTTTCATGTAGGTAGCTTCTTTTCATAACTGAAGTGCACGCATCACTTAGTCAGAGAGACCTGTTGGTCAGCTACACAAAGCCCTCTCCTTTTCTAGTCATCTCTACTCTGGCTATGCTTCATTATTTGCCTGTATTTGTCTGAAATTACATATATATTTATGTATTTGCTTCTTGTTCCATTTACTCCCTTTATTAGAAAATAAAATCAATAAAAGTAGAACCTTCATTTTTCTTGTCTCCTAATGTGTTCCAATAGTCTAGAACAATATATGATATCTGCCATTTTTCCCCCCTTAAATCTATCCAACAATGTAATGTTAACCTCACATAGGGAATAGTTTTAGAATGGAAAGGGCATGGAAAAAAGTAATATCATGCAGTCTTGAGGAAATAAGTTAAAGCACATTTGTTTCTGATTTGTTCCTGGCTTGTCACATATATCAGTCATGAAAATTGCAAATATCAGAGTCTGAGATGCTTTGAAGACATAAACGAGTGCCATTTACTACAGGGTTAGATGTCCAGAAAATAAGCAATCTACAAAGCATATATCTGCAATTATTGGTCTGTAGTTTTCAAAGTTTGTGAAGGGTAGCACTAAAACTATTGGCAAGTCTCAAGTGTATGAGGCAGGGTAAACTGCAGGCATAAATGAGATCACAGGTGCAGGCTGAGAGGAGGAGCTAATGAAGGACAGAGCTTTGAGGTATATAAGAAGAATGAGTTAATCGAATAAACTGAAGAGCAGAGAGCTAAGAAATAAGTTGACATTCAGAAGTCCGAGTGAAAAGATATTTTAAGGTTGTGGCATTAGTCAGTTTAAAGAAAAACTAACAAGAGGTTATTGGATTACAGAATTAGAAGTTATTGGTAACACAAAATAAAATTGAATCTGACTTAACTAGAGTGGTATAAGCAAAAATAAAATGGAAAAGATGTGTGATATAGAAACAGAGTTCACAGGGTGCTATCTTCAATTAATTTGATGTAAAAGAGAGAAAAAGAAGTAAAAGATTACACCAGAATTTTGGTGACTGTTGACTGAGCCCTTGTTTCATCATAAGCTACAATAAATTCAGAAGGGGATGAATAATGTGCAGAGAACCAATGTAAACATTAAGCAATATATTGGAAACCACCTGAGTATTATATTTTTGTTTACTTTCTACTAAACCTCTATAAAAATGTGGAATTTAATATTGTGGAAAAGATATAGCAAAAACAGCAATATACATAGTAATTATGACTCAACAGAAACTAATTCTTCAATCAATTCTTGGTATAGCAGTTAATATTAATTTCTAATAAAAATACCACTCAACAGATCATACAATGCTATTAAAGAGATCCGTTCTCCAATTTTCCTAAAATCTGAGGTGAATATATTTAATGGACTTATTCAGTCTGATTCTTCTAGAGAATGAAGATGTAATAATTTTTTGAGGCTATGTAAACACATCTAAATGAAATTGAGATTTGAAATTAAAGTGCAAATCACTCATCTGAATATATTGGATAAAATTGGTCCTTAAAAAAAATAATTAGGTATAGAGAAATTGGGAATATCAGAATTGGAGAATATCTTTAAATATTGTGCATTACTGATATTTTGTCTTCCTTATTGCCAAAGAAATAATATCAAAGATCCTGTAAAGATTTATCTAAAGATTTAATTTCTAAGAAATGTAATCCTCTAGTCTTCCTTAAATGGGTGCAAGTGCTATGTTTCCCCCCAAATTAGGAAGAGAATAAATGAAAATAACATAAGTTAAAGAAAGAGAACTAAAACAAAATTAATTAAAGTTCTTATGATTTTTTTTTTTTTGCCTTAGTGCGCTCACCAGAGAGAGACAGAGAGAAGAGAGAAAGTGAGAAATTCTCTCCTGAGGGATGTCCATGCTGCAATCTCTTCTCATCCATTCTCCTCCCAGGCGCTTGGGCACACATGCACATATGCACAGCGTGATTTTTCAAGCCACCAGGTCTAGGACTTGAAATGTCTTCAATCATGTGGGAGTCCAGTGATGAAAATGCGACATCATCTACTGGCCCAAGTTCTTATCATTTTAATGTTACTGTCGAAAGTCATTATATCTGCACACCACCATTTTTGATTGTTCAATTATCATGTCATTTAACATCTTTTGTTATAACTATAAGGAGATGTAAACAAGCCCTCTAAGTTACTTATCTAGAACTCAAAATTTAACAATTCTGAATAAATATATAAAACTGATATTTTCTTTAATTATTAATATATGAATTACAAGGACTAGCAGATGGCATAATGATTATGTCACTGAACTTCAACATAATTGACTGTGGTTCGAGTCCTGGACTTCGCGGCATAAAGCTCACGCCAGGTGCATGAGCGTGCATGTCCAAGATCCTGAGAGGACAATGGAGGAGAAGGGATTGCAGTGTGGCCAACACTCCCAGAGAGTGATTTCTCTCTTTCAGTCTTTCCAGCGAGTGCATGCACCCTATAGCAAAAATCTCTCAAAAATATGAATTACAACAAAGTAAAACATAGTACACTTTTCTAATATTATTAATACTAAGTAAAAATCTGAGAACCCAGTAGGAATTTACCTATATTTCAAGTGCAAGAAAATAAAATATACTGTCCCATTCCTGAATCTTTATTAATAATTAGGAAAATCCAGGTGCCATAAACTGTTTTGTAAGTTACACATACATCTTATACATGTCTTTGAAGCAGCTTTCCTTAATAGTAGCATTTTTAAATTATTTATTTAATTTTATTTATTATTATTTTCTTTGCTATAGTGCACATGCATTCACCAGTGAGAGGCAGAGAGAGAAAGAGAGAGAGGAGGAAATTGAGAAAGCGAGCTACCGAGTCCAGCACTTGAACTATGTTCAGCCATGTGGGAGTCCAGAGCCCTAGCTACCATTCCACCTGCTGGCCCAATAGTAATATTTTAAAGTACTACATACCGACTTGTGAAACACACCTCTAAATATCTTCACTTGGAATTCTGTTCTCTTATACAATTTTGAATATATTTATCCCTACTAGAAGGTAAAAAGAAGCCATTTCCTAACTTGGAAATCTACAACTTTGCTGAGATTTTCCTTACAAAATAAATTACTGACTAATCTGTCTTTTTACTAAATTGATCTTTTTAACAAAATTAATGCAAAAAATCTAATTTGGAATATACTGGGTTAAAATCGTCATAACTGTTGTTTCTAACATTCTTTTACATCAACAAGTACTGTGTCGCATCCAAAATCCTGATATGAAGTGGAAAAATCATAAGCAAAATAAGATCCTCTAAGAAAACTACACAATAACCAAAAATTAACTCATATTAACACATCTGAGGGGGGAAATAAAACTTTCTCTGCCATGTGATATGATTCACGCCAGGAATTTCTTTCCCTCTGTTTCTTTTGCCCAATTATAAGAGAATTATTTTAGTCCATCATGCATTTTATGATTAGAGTTGTTTGATAAATTCAGCTATATCAAGAGTACTCAGAGTTAATTGCATGAAACTTTTCATAGAGTAGAAAATGAAACATTCGCATCTATGAAATACTCCTTGAGATAGTTTTAATTGTATTGACGACAGAAATAGACTTCACAAGAACAGAGAGGTCTGAGAACTGTCTAAGAAAGGAGAGAGAATAGCATGATCAGAAAGAAGAGATGTGTTAAAATAAGTCAATGATCTTTAACCATAAAGAATCCCTAAAAATTCTATCCTGAAGTTGGATCAATGTGCTGTTAACAATTTGAAATAATTTGGAGAAGATCTGCCACTACAAAGAATTCAAAATACTTAAAAAGAATTCTCATACTATTTCTTGCAGTAAATCAGAAACTTTGACAAATTAATCTACAATTATTAAAAATTAATTTCATTTTAGTATTTTGACTGGAATGCATATTTCCATGAAATGTTGGCAGAAAGGATTTAACATATTTTCATGTATCTGTGCTTTCTGGCTGAAAGCGCATTAGAGATCATCTAGCTGCTTGTTTTACAGATGATGGATCAGGAAATAATGTTTATATTTTTGTTAATTTGAGGATGACAGAAATGGAGTCATTAGCTCCTAAGTATATTTTGTCAGTTTTTTTTTCTCATTATTGAGGCTATTAGGGATAGGGTACATCAAAATTTGAAAACGAATAATTTTTTTTACTTCAAATACATTTTAAAGGTAAGAACACCTAGTAAAATTATTATTTGTATAGAACAGATGCAGATCCAATGATTGTCCATACATAACTACTTATGTCTACTGAGGGCTTGAATATTACTGCATCCATATAATTCCATTTCCATGTGTGTACATTTTCAATGCATGATTTTCATATGTCCACTTTCTAAAAGGTCAGCTGGCTCTTTTCTTAAATACAGTCCAGCATCAAATATACACTTACGGTCCTCTTAAATTTGAGAAAAATCATCTTTGGCGAAAATACAGCAGTATTTTCTCATCCTTCTAAATCTAAAACACACTCTGTGATCTGATTTGATATTTCTCATTTGTTTCTCTGAAAATTTCTTTTCCCTCTCTTCTTATTGTCTCTTTCTTTTTCTACATTGGTCAGTGGGTGGTGCACTACCTGGGCTAGTAGGTATTAAAAGAAAATTCTTAAATGAATTTTGTTTATCTGTTTGCCCTTGAGGCCAATTCAAGCCTAATACAACGTTTTACTGTATTTTGAAGTTAAATTTTATTTGCTAAGTAAAGAAAATTTGTTCATATTGGTGCTGGATTAGGGAAATTATGCCTCATAATGGGATATTTAAATAATTTTCATTGTAATTTATGATCTACAAACAATTGTACACCTTTGTGGGGTATTGTGTGGTTTTTCAAAGCATGTACACAGTGTGTAATAATCAAAATAAGAAAATATGAACATTTAACATCTCTAAAATTTATCATTACTTTGTTTTGCACACATTTGAAATGTACTCTTCTTTGGAAATATATATTGTCACCAAGGTTCTTCTCTGCACTACTCTATAACTTATTGTGCTTGTTCACGTGCTCTCTTGTATCTATTAATCAAATTCTCCCATACTCCTACCTTCCTCCCCTTTTCAGCTTCTAGTGTTCAACACTATACTATACACATTAGAGTATTTTAGCTTCCCCTAAAGAATAAGAACACATAGTGTTTGTTAAATGAAGATATACAATATTTTACTTTCAGCGTCTGGCTTATTTCAATGAGCATTATTTCTTCCATATTCATCCATTTTGCCTGAAATACCTGGGATTCTTCCTTTATTCTGGCTGTATAGTTTTCCATTGTGCGTGTGTGTATGTGTGTGTGTGTGTGTTTGTATTACATTGTCTTTATTTATTCATCAGTTCTTGGGCACTTAGGTTGATTTCCTGTCTCAACATTCATGAATAATTCGGCAATAAACTTGAGTGCACAGGTATATCTTTGACAGACTGATTTCTTATCCTTAGAAATATACCCAGTAACAGGATTACTGGATCTTTAGGTAATTCTATTCTTAATTTTCTGAGCAACTATTATATTACCTATGTTTATTTACATTCCCATTAATGGTTTGTAAGTTTTCCCCTTTCTGCAAAGTTTCATCAACATTTTTAATTGTTCTCTTTTTCCTCCTCTAATGGCCATTCTTACCAGGGGAGGTGATACCTCAATGTTATTCTGATTTGCCTTTATCTTACTATTAGTTATGTTGAGCAGTTTTTGTATGCTTTTTGGCCAGTTTTATGTCCTGAAAATGGTCTAGATCTATTGCCTATTTTTAAGCTGGGATTATTACTTATTTATTCATTTATTTTATTTCTTGCTGGTGAATTGTATGAATTCTGTATAGAATCTGGTTGGTAATTTTTTTCAATGTTTGCAAAATAATAGGACATTTATTTATTTATTTATCATTTATAAAATTGAGAAATGTTCAGAATAGGGGGAAAACAATGTATAGTCTTGTAAGTTAGCTTACATTGGGACTCCAAAACTAGTATTGTATCGCAGTAACTATTATTCTAATAAACAGCATTTGTTGCAAACCCCCTCCCCCCAAAAAAAAGATGAAGGGAAAAAATGAGAAAAACTGAAAATGACTATGAGTGATCAAAAATAGTGATAGTATTCAGAAACTCAGTTATCTCAGTATGAGATAATTCAGCAAACCGTGTTAAGATATTTGGGTTATGATAATTGGCTACAAGTTTATCAGGCTCTCTTTTTTAGTCATGAATTAAATATAGTATCAATAATGTCAATTATTCATATGTTAATACATACAGCTATGCAGTTACAAAGACAGATCACTCATTTTGGATGGTCTGAAGCTACGCTTAAATCAATATATGTGTATGATTATACATGTCCTGAATTTTGGTTATATTTGTTTGTTTTTATAATAGCTCAGGATGGCACTTGTACACAATATAGTTTTTTGTTTGTTTTTAAATAATTATTTCATTTAACTTCATTTTACTTATTTATTTTAATTTGACCAGAGAGTTACAGAATGAGAGAAAAAGAGAGAAAGGGAAAATGAGAAAGCAATTCGTCAGGTCCACAACTCAAACTGTGGTAGGTCATGTGGGAGTCCAGAAAATATTTAAAATATTTTCAAAAAAAATATTTTATTTAACTTTATTTATGTATTCATATATTTCAATTTGACCAGAGAGGGACAGAGTGAGTGAGTGACTGAGAGAGAGAGAGAGAGAGCGAGAGCTGCCAGGTCCGGGACTTGAACTGTAGTTGACCATGTGAGAGTACAGTGCCCTTAGCCACCATGCCACCTGCCAGCCCCCACAATATAGTTTTAAACTGATTGTTGACCCACTGTTGACTACTTCTTGGAAATAATATCTTGTGTATCGACTGGTAATTAATTGCTTTGGGCTTCTGATGCACAATAGCTAAATAAAATGTCTAAATGCCATTGAAACAACTAAGTTAAATAAAATAGCTTTCCAAATCAACAGATATAAATTGATATATTCTCATTTAAAAATTGTCTTTGAATGACAACAGAGGCCTGCAGATAAGTACCAACGAAATGCAGACTCATTAAATTTTCATTAAATAACATAAGCACACTTGTGCCTTCAAATTAAATAGATATATGAATGATTGTCGAGTGAATACTTTCAATGCAGTCACTTTTTGCATCAATAAGGTTAATTTCTTAGTTTTCCATACACTTTCTGTAGTATACTTCTCTGAAGGGTACTGCAACTTGACCGTTCAAATGGCAGAATCATACTTGTCGGCCTGTTAGTTCCTTAAAAACTGGGTACTAGTTGTTTACCTTTGACAAAAAAATAAAATACTGATATTATTGTCTATATTTATTTGTTTATTTTAGTTTGTTGCAAGGTGCATGCACTTTTGGGAGAAAGAGAGACAGGGAGAGGGAACATACGATATCACTTCCTGGGGTCAGTCACGCTGAAATTCCTTCTCTTCCATACTCCTCTTGGGATTTTAATGCAGGTGGGTACATGTGCCCAGTGTGTTTTTCAAGTCACATGTTCTGAGACTCAAACCACTCAGTTGGTCCTGTGGGATCCAGCTGCCTTAACTTCTGTGCCACTTGGTGGCCTCTGTAGCTAATATTATTGTTAGTGCATGATACTGTGCTCTTGGTGTTTCTTACTTAGAGGATCCTGAAGCTAAGCAGATCTGTTTCCTCTGTGATGGGACATTGCATGCTGGGAAATAAGCTGAGAAAGAAAATCACTTGTGATACCCTGCAGACCATTGCTTTTGCAGTTCTCTGGGTCTGTCTAGATTCTGATTTAGGATGTTGCTGGCCAAGTCAACAGGATTCACATATGACAACTTTCCTACCAACTCCTTAGGTCTTTGGACCTCAATAATGGAAGTGAAGTGACACCCTGCAGAGTGGGGCAGCTCTGTAATAACAGTGTGGCCATGAGGTCAGACCTAAACATTTGAGGTCAGGAAAGATAATTAAAAAGTAAAAGAACATTAGAAGGCACTTTTTGATCTTTTGTTTTTAACCTGAAGAGAAAGCTAAGTGATTTGCACAAGATCCAGCACAGGACAGTCAAAATGGTACTGTATCCTGTTTCTGCATCGAAAGTCTGTGATCTTTCTAATGCAAAATTCCCTCAAATTGATGACAATTTAGGTTGAGTCACAATGGAAAAATTTACTTTTTACCTTATATTAAAATGCTAGTGAGCTGGCCCATAAAAGTAGGTAAGAACTGTGTGGAAGGAACAGGATCCCACATGGCCAAACATGGATCCCAGATAGTTTGAAAAAGAGACTGGCATGCATGTGCTGTTGTCCAGGATCTTGATGGGAAGAAGAAATGGAGAAAAGCCTCATTCAATGGGGCTGTTACTCCCTCTTTTTCCTGGAGTGCAATCATGCCTTCTGGCATTCAAAAGAAAAAAGGATGAACCTCTCCCTACCTATATCCCTATCTCCTTCCATTTATTTCCTCTCTCCCTCTATCTTTCTGATAAAAAATACATTATTATGTATAATTTTAGAGATAAAAATAATAATAGTTTTAAAATAATAAGATGTTCCTTTCTTCCCTATTTTCCATGTGGAATCAAAACAAAGTCTTTAAAATGTGAACAGAATTTATAATGTGGCTACTTTGTTATATATGGTTCATAAAACATATATGTTTATTGCATATTATTGACATATATCATTCTACATATAGTCTTATGAAATATATATATTACACTTACATTGGTGCTTGTTAAATGATTCTCATCTGTGTGTGTGTGTGTGTGTGCATGTGTGGCACAGAGGTCGGAGGTTTGGAGTCTGTTAGATTTTAGAGATAATTGACCTTGCTTTTACTAAGATATTCCATCACAATATATAAAATGCAAATTATCTTGTTATCTTTTTCTTTCTCTTTTTTTTAAGAGAGGTTTTTGCTATAGGACACCTGTGCTCACCTGAGAGATAGAAAGGCAGAAATCACCACCCAGAGGGATGGTCATACCATAATCCCTTCTCCCCCATTCTCCTGCCAAGATTTTGGGCATGCGCCAGGAGTGAATTTCAAGTCGCTTGGTCTGGGACTTCAACCACATTGAGCCATGGGTAAATTCAGTGCCTTAACCACTTCATCATTGGATGGTGCTTTTTTGTCTGTTTTTAATTTTCATTAATTGAGATGGCAATAAAATCTAAAACAGGGAACCAGCAGTTAGCGTAATGGCTATGTCGCTGGACTCCCACATAGTCGACCGCGGGTCGCGTCCCAGACCCGGGGGCTTAAAACTCATGCCGAGCGCGTGTGCGTGCGTGCCCAAGATCCCGAGAGGAGAATGGAGGAGAAGGGATTGCGGCGTGCCCATCCCCCCTGGGGGGTGATTTCTCGCTTTCTGTCTCTATGTCTCTCTCTGTCTGTCTGGCGAGCGCATGTGTCCTATAGCAAAAAAAAAAAAAAACTCTCCAAAAAGAAAAAAATCTAAAACAAAAATTTAGTAAAATCTCAAGATGAAGTAACTGGTTAGACCTTTGTTCCTCTCTTTTAAAATAAAATACATTATTAGACACCGAAATAGATACATTTCTTTAAATATAGTCTGGAAGAAATAAACAGGACCAAGCTGTGAAGAAGAGAACCACCAAGTGTTGTGATAAAGACAGAAGATTCACGTGAACGTTGTGCAGAGTTCTGGGCTTCCGCAACTACGTGAATGAATATGGGATTTTTTTAATGTGTGCTTACATGTCTATAAAATTTCCATTTCTGAGGATCAACAGATGGCATAATGGCTACATTGCTGGACTCCCACGTAGTTGACCTAAGTTTGAGTCCTGGGCCTGGCAAATTAAAAAACTCCCACTGGGCACCTGTGCATGCATGCCCACAATCTTGAGAGGAGAATAGAGAGAAGGGATTGTAGTAGGGGGATGATTTCTTGCTTTCTATCTCTCTGTTTCTCTTTGTCTTCAGTGAGCACACACACCCTATACCAAAAAACTCTCTAATTTTCTTTTTCCACTTAAGTCTTCTCTGTATCTTCTGAAAGAGGAACATATTTCATAGAATATTTTAAAATATTTACAGATGAAAATGTAGCATTAAAATATAAAGGCTTTATGACATTTTTAATATAAAGTTATGATATTTGACACTTATTTTATGACACAAAATGATATTACAAAAAATAAAAAATGGATGGATCAGCAGTTTTTCAATGTTTATTGCCAAAAAAAAAGTTAGTAATGCATCTCTGTAAAAATCATATGCTGTGGTTAACAAAGAGCGCCTCATATATCACATTTCAATTGGTTTGAATTGACCAGGTCTTTACTACTGAGAATAATGGAAACACATTTTTGTGCCCTTGACACTGCAGTTGACATAAACTCTCCCTGGCAACCCCTACTCCAAAAAAACTACGTTATACAACTTCATGAAGGAGATTACATAAGCATCTGCTATGTTTTCGGCTGCATTCCTGAATATAGGAGTTTATCAACTCCGAGTTCAAAATTTCTCTATAAAGTGGATATAGAAGACCCCTTTACAAAGCAGTTCTGGAGTTTAAGGTTTGTTTTACACTTATATAAACCTTGGTATATTGTACTTGTCAGGAAAACTTCATAACCTAACAATAACCTTTTGCTATTCTTTATGTAGTGTTGCCCAGACAAAGTGTCATGCTGTTTAGCTGAACAAGATTGATGACACAGCAAACTGCCAATGCCAAGCTTAGAAGAATATACCCCTTCAGTGAACTTTGAGGCTTTCCGAATCACTTCCCTGGGCCGGGATGACAGCAGTCCCTCAAGGATTTTGATTTACCGGCTGTGAAATGGCAAAAATACAACTCCAAACATGAATGAGTATATATTAAAAAAAAATGGAGCAATAAACCTATTCTTCCAAATATAGTTTATGTGGTTATTTGCTGGTGTGAAAGAAGAGTTGTTTTTAAAAATTCAGAAGAAAAAAGGAGAGACACTCTGGCCTTTTCAAAACACAAAAAGAAAAACCATGTTTCCAAAAGCCCTAGTTAAATAGAAATAAAGTGTGAATTTTTTTTCCTTAATTTTACATTTTATCAAACATAATTTTTAGGTTTTTATTTAATAAATGGTTCTAAGTGACAAAAATATCTTACTATGATTCTACAGTTGAACACTATCGAAGGCTTTTTTGAATATATTCGTTTTTACATGGGATATCAACAGCTTTAATCATCTCATTAACATGCTCATGAGATTGAAGTTTATTCTCTGTCATTAAAAGTCTGCCTGAGCATGGAGAAAATATTTTATATGATGATGTATAGTTTGTTAATAGAAGCACAACACATTAAGTCTTCCATTTCTTTGTATTTTGACAGACCTTTGAGGGACTGAAAAAATTGACACAATCACTTAGCACTTGGCTTAATCAGCTTCACTAGCTTCTCTAAGAAAGGTGAGGAAGCAGTGATGAAGGAAGAAAGTCAAGAAGAAGAAAAGAGCAGTCTATTTACCTGTATATTTGAGTTTAGCAGTCATAAAACTGCTGTCTATTACACAGCCTAGGTGTTCGCATATGAAGTGGTTGTCATGTAAAAGGAGGTTATCCATTGGAGAAAAAACCAATACACTAGAAAAATGTTTGTCCTCTGGTAAGGTCCTCATCCAACAAGTGGTTGAGGGCATTGTCTTAGTTTGGTCTGCTGCAACAAATTACCACAAGTTTGCATAGCTTAAACCGTAAATGTTGATTCTCACAGTTCTAAAGTCTTGGAAGTAGAAGATCAAGGTACCAGATAAAATTTTAAAAAAGAAGATCAAGGTACGAGGTGATCCTATATCTGCCAAGGACAGAGGGTAGCCAAGAGAGGGGAAATAGCTGTTTTGTGTCTCTCTATATAGGGATATATGGGGGTAGATTCCATCACGAGGGTCGAGTCCTCAAGATGGTCTCTACCCTCATCACCTAATCACCTCCCAAAGACCCCACTTCAAAATACTATCTTTAGGTGTTGAGTTTGATATACATATTTTGCTGGATACAAACATTTGGTTTACAGTAACCATATAGGTGTAGCTAAGCTACAAGAACGAACCAAATTGACTCCATATTAGATGTGACATAAGAGACTATTCCCTAAAGATGGTTTGCTTTCCTTTTGATAATGAACCTTGTTTAACTGTTGGATTTTACAAAAACTAATTATAGCATTGCTGAGATTTTACGAGAATTGAAAATCCCAGCCAGAGAGATGTGTCTAAGAAAACAAAAGAGAGGAGCTTGCTAGCTTTGAGGGCAAAATAACCACAACTGTGAGTAGCAACTTGGACACCAACAAGTCTCCATGTGGTCAAGAAAATAATAGATTGCTATGAAGAAGAGCACATAGCTTTCTTTCCACTTCTCTTTCAACCCATCTTCCCTTTAAAAATCTCTTGTTCTGGACTTAATAGCTGGTCTTTGAACATGAGTTTACCATCTCTTCTTTCCACTTCTCTTTCAACCCATCTTCCTTTTAAAAATCCCTTGTCCTGGTCTTTATAGCTGGTCTTTGAACATGAGTTTACCATCTTTCCAGGTCACCGATTTTCTGAATCAAGCTGCATTTCATTTCTACCAATGCTCATCTCTCAAATATCGACTTCTGAGTGATGAACAGCTCTCTCTCTTTCTCACTCAGTCTCATACATGCACATGACTCTTTATCATGAAAAAACAAAAAACTTTAACAATTATAAGTAGAAAAGGTGGAAGAGAAACAGGAAAAAGAGACGAGAGATAAAGAAAAGACATAAGGGGAACCAGCAGTTAGCGTAATGGCTATTCTCCGAGAGGATAATGGAGGAGAAGGGATTGCGGCGTGACCATCCCCCCTGGGGGGTGATTTCTCGCTTTCTGTCTCTATGTCTCTCTCTGTCTGTCTGGCAAGGGCATGCGCCCTACAATGAAAATCTCTCAAAAAAAAAAAAAAGACATAAGTGAGGAATTAAAGGAATGTTTCAAAAAAGTTACTATTTCTGTGTAAATGAAGATTATGCAAAGTCACAGAAAAAATGACATGTATAATTAATCCCCAGAGTTGTGGAATTGTTTCCTTTATCTTCTCAGGTAAATCTGACTCCTCTTTGCTAAGATTCAACAATGACCATTCTCCTTATATGATTATATTGCATTTGAAATATTTTGTATGTGTTATTCTCTCATGCTGGAATATAAATTTCTTAAAAAGAATTTTATGTTTAATTACTAGGATCAGGAACTAGTGCTTATTGAAAAACAGATAGTGAGTAAATATTTACTCATTAAATGATTAAACAAGAGATTAGATAAATGTTTTCTATTTCTTTTTCAGCATAGTTTAATGATTTGTGTCTTGGCTATAATTCATAGTTTTTGTGAAACAATATTCTTTGGAGTAGTAATTAAATATGTTTTCAGAAGTAATGTTTCACATTAATTTTAAAAATAAAAGCATGGGCTAGTTCCATACCAAATGTTAAGTGCTACACTGAGGAAATGAAATTCAACGTGACTGATCAGGGTTTGAATACCTGTCCCATGGCTGGTGCATTACATGCCCAAGATTCTGAGAGAATTGGAAGGAAAATTATTGCAGCATGGTCAGGCCCATTGAATCATACTTTTTTCTTTCTCATGAATGAGTATGTGCCTTCTTGCATAACAAAATAAAAATAAAAAGTGGAAGGTGCTATGGTTTCCAATGCACTATTTCCTCTAATCTTTAAGGTTAATTTTCTATATTAATGCCTACTTTTGTAAGTTACATGAGCCTATCCTATGAAGTGACAGACTATGAGACCATTTAAATCCCTCAAAGTTATCGTCCTTTTTATTTTAGTATGATTTCCTCCTAAGAGTTGAATTGTGGGATCAACAGATAACGTAATGGTTACATCACTGGACTTCCACATAGTTTACTGCAGTTTGAGTCCTAGACCCAGCAGCTTGGAACTCATGTCAGGTGCATGTGCATGCATGCCCAAAATCCCAAGAGGAGAATGGAGGAGAAGGGATTGTGGTATGACCATTCCCCCGAGGGGATGATTTCTTGCTTTCTTTCTCTGTCTTTCCAGTGAGTGCATGCACCTTATAGCAAAAATCTGTCAGAAATTTGAAAAAAAAAAGCTTAATTGTGTCCTTCAAGAAAGATATCTTGGGACCAGCAGTTGGCATAATGGCTATGTCGCTGGACTCGCGCACAGTTGGTGCGGGTTAAAGCCCCAGACCCAGTGGTTTTAACTCATGCCAGGCATGTGTGTGTGCATGTCCAGGATCCCAAGAGGAGAATGGAGGAGAAGGGATTGTGGCGTGGCCATCACCCCTGGGGGGGGCTTTC
>NW_006207069.1:1089215-1100417 GCF_000334495.1 Tupaia belangeri chinensis
TGTCACAAATATGAAAAAAAAAAAAAAAAGCTTAATTGTGTCCTTCAAGAAAGATATCTTGGGACCAGCAGTTCGCATAATGGCTATGTCGCTGGACTCCCGCACAGTTGGTGCGGGTTAAAGCCCCAGACCCAGTGGTTTTAACTCATGCCAGGCATGTGTGTGTGCATGTCCAAGGTCCCAAGAGAAGAGTGGAGGAGAAGTGTGTCCATCTCATTAAAATGAAGTCATTAAAATGATACCTAATCGAACATGATACCCTTCTCATATAAAAAAAAAGTAGAAATTTGAACACAAGGTAATATACGTACCAAGGAAAAAGAATGTGAAGAAGACAAGGAGAATGCCATATATAAGCCAAGGAATTCCTGTGGCTATAAGAAATTAGGCATATGCCAGATTCTCACTCATAGCCCTCTAAAGGTATAAATGCTGTCAATAGCCTGAGTTTAAATTTGTAGCCTTTGCAATTGAGAGGCAATAAATTCTGGTTATTTAGATCTACCCAAGTTTTTGTACTTTGTCATGCAACTCAAGGAAATTAATTTACAATTTTTCCCAGGATTTGGTAAATATGTTGTGTTGTGTTTTCAAAAAGCAAAGCACAGTTATAAAACAACAAATGAACAAATAAAAGTCCCTGCTATAAATTTCCTAAAGAAAGATTTAGGATGTGTGAAAAAGTAGGCACTTGGATATGGAATGTGCCAACAAGAGGTTGCTGCGTTTGGGGTAAATGTAAGAAAAACAACACATTTGCTGAGAGGGAAAGAAATAATGGTTGTGAGACTCAATTAGACTTACATTAGGAAGAAGGTCCCTATAGTTTATAAATCCTTCAGAATAAAGCAGAAGAGAAGAGACTTCTCTAACTGGATGGTGATTCTTTCCACTGAAGTTCACACAGACCAGCTTTAATATGAATATGTTTGATATAATGATGAGTAACAAATATAGAGATCTATTAAAAAGACCACGAAAAACGTGCATCATAAAGAAGTCATGTATAGATTTCACTTTTTTGCACCCAATCAAATTCATAGCCTAATTTAATGTTTCCATGATCTTTTTGAAGTTCCCTTGTATAATGTCTCAACTAATCCAAGGAAGTTTGCATTCAGTAAGTTTTCAAATGTCACAATGATATTGTTCTACCAACATCTGGCAAGGATATGAATACGATTAAGAGAATGGGAGATAAATAACAACTGAGAAGTTAGATGGAAAGTGTCATTTGAGTGATGTTAAATGAATCACCACCATTACTGCTTCCACTCTAGCCACGTTCCATGTGATGGACTCTCATTACATGGCAAAACAAATTCTATTGCATTTAAACTTAATAATTCTCTGACATATGTAAGTATGTTTAGTGGATATCTGAATCTCTAATGCCCAATTGGAGAAGAGACAAAGTATAGATCTGCTTGATATAATAGTTGTCTGTTCTCCAGTAACTGGTTCTGCGCGGGACCCATGGTCTTTTTCAGGACAATAATCTCCAAAGACTGTTTTACCAAAGATTTCTTGAAAAATATGTTTTTATTTTTGGAGAAAATGTACAGACATACAGAAAATGTCTTTTCTAATGGGTGTTCTATGGAAGTGTATGCTCCTGGATGCTTCGGGCAGGCAATGAGCATCCTTGAGGAGGGCCATCATGGAGAATGTGCACATACAGCCACAGGGAAGAACCCGGCCCATACTGCATATTGACTCTGGCCAGGAGTCTGTAACTGACGGGGCCATGCAGGCAACACAATCTGGTAAGGATGCTGCCTCGTATTTTTTTTTCTTTTTTCTTTTTCTTCTTTTTGGGAGAGGTTTTTACTATAGGGCGCGTGTGCTTGCCAGACAGACAGAGAGAGACATAGAGACAGAAAAAGAGAAATCACCCCCCAGGGGGGATGGTCACTCCGCAATCCCTTCTCCTCCATTCTCCTCTCGGGACCTTGGGCACGCATGCACACACGCCCGGCATGTTTTAAGCCACCAGGTCTGGGACATGAACCGCGGTCGACTACATGGGAGTCCAACCACGTAGCCATTATGCTAACTGCTGGTTCCCGCTGCCTCCTATTTTAAGACAGAGCCTGGACTGGAAAGAAACTGAGGCAGGACCCAGTTTACGAGCCCTCCCTTGTGTCCTTGTACTGGCTGGTATTTAATTTTTCTGCCGTGAGTTTTACTGTTATTAAGGTATTCTGTAAGGGTAAAGCATCACCCCCAACCATTGTAATAAAGCAATTAGTGATTTTGTAGGAATGTGGTTCCCTAAGACTGACAGGAGGACCAGGAAGTTTAAGACTCCCCCACCTCACTGTTTTTCCACCAAAATTAACATATAGATTAAGTTAGTATAAACCAAATTAGCATTAGAAGCATATGTAGACTAAGTTACTTTAAGGCTAGTTTTATGTAAATACCCTTGTTAAAGCTACAGGCCAAAGACAGCTCTGCTAGGGAAAGTCAGCACATTCACTCAGAGATAAAACAGAAGAACTCACTACTTGACAGACTCAGCAAATAAAACAAAAACCCATGTTTTTTTTTAAGAAAAGAAAAGCCTGATTGGTGACTGACAGGATAAATAAACCTGAGGGCTCCAGAAAAAAATTAACTACCTTAGCTGGGAGCTCTTATCTAAAGCAACAGGTAGTTTTCAACTACAAAGAGTTTCTCATCTATGTGCTGTTGACTATAAAAAAACTGCTAATAAAACATCCTGTGTTGTCTCCTGAGCTACAAGATCATCTTCCTTTCCAATATAGGTCACAGACTCACCTTTTATTGTTGTAATGTATGGATAGTCCATATATTAACTTTGTCTTTACTTAACAAGATTTCTATCTAGGTCTTTACAACCAGCAATGTTATCACCCTGGCCCAAGACTAAAGTTATCAAACATCCTGCAAGCCCCCTCTTCAAAAGATCCTTCCCAGTAATCAAAATCTAAAAAAAAAAAAAAATACAACAGACAAATGGACTTCCTCATCCTAAGAACTGTAATTAATTTGACCTGATCTGACAAGACAAACAACATGTTGTATAATTATTGCTTCCATGCTTTGTATACCCTGTTCCTTAGAGTAAATTTTTTACTACCCCTCACCCTCCTTACTTCCTAAACCTCCCTCAATAAATACGCATGTTTTAATAGCCACGGCGCGGCAGCCTGGAGCTGGCTCTGGCTGTGGCCGGCTGAGAACATGCTAAGGAGCAATGAGGTCTCAGTCTAATTTTTTTTTGTTTCTGTTCACCTGCGCCACCTCCGTCAAGTCAATCCACCCACGGCATGTAACCTCCAAGAGCATGTGCTTTCTGGATTTTCTTTTGTGAGCTAATAAAATTTCTTGTTAAAGCCTATTTCGGTTAGCGTGTTTTTAAATTTGTAGCTGAAAACATGTTCACAACTACAATGATTTCAACTGTATATATGAATAAGGAAATTTCAGATGGTGAGTTAAATTGCTGTTTATCTCAATACCAGTCTGGTGTATTGTGTTTAATCCCAGGCTTGCATGACTCATTATCTTTCATCCCCTTCTAAAACAAGCTGAAAGTATTCTTTAATCCAACATCAATGTTTTGATTTTCTTAATGATTTGAGGTTCTTCCTGACTTTTGTATATAAAAAGTTGACAAAAAGCCAGTCTATACTGCTGGTTGCCCTATTAGCTTTATAAAATGAGAATACTAAAAAGAAAGAAAAAGTACAAATATCTTTTGAGGAAAAAAAGAAAAAAACCTAGATACTGATCTTTTTTTTTTTTTTTTTTGTTTTCTTTTCTTTTTCTTTTTTTTTTTTGGAGGTGTTTTTGCTCTAGGGCACATGCGCTCACCAGACAGAGACAGAGAGACAGAGAGACAGAAAGCAAGAAATCACCGCAATCCCTTCTCCTCTGTTCTCCCCTCGGGATCTTGGGCATGCATGCACACACGCCTGCTGATCTATTATATTTTAATTATAAATGGTATACCCATGGTTTAAAGAATATTAATTATTTATTTCTGAATATGTCAAGGAAAATAAAACCAATGTCAGTTATTGTTGGTTTGTTTGATATTATGTTTTAGAAAACGGATTGTCCCTCAGTTTGTGTTTTAGAAATTGGTCTTAGTTGGTAGTGATTGGTTTTCCAAAAAAATTCATGTGTTGGGATTGATTACATTGTCTGTATTGTAAAAATGTTAAGCAAGAATATAATTTCTTCATCATGTCCCAGGGTGGGACCACTGAATGTGACAGTGTTGTTGGGGAGGGCTGGAGTTCAATGACTCAGCTCTGGTAGGGCATAGAAGCAGAAAAAATAAGACCAGAATAACGGAGTGAAAGCCACATGGATACAGACTATGCTCTGCTCTGTTGGAAATTCTGCCTTTGAACTGCCCAACCACCATAAATGTGATTCAAACTAAATTTCTAGTCTCTTAAATGCTTCAAGTCTCAAGTATGTCTATTAGCTACATACTAACAGACTAAGACAAATAGTTTATTTTGTTTTTTCCTATTGAGTATAACATGGTGCCAAATTGATTTCTTTGTGTGTTTTTACTAAATCTGTTAATCTCTTAAAACTATGTGTGTATCAAGTGATCAAATGGCAACATTTTTAAGTCTAATTGCGTTAGGACGAATTGAAAAAATTACCTCATGTATTTTCTGCCCAGTTTGGTTTCTATACTAATAGTTGGAATATATCTGTTTAAATATTTCTTGCAGTGTTTAGAGAAACAATAACTGAAATGCTAAAAACTCAATGCAATTAGTTTGCAATTGTTGCAATTTGATTTAGATTAAATGCTTCATGTTAACATTTTAAATGACTCCTCTTTACATACAAAAATGTTAAAAATGAAAACTCCAGTGTCTCATTTAAACTAGTTCTTATTTTTTAAATTATCAAGATTTTGTAAGAAAAAATAATAGATTGTACAAAAAAATCATTTGTCTGGCATTATTTTTCTAAATTTTATTCATTAAAATTATTCCTATTTAATTTGACCAGAGAAAGAGAGAAAGGGAAAGTAAGAAAGCAAGTTGCCAAGTCCAGGATTCAAACCAGGGGCAGCCATATGGGAGTCTACCACCTTAACCACCATGCCACTTGCTGGCCCCTGTCTGAGATTATATTATGATAATTCTGTTGTTATTATAAAACTTAGAGGCACAGCAGTGGCCAAATATTCTCATTCAAACTTAAGTACTTAGGCTAATAAAACAATGTGTTTTGTGAAACACCTTATTATTTTCACTTAAAAAATAGTTTAGTTTTGCTACCTTACAAGTTCTTAGTTTCATCATGGTATTGGAGGAGTTTTCAGGTAATAATTAACAAATAATTTTTTTCAGTATTTCTATTAATGGCATGATCAAGCCTATTTCAATTGGCTTTTTTTTAAATCATTTGTAGCTGAAAGCATGTTAACAAACAAAATTATTTCAACTTTATACATGAGCAAGGAAATTTCAAACGGTGAGCTAAATCACCCTTGATCTCAATACCAGTAGCTTATCCATTGTCTTTAATCCCAGAATTAATATCAGTCTGTAAAGTATGCTTGATCCAGTCAAAACCTTTTATTCTAGTAACTAATAGTTTTTGAAATACTTTTTAAAAAGATTTATTCAATTTTGTTTATTATTAGTATTACCTTTTAATTAGTCATAGGGTAGGTACAATCATTAGAGAGAGACAGAGACTGAAAAAAAGGAAAAAATTGAGAAATTAAGCTGCCAGGTTCAGGACTTGAATCATGATCAGTCATGTGGGAGTTTAGTGCCTCAACCACCACACCACCTGCTGGCCTGAACTATATGTGTATTTAAAGTATTGAACTTATCATTAAATTAAACACAGTTAATGGGTAACTTAAGTGGGTATAAGAATTTGAAAAGTGCATAAATGAAAAGAAATAAATACTGTAAAAAAGGGTCTGTGATAAATCTATATAAGAAAGTGCAGTATTAATGTGTGTGGACAAACTATTTGTGCTTATTAATGCATTTCTTTGGAAACAAGATACAAAGAATAATGGAGAATTATAGAAAATAGCAAAAAGTCTTCCACCATAAGAAAATAACAAGTAAAAACAAATGTGAATTGAAATTGTTTGTAGAAAGTGATTTCAAAAAAGATGTATGTGGGCCTATAATGAAAAACTGGATGAGCTTCCCTTCCAAAATTATGAGTCTATAGCACAAAGCCAAGTTTACAAAACAAAACTGAAAGACATCTGTGACCTTCGGTAATTCAGGAATCATAAACTGAGAGCAAAAATAAACACAAACCATTTTTTGTGGGGGTGGGTCCAAATGCACTCACCAGAGACAAAGAGAGGGAAAGTGAGTAGGCTCCCCCTAGCCGAAATGGCTACACCACATCACTTCTCTTCCATTCTCTAGAGATTTGGGGCATGTAACCACACTCGCTGGGTTGGGACTGGAGCCATGCAGTCAGCCATGTGGAATCCAGCCACCTTAACCTTTACCATTTGTGCGATCTGTTGGCCAACAAACTGATTTTTTTTGAGAGGTTTTTGCTATAGGGCTCATGTGCTCGCCAGAAAAATAGAGAGAGACAGAGAAACAGCAAAAAAATCACCCCCCGGGGAGGATGGCCATACTACAATCCCTTGTCTTCCATTCTCCACTTGGGATACTGCGCACACATGCACACATGCCTGGCATGAGTTTAAGCCACCAGGTCCGGGACTTGAACCACAGTTGACTACATGGGAGTCAAGAGACACAGACATTACGCCATCTGCTGGTCTCACAAACTGAATTTTTTTTTTTTTGGAGAGATTTTCACTGTAGGGCGCGTGCGCTCACCAGACAGACAGAGAGAGACATAGAGACAGAAAGCGAGAAATCACCCCCCAGGGGGGATGGTCACACCGCAATCCCTTCTCCTCCATTCTCCTCTTGGGATCTTGGGCACGCACGCACACGTGCCCGGCGTGAGTTTTAAGCCACCGGGTCTGGGACACGAACCACGGTCGACTACGTGGGAGTCCAGCGACATAGCCATTACGCCAACTGCTAGTTCCCACAAACTGAATTTTTTAAAGTTAAATTGTAATATGCAAAAAGCACTTAAAGATTTCAGTATGAATATTCAACATTACTATATCCTTGCTTATAGTCTAGTTGAGTTTTTCTTTTTTTTCCATTATGCTATTATACTATTTTTTTCAATTTTTTATTTCATTTTCTTTTATACATTCAATCATGTTATTTAGCTTACAAAGTGAATATTTCAACATGTGAACATTTCTCCCTAGCCCAGGTGATCAAACTATTAAATTATCTTCAGCAGATAATGCCACATTCCTTTGTCCCATTAATGCTTTGCTTCTCAATGTCCCTTCTCAGATTCTTTCACACACACTATATCTGGTATTCACATCTATTTACTGTGTTTCTCTATCCTTTAGTCAATCAATTTCAGTCGTAGAGTGCGGACACTTGGTATATATTAAGTGGGGACATGCAATGTCTCTTCTTCATAGCCTGGCTTGCTTCACTCAGCAGTAAATCTTTCATATTCCTCCACTTTCTGTCAAAAGCCAGAGGTTTTTTGTTTGTTTGTTTGTTTTATGACTGAATAGTATTCCATGAGATTTTTTCTTAATCCTGGGTCTGCTTCTTTATAATTTCTGATTCATTTGAACTAACAGCATTAGTGATTTCTTTAACATTTTAAAATCAGATATTCTTGTGTTACTAGGTTATTGGATTCATCTTATAACAATATGTTATAAATTGGGACCAGCAGTTGGAGTAATGGCTATGTCGCTGGACTCCCATGTAGTTGACTGCAGTTTGAATCCTGGACCCAGTGGCTTAAACTCATGCTGGGAGCATGTGCATGTCTGCCCGAGATCCCGAGAGGAGAATAGAGGAGAAGGGATTGTGGTGTGGCCATCTTCCCTGGCGGGTGATTTCTCACTTTCTGTCTCTCTGTCTCTCTCTGTCTTTCTGTTGAGTACACATGCCCTATAGCAAAAACCTCTCCAAAAAATAATGTTACAAATCAATTATCAATGTTCATATTTTTGTAAAAATTGTATAATTTTTATTTAACATGAAAAGAGGGGTGATGATTGAATAAATAAAACTTTTGTGGGGCCAGCACTGTCAGGGAGGTTAAGGCACTTGACTCCCACATAGCAGGCCATGGTTCAAGTCCTGACCAAGTGACTTGAGAATCAACACAAGGCATATCTGCAAGTGTACGCAAAATCCTAAGAAGAGAGTGGAGAAGGGATTGTGGCATGGCAATTTCCTGAGGGGTGACTTCGCACTTTCCCTCTCTCTGTCTCTCTCTTTCTGGTGAGCACACATGCATATGGTAAAAAAAAAAAATGTTATAAAAGAAATAAAACATTTGAAAAGAAATAATAAGCTTCCCAGTACCTTGGTGACATTAAGCACAGAACCGCCTCATCAAGCATAGATGGAATAAAGTTACATTGACTAGAGAAAGGATATAGCCAAGTTAGGAAGATTTTTTTTGTTTGTTTGTTGTTTTATTTTATTTTTTGCTGCCTTATCATGTAATTTTGGAACCACAGACAAAGGAGGATATTGACTCTGCTATCTTACTTGATTGAAATATTGTCAAGGGATTTCATTTAAGTGATTGCACTTCTTGTAGTACAAGGTGCTTCATCAGTATAAAACAGCACAGAGTAATTTCAAGAGGGGGTTGACAAGGTGTCTGGCAACATTTAGGTCAGGAAGACAAATGTTGTCTATCTGCCCTTGGTTTATAGACTGTGACTCTACATGACTACACTTGATACAAAATCCACTTTTTCCTGTAGTGGAAAAGATCATGCTTCCCTCAGAAAAGACATAAAATTCTGATTCCATGTTGTTTTACAGACTTAGTCATTTATTTTTTTGCTGAACCAGTAAAACCGGCTGTACAATATTATCCTTGAACAAAAAGTGGAGAAGAAAGTCTTGCACTATTTTAGCTGAAATTGTAAAATGACAAAATTGGCATAAAAAGAAAAATGTTCTAAATTTGGGAGTAAAATGCCATTAATATGTTTCTAAATACATTTAAACCATTAATAAAATGACCCACATATTTTCACACCATCATTGAAAATAAACTGTTTCCACTAAGGATTAGTATTACACCTTTTCATTGTTATGGTAATATTATGTATATTTTTCAAGGCCCATCTTATCTATCACATCCTTCATAAACCCTTCCCCTCATTTATAGATAAGTGCTTTTAATTTGCTTACAATAATTCAGCAAACAAAAGATAATTTGATTTAGTTTATAATCTCCGCAATGCACAATATTACTTTTTGTTTTTTGAGAGGTTTTTCGCTATAGGGCGCGTGCGCTCGCCAGACAGACAGAGAGAGACATAGAGACAGAAAGCTAGAAATCACCCCCCGGGGGGATGGTCATGCCGCAATCCCTTCTCCTCCATTCTCCTCTCGGGATCTTGAGCATGCACGCACACGCGCCTGGCATGGGTTTTAAGCCACCAGGTCTGGGACGCGAACCGCTGTCGACTATGTGGGAGTCCAGTGACATAGCCATTATGCTAACTGCTGGTTCCCGACAATATTACATTTTGATATGTTAAGACGCAAATGGGTGAAGAAATTAAGTGAACATTTATGCTATTGTAATGAGAAGAATGACTGAATATATTTACAAATATTAAAGTATAAAGTAAATTTGATTGAGATTATATTCATTATGAGAAAAATTTAAATAAAATTCACTACCAATTAAGTAAAAAATTTTCAGATTTTATTTCTTTGTTACTGATTTAAATATGAGCTATTTGTTTCTTGAGTTAAAGTACACGTAACATAAAGTTTATGGTTTTACATGTTTGCCTGTAGTGTTTAGTGAATATTGGATCCTTGGGAAAGTCATGACACATTTTGCATAGAATCCAGCATGACTTTGTCAATAATCTAATATATTCATGTTATTGTGTGAACATTACCATATTCCATTTCCAAAACATTTTCATCTTTCCAAAATGAAACTGCATAAATTAAGCAATAATTCTGCCTGGGCTTATATGTGATTGCTAGCTACTTGAGCATATAAGTAAGGTAGGCATAAAACATATTAGAAATGTGCTATAAGAATAATAATGCAAAATGGCATTTATTGGTTTAGAAATTACTTTAAAAATATTGACATTATGTTAAGCTCTATGTGTTTATAGTACTGCATTAAACTTAAATTTCTATACAAAATACAACTTTCCTATGCAATTTACAACAATAATAATTGAACAGGACTAGTTCTTTGGCACAGTGGTAATATGCTGCTCAAGGGGAGCTGAATCCCACATGGCAACTATGGTTTGACTCTCTGACCAAGTCAACCTGAGACATGGCACTGTGGAAAACAATATGGAAGTTCCTTAAAAGTCTACATATAGATCTAGCATATGACTGAATAATCCTTCTCCTTGGTATTTACCCAAATGATAGGAAAATAGTCAGAAAGACACTTGTCCATGCATGTTCATGGCAGCATTATTCACAATTGCTAAGACATGTAATCAAACTACGTGCCCAAGAACTGATGACTAGATTGAAAAACTGTAGTAAATACACACTGTGGAATACTACTCAGTCACTCAGCCGTAAGGAACAAGGAGACCCTGTCCTTTGATTTAATGTGGATTAATATATTGGGCTGCCGAAAAGTTGTGACAAATTTCGTATAGAAAAACATAAAAAAATACATCATGATTTTTCTGACAATGCAATAGAAGACTTAATGCTAAGCAAATAAGTCAGTCTTTGAAAGACAAACACTGAATATCTCCATTAAATCCATTAACTATATCCTGAATATCAGCACTGTATGGCAGCAATGAAAGATTTGAGGATATGAAAATAGGGAGGACAAGTTTAGATACCAGAGATAATAAGAGAGGGGAGTGGATGATAGAAGATATGTGGGAGGGACAAGGGGAAGAAATGTTTAATAGACAAAAGAAAGTGAAGGAGTCTGTTGAAAATTATGTACATAGTAATATCATTGATTTGATTGTCAGTTACTACCTGTATTATTTGAAAAACTATATATATTTGAAAAAAACTATCTAGTTATATATAACTATATATATAACCATATATAAAAAACTATATATATATACACACACACACACATAACTATATATATATATATATA
>NW_006207069.1:1100462-1101194 GCF_000334495.1 Tupaia belangeri chinensis
TATATATATAAAATATGGGTTTTTATAGACCAGAGTTTAACATCTATCATGCCATGAATTCACAGGGAATAAGTAGGTTCCAGAAGCCTAGCTCCTTTCTGTTGGTCCTCACAAAGAGTGCTGCTTTGGGTGGAGCAGGAGGGTGCTTCACTTGAACGCAGGTATCTTTCTCTTTGGCCTTCTTTTTCTGGCTATTTTTCCTCCACATGGGTTAAGAAGCTATCTCTGTTCTTAGAATGCTTAATAAGCTTAATATGCATGTTAATTCTCTTGGCAAGAATCTTGCCCTTAACTTCTTTGTTTACAAGAGGTTCAACAGCATGTGAGGTAACACTACAGACTCTTCTGGTTTTGCGATGGGAACATTTGTGGGAAATTCTGTTTTGAATGGTACTCATTCTTTTGATATTTATGCCTTTCTTGTAGATTCGCCTATATGTTGTCAAAGGAACCACTCCATATTTTCTAAAAGGCCTAGAGAACACATATGGGGTGCTTCTCCTTTTTCCCTTTATATTCAACATTTTGGTGAATTACTAGAAGATGGAGGTTCTGCCCAAATCTGAAAAACCATTTTATATGCTGTGAAAATGTGCTATGATGGGAACCAGCAGTTAGCATAATGGCTATGTCGCTGGACTCCCATGTAGTCGACCACGGTTCGAGTCCCGACCCGGTGGCTTAAAACTCATGCTGAGCGCGTGTGCATACATGCCCAAGATCCTGAGAGGA
>NW_006207069.1:1101435-1110409 GCF_000334495.1 Tupaia belangeri chinensis
CTCTATGTCTCTGTCTGTCTGGTGAGCGCATGCGCCCTATAGCGAAAACCTCTCCAAAAAAAAAGAATGTGCTATGATGAAAGGTAATAAAAAAAAGAAAAAAAGAAAATGACCTTATATTTAATTATATATACTATAATCCATTTTCAGATGTTCTATTCAGTTTCATTGATTAAATTTTTTGTCAATATGATATTGATTTAAAGATAGAATGGTAGTGTACTCTGATAATTAATAGAGTAATACTAATAATCCCTCTTCTTTTACAAAAAAGATTTCAAAAAATTATTCTCTTTTTTTTAAAAATTTATTCATTTATTTTAATTTGACCAGAGAGAGATACACAGAGAGAGAGAGGGAAAGTGAGAAAGCAAGCCACCAGGTTCGGTACTCGAACTGTGGTCAGCCACGTGGGAGTGTCCAGCACCTTAACCACCACGCCACCTGCTGGTCCCCAAAAAATTATTCTTTAACATGTATTTAAGATAGTTTTCTGTAAAGACAAAAATTAATCAATTTCTATGCAAATATATTTACATGTTAATTTTGGAAGAATAGACTTTTTTGGAATCAAGATTTATATTTCTTGATATTACAGAGCAATTTTTACTTATTGAAATCTAGTTTTATAACTATAAATTATATAATTTCTTTAGTTTCTGTGCCAATGGGTTAACTATAATTCTGCTTCTGCATTAAAAGAAATTGGTACATTTTTCCATTTTCAAGTAACTTTAGAATGGAGATAAAAATGTATTTTTATTCAGTTTACTCATTACACTTTTATATTTTTCTTTAAATTATAAATGTGTAATTGACAAATAATTACAGATATTTAAGGGTACAATGCAATGATTTTATATATATGCGTGTGTATTACACACATTGTGTAAAGATTGTTACATTCAAATGCATCCATGATGTATATTAGATTCCTTGAAATTGCTTAGAGTTGAGCCTTTCCTTTAAACCACACATTACATGTCCATGACTCCCCCAACACCTGACAACCAGAATCCCACTTTCTGCCTCTGTAAGTTCAACTCTAATTCCACATTTCAGAGCTTTTAAAAGTCTTTTGTTAAGCAGGCATAATAAAACATATTCTCAGAAAAAATAATTTATATTCTAGTTAATATTTACTGTAAACCATTTATTGTTATTTTAATCAATATAGAGAATTTTTAAAAAATACACTACACAGTAATGTGATTAATAGAAATTCCTGTTTTTCTGTCTAATTTCTTATTTTAGTAATTTTAGTGTTTAGGGATACTTTACTGAGGGGGAAATAAAGGTCATTTGTTTGCAAGATTGAGGTACTTGGGACTAGCCAATGGTATAACGGTTACATCGATGGACTCCTACATGATTGACAGTAGTTCATGGCCTGGACTGGCAGTTTGAAACTCATGCCAGGTAGGTGTGCATGTGTGTCCAAAGACCCAAGAGGAGAAGGGAAAAGGGACTGTGGCATGGCCATCCCCACTGGGGGTTGATTTCTTGTCTTTTGCCTCTCTGACACTGCAACGAGCACATGTGTCCTATAGCAAAATTCTCTTAAAAGATAAAAAGAAAAAGGAAAGAAAAGAAAATAGAAAAAAAAAAAGACTGAGACTCCTACTAAGATAAAAATAAAACATTCTTTTAAAAAGTGGATCTATTTAAATTCTTATAATTATTACCCACAAATGTGAAAATTAGTCAATTTTTTAATCATTTCCAGTTCTCAAATGCCATCATGTATTCACTCTTTTCAAGCCAGTATCCTAGATTTGCAATGCTAAGAAAATAACTTCAAAAATAACAGTGCAACAGAATATATGTGTATTGTACATAAAACCAAATTTCATCAAATATTTGGAGTGAAACATAAATGCAATCAACATTTAGACACTTGGAAAGATGATATTTTGCTAAAATTTCAGTCTTTATCCAGATGTCTGGCAGAACATAAGGAAAACAAAACACTTTGCAAATAAACATAATCTCGATTACAGCAAAACGCCGTTTTTCCACTGATTTCCAATTTTCTTTCTAGGAGAAGATATAATCGTTGGTTGGTTGAAAGTAGACATTTAAAATCTAGCTTGTAAGAATAGAATAATATATTACATTCATTAGGCATTTCCATGTCTGTGCCATTTTAACAAAGACCAAATTAAGTGATGTGAAAGTTTTAGCAGTTTGTGCCTATTGCTATAGTCATTTGGGGTGGGGGGGTTGGTGGGGGGTTTTGGTTAGATTTTTGCACATGTGCTCACTGGAGAGAGAGGAAAAGTTAAAAATTACCCCTCCCCCGGAATGAATGAGGACACTGTAAACCTTTGTCCTCCATTCTCCTCTGGAGATTCTGGGCATGCACACACACATACTTGGAGTGTTTTTCAGGTTGCCAGATCCAGGACTTAAACCATGGTTGGCCATGTGGGAATCCAGCACCTTAACCACTATACCATGTGGTGGCCCTAACTATACTTATTTTAACACGACTCCAAATAAAGACTACAATCTACTGAGGGCTTATTCAGCTTGGATGAGAAACTAAGTCTTTTTTTAAAAAATTAATCTTAAGCTATTTTTAGGAACAAATTTCTATCACCCATTTTTGTCTTTGTATCCACAGGTGGACTTGGTGACACAAAAGGGGTTTTGCTAATTTCCACTATTTCTGCAGTCCAGGAAGCATCAGACTCGGACTATTCTTCAGTGTAAAAGTTTAACGGTAGAAAACAAGACTGAGATATCTCCGCAGTTTGTATACTAGTGCCCAAATACAGGCTAAACTGCAGATGTACTGCCAGTTTATCATTAATGAGGACTAGAGACAGAGAATACACCATTATGATATCAGAAGGGCTGAGTTAGAAACGAAACAGCTGAATCACCTTTCATTTTGAATCAATTTTATACATTTTTTAAATAGATTTTATTATGATAGAAGTACACCTAAGAACTGTACTGAGGTTGTATTCAAGTGTCATCTACAGTTTGTGTGTGTGTGTGTGAGAGAGAGAGAGAGAGAGAGAAAGAGAGAGAGAGGCAGAGAGAGGCAGAGAGAGAGAAAGAGATCTTAATTGAGTTGGATATGAGCTTTATCCTTGTGGCCATATTTTAAGACAGTGAAGTATGTGTTTGATTTCCCCTTAATCCCCTCAGGACTAAGAATCCTAGAGTGTTGCTGTTTTGTTTGTTTGTTTGTTAACCTACTTCTGATAAGTGTCTCAGCATAAGGAATGGGAGACTTCAGTGGAATCGTTGGGGTTACTACCTGTTGGAGTAGAGCCAGAAGAAATGTAGTCTGCCATGGCTGACTAAGGAGGTGCTGAGCTGAGAGCCTGAGGACCAGAGGGTCACCAAGTTAGAACTTACGCCAGACTCATGCAAACAAGATCGCAAGAGCTTTGTGTCATTAGCAACTGTAAAACACCTGGATCTGAGGAGGCTGACTCTTCTTTCCCTTCATCAGTCTCTTCATTTCACTCCCCTTTGACTCTCTGCACACATCAGTTTGTGGATGTTCAGAAACTGGTAAAACCCTATGTAGATGAGGGAAAGGAGGGACTCTTGGAAAGATTAGGATGGGAAAGGATTTGTGAGCAATCACAGAGTTCAAAACTCTTTAATTCAGTGAAAAGAGAGGTTAATTGTAGACTACCTATAACTAGAATAACTCTAAGGGGTAAGATTAAACACTTCTGTACAAATAGCGTTAGTCCGTTTGGTTCTTTTTAATCTTTTTTTTTTTTTTTGAGAATTTTTTGCTATAGGGTGCATGCGCTTGTCAGACAGAGAGAGACAGAGAGATAGAAAGAAAGAAATGACCCCCCAGGGGGATGGCCACGCTGCAATCCCTTCTCCTCCATTCTCCTCTTGGGATCTTGGGTACGCACACACATGAGCCCGGCATGAGTTTAAGTCACTCGGTCCAGGACTCGAACCATGGTCGACTACATGGGAGTCCAGCGACATAGCCATTATGCTAACTGCTGGTCCCAAGTTCGTTTGGTTCTTAACTAATAAATTTTTTGATATTGTAGTGTTATGGAATAAAAAAAGACCCACAAAAATATAAAATTCCTGCATATGTCTACAAACTATTTCTACCAGACTGTTACAATTATTAATAATATTTGCAGCCACAATCCATAGTGAGCCTTCCAATGCCCTATAAAATGCCTCTTGAGCAACTGCTATGCCTGTTTTGCTATGCCCCATGTCCATACAGTACATATGAAATTTCTTTGTAACATCCCTGTCAAAATGTCTTTCAGGCAATGTACTGAAATATGACCGTCATTTTAGTCCTCTCTGTTTTTGAGATGGTTGATTGCAGGGCTCTCCAAAGACCGACAATTGGCTTGAAATGCTTTCAAATAGCCTCTCGAAAAGTCAGTCAGACTCCTATAACTATTGGCCAACAGGATTTATAAAATCAACACCTATAATTTTGAAAGATTATGAAACATTAAATAGAAAGCAGATAAATGAGACACCTTCTCTGAGCCATTTACAAATATAGACAAATTGCCCATTCTTTGATATGGACTTTATTGTGACAACTACACACATAGGAACCAAAAGGAAGAAATCTTAGAAAAATAAACATTGGGACCAGCAGTTAGCATAATGGCTGTTGCTGGACTCCCATGTAGTCAACTATGGTTCGAGTCCTGGACCTGGTGGCTTAAACTCCTGCTGGGCGCATGTGTGTACATGCCCAAGATCCCGAGAGGAAAATGGAGGAGAAGGGATTGCGACATGGCCATCCCCCCTGGGGGGTGATTTCTCGCTTTCTGTCTCTCTGTCTTTCTGCAAGTGCATGTGTCCTATAGCAAAAACCTCTCTAAGAAAAGAAAAAGAAAATTAATATAAGTTAACTTTTTTTAGACACTGAAAATTAAGTTCTATAAAGTTACCTGTTTTTGTTCGCCAAATCTCAATCCAGTAATTTCTTGCCTCTAGTTTCATTCTGAGTAGTTATCAACCCTCAAAGCAAATTAGAATCACTTGCAATCAATGGTTCCTTAATGTTCTGATCCTACTTCTATGACCTAAGAAATACTTGCACGCTGATAACCCCTGAGGGAAATGGGTTTATGTAGGTACAATTCATGTATGTACATACAAGTTATATTCATGTCTATGTATGTTATATATGTATGCAAGTATGATACATGTATACAGCACTACATAAAATAGATATGCATATGAACATTAACAGGGATATGTTAATATGCTAAATATAATATCTATATATTCATTCTTTTTATATATTTTGTTATATATACATGTGTAATATATACATATTACATATGTATGCCTAAATATATGTATGTATAAATAACTAATGAGTTGGTAGAAGGATATAGATATAGATATGGCTATGGATATGAATGATTAAAAATATTTATACACATATTGAAAATCATGCTTCCAGCAGTGAATTTCATAAGCAAGAGAAATTGTATTTTCGGCAGAGAATTGTGATTAATTTGAATAACCTATATGGAGCAACTTGTACACAAATTCCTCTGTGTGATGTAATGGAGAGGAATGATACTCTGGGCTGCAGAAGTAGAACGGAGTCAGAAGACAAGAGTGTGAATCTGCTCTGTTACACGTTTTGTAGGGACATATTTCAGCATCCAGATTCATGAACAGTTGTTAACGTGAAGGAACAAGGGTATTTCGAAGGGTTACCACCTGTGTTCATTTTTTCATAATACATTTCCCATGAGCTTCTCAAGACACTTCCTATAGTACTTGATTTTCAAATATTTATTTAATCTTACACATTATTATTATTTTAAAATTTGCTATAGGCTCATCAGAGAGAAGGAGAGAGAGAGAAAGGGAAAATGAGAATACTGGTCTCCAAGTCTAGGATTTAAACTGCAGTCAGCCACGTGGGAGTCCAGCACATTAACCACCATGCCACCTCCTGGCCTGCCACCTATGTTCCCTTAAAATATGAGTTTGCTCAAAACACCCCAGTGATGCTCATCTGAGTGAAAAACAAGACGCCACATTTTTGGTAGTCCTGAGGTTCCCTGTGATCTAGGTCCTAGTTCCTTTCTACCTCCCTGCTTGCCTACTTCTTTCCCCAATTGTAGTTCCCTTTATGGGCAGAGCCAGTCAAGCACTGTTCTGATGCTTGGCCTGCCACCTCCCCGGGAAAATACCCTCACTTTTAAGAGAGATTTAAAATTCTAATGTTTTCATAGCCTTGTCTGAGGATTCTACTCATATTTCATCCGCACCTCTGACACATACACAAATATGCATGCGCGCGCACACACACACACACACACACACACACACACACCACTCACTAGTTTTTAAATTTTCTCAGTATTCAACTCCATCTCATATGTTTTATGATCTGACTTAGACACTTGAGTAAGTTATGTCTGAGGGCAGATTTTTCTATGGGGATATGTATATACCTCTTAAAGTTTGCCATTTTAACCATTTTAAAGTGTGCCACTCGGTGGTGCTAATCACATTTTCAATGTTGTGCAACCATCACTGCCATCTATCTTCGGAACTTTATCACCTCAAACGAAACCTGCAAATATCTCCATCAGTTCCTTCCCTCATTTCCTGGTAACGTCAATGTTGTATCTCTATGAATTTGCCAATTTTAGAAATCTCAGAGAAGTGGAATTATGCAACATTCGTCCTTTGTGTTAGGCTCCTTTCACTTAGCATAATGATTTCAAGATTCATGCATATTGAACAAAGTATCAGAATTTCATTCCTTTTTAAGGCTAAATCATATTGCATTGAATGCATATACTACATTTTACTTGCCTATTTACCTGCTTATGGATATTTGCACTGCTTTTATTTTTTGGGCTATTATGACTCATGTTGTTATGAACATAGGCACAAAAGTATCTGTCTGATTCTGACAACAGGTTTATATATTATTTTATTTCCTGCTAGGTCTACAGGGCCTAGACTCATGTCCAGAACTGAGTAAATATGAGATAGCTATATGTGTATTTTTGCTCTTTATTCTTTTATTTTCTATTATTCTGTTTAGTGCTCCAGAAGGCTGGCATCTGGGTATTTTTTTTCCTCAGTGTATTTTTTTATTATTATTATTTTTCATTTCATTTTCTTTTATACATTCAATCACATTATTATTTGTCTTACAAAATGGATATTTCAACAGGCAAACATTTCTCCCTAGTACAGTTGATAAAACTACAAAATATCTCCAACAGATAATACCACATTTCTTTGAGCCATTAATGTTTTGCCTCCCTATTTTTCTTCTAAATGCCCTTCCTCAGACCCTCCTCTTTCACACACACTATATCTGGCATTTACATCTACATACTGTGTTTCTATATCCTTTAGACAATTAGTTTCAGTCATAGAGTGCGGACACTCGGTATATATTAAGTCGGGACATACGATGCCTCTCCATCATAGCCTGGCTTGCTTCACTCAGCAGCAAATCTCCCATATTCATCCACTTCCTGTCAAAAGCCAGGGTTTTGTTGTTTTTTATTTTGCTTCTGGTTAGGCAGGCTCATTGGAAGTCCTAAGAGAACATAAAGGTGGGAGGAGATGTGTGGCCGGTCCCTGATCTTGTGGCTTGTGCTCTGGTTGTTCCACCTCCACGGACTTCCACATGGACCCCACCTTCAGAGCTCAGAGTATCTGCAAATTCACCATACCTAGCCTAGGCCTCCCTTTCAGTTAGGGAAGGCAAAGGTTTTCCTCTGTCCATGGTCTTTAGAGATGCCAAGGTTTCCTACTTGTTTTCTTCACCCTGCTTATGCTTCTTTAAGTGATCACTTCACTGGTTTTCTTTCAACTAAATACTTTCACATTTATTATTATTTTTTTTACTACAAATTTCATGGACACGCAGGTGCCCAATACATATATTTTGAATTAATGAATAAATCTGACTTTAAAAACCCTCTCAGGTGTTCAAAAATAAATTCAACACACCTTTCATATAAGTATTTTTAAAAAATTATCCTTTAAAACATCATCTATGATGTTCTGTGCAGTCTAGAAAACTAATATAGTGGATGAAGAATACAGAGAAATAAAAAACAACTAGGATTCTTCTGGTTAGACATTTTAAATAATTGCTAATATTAATAGTATGTAATAAATTACACATTCTAAGTTTTGTATGTCAAAATGAAATGTGTTTGAAATAATTGCCAGCCTACTGGGATTGTTGTGGTGGTGGTTGGTTGTTTCAATGTAGACTTCACCTCAAAATAAAAGCTTACCACTATTTGTTTTATTGAAATTTAATCCAAGATTTCATGGGAACTGTCAGAATATATCTGTAATATCTAATAATTTATCCATATAGATGAAGGTTTTTCTCAACACTATATAATAGTAAAAAATATGTATCTCACAACAATACATAATAAATTAGATAATGCAGCTAATTTAACACTGTAAAATCATTCTCAAATTATAATTTCAAATTCCTTTGTGCATTAAAAATACTTTTTGTTTGTATTAACTTTTTATTTGAAGAGGCTTTTGCTTTAGGGCATGTGTGCTTGCCAGAGAGAGAGAGACAGACACGGTGAGAGGAAAAGTTAGAAATCACCTCCAAAGGGGGATGGCCATGCTGTAATCCCTTTTCCATTCTCGTCCTGGGATCTTGGGCACACATGTACACATACCCAGTGTGAGTTTCAACCCATGGATCCCAGGACTGAAACTAGTAAGCCAGGTGGGAGTCCAGTGATGTGAATTCTACGCAATCTACTGGTCCCCATATTAACTTTTAAAGTAGATTTTTATTTATAAATTGGGCCTTTGTTTTCATTGTGGTTATGAGTGATCTAAACAGTATTTTATTGGCAGACCACTTAAATTATTTCTATATATATAAAAGTATAGATATGGGATATATCTAATAATACATTTATATAAATATATATTTTTAGAACTGTAAATATATTTAAATAAATACATT
>NW_006207069.1:1110440-1112600 GCF_000334495.1 Tupaia belangeri chinensis
ATATATGCAATTTCTATTAAAAGAAATTTTTTTTTGTAGTTTTTGCCATAGGGAACATATACTTGCCTGAGAGAAACAGTGAGAGGGAATGTGAGATACCAGTCCTTGGGGGATGGCCACACTACACTCCTTTCTTCTTCATTGTCCTCCTACGATATTGGGCACGCACGCACATGAGCCCAGCATGATTTTCACTCACCAAGTTTAGGACTTGAACCATGGTCAGCCATGTGGGAGTCCAGTACTGAAACCACTGTGACATCTTCTGGCCCCCAGAAATAAACTTCTAAGAGAAGCCAGCATGTGACTCCAATGTATATCAGAGAGAATCTATAAGATATTCTTGATTTATGCATATTCTTCATTCACTGAATTAGTTTGCTAGCACTGACAGAAAAATACAATAGGTTAGGAGGATTAAACGACAGAGGCTTATTTTCTACAATAGGTTAGGAGGATTAAACAACAGAGGCTTATTTTCTCATTATTCTAGATCCTGAAAGTCTAAGGTCAAGGTGTTACCAGGGTTGGTTTCTCCTAGGCCGCGCTCCTTTGCTCAGAGATGGCCACCATCTTGGATTTATGTATTTTATTCATAAAAGACAACCCGAACCTGCATACTAGAGAGAGGAAAAGAGCGTGAGGGGGAGAAGTGCCTTCCTCAGGTCATATCATGCTGCAATTCCCTTTCTCCAGCCATACAGTTTGCTAGGATCTTGGGCATGTGCACATGCATGGCATATTTGACTTACTTGAGGATCCAAATTCACAGTTGTCATGTGGCTTTCAGCACTTCAGTTCAGTTGGCTACAGACTGCACTACCAGACTGGGCTAGCCATTTTCTTGATGAATCCTCACTTGGTATTCCCTCCTCTTAGCTTTGTATGTCTGGATCCTCATTTCTCTTCATCTAAGGACACCAGTCATATAAATTAGGATTTACCCCATCTTCATTTTACCTTAATTATGTCTTTAATGTCCTTATCTCCAAGTATAGTAAAATTATGAGCTACTGGGCTTAGGATTTTGATATCTGAATTTGGTGGGAGGGAACAAATCACCTATAATGTCCACTATGTCAAAACAATAACCACTAGGGCCAGTCAGGTGGTGTGGTGGTTAAGGCAGCTGGATCTCACATGGCCAAGTACACAGATTGATCATGGACCTGGAATCTCAGAAAATATGCCAGGCACATGTGTGTGCATGACCAGAATCCCAGGAGGAAAAGGAATTGTGTCATGGCCATACCCCTCCCCCAGGGTGGTGACTTTTCACTTCTCCTCTCTCACTTTCTCTGTCTCTGGCAAGTGCATGTGCGTACCCTATAACAAAATAAAATAAAACAAAATAAATATAATAAACATGAAATCTTCCCAATTATCTTTTTAATTTTATTTTTTAAATTAAGAATTCTGGTTTAGGACCAGCAGTTGGCGTAATGGCTATGTTGCTGGACTCTCATGTTCGACTGTGGTTCTAGTTCTGAACCTGGTGGCTTAAACTCATGACGGGCACATGTGCATGTGTGTGCCCAAGATCCCGAGAGGAGAATGGAAGAGAAGGGATGGCAACATGGCCAGTACTCCTGGGGGGTGATTTTTCTCTTTCTGGCTTTCTGGCTTTCTCTGTCTTCTGGAGTGCACACACCCTATAGCAAAAACCTCTCTCTAAAAAAAAAAAAAAAATCAATCTGGTTTATGTCCCCTTGATGTATATTTTTGTGAGATAAGGCTTTTTTTTCCCCAATGTGTTGCATGTGCTTGCTAGAGAAAAAGAGAGACAGAAACTGAGAAATAATTCTCCAGAGAGGATGGCCATGCCACAATCCCCTTTCCTCCAGTCTCCTTTTGGGATCTTGAGTACACATGTACATATGACTGGCATGATTTTCAAGTCACTGGGTTCAGAACTTGAACCATGGCTGGCTATGTGGGAGTCCAGTGCCATAACCACTACACCATCTGCTAGTCCAAGGCATAGATTTTTATGACATGCATACAGTTAGGGTTATACCCATATTCATCATCTACAACATTGAACATCGCATTATGCTATGAACATTTGTTAATAATTCTACTTGTATTTTTTAAAAGTTTGTATTAAATTGTTCCAGTTATTTTCTCTATCTTTTCCCCTAATCTCTGGTCTCATTCCTG
>NW_006207069.1:1112631-1119376 GCF_000334495.1 Tupaia belangeri chinensis
CTCTGACCTCAATCCAGCTAACAGACATCCCTTGAATTTATCCTTCACCTTTCTTCCAAACACAACACTGCTTATTTGAATCAACTTAAACAATACTTCCTTGGGGAGATCTTCCCTGACTGGGCTACTTAGGGTTCCTTCTGTTACTGGCTCTCATACATCCCTGCACTTCTGTCATTATCAGCTTTAGCATGTGTTCGGAATTTTTAGGGTTACAGTGTAGTGGTAGATTCCATCAGTGGGGGTTCAAAGCCACTAACTGCATATGAAATCTCAGGGAAGTCATTCAAATTCTCTGTGCCTCGGTTTCCTCATCTGTAAAGGGAGACAGTAGCTTCTTCACATGTATGTAATGACAGATTTAATAAAATAAAACCTGTTCACTGCTTAAAGCGGTGACTGCTGCTGAGTTGTGGGTGTGATCTCTTACCTCATTTCATCTACCTGCTTGCACAGATTGCCGCCTTCAGGAAGCTGAGATGCTGATTTGCTGTGCTCCCTCTCAACTCAAGGTGAAATACAAGGCTTATGTGCAACGCATGTCCAATGCATGCTGTTGGAAGGAACAATGGCTCAGGTATAGAAAAATGGAGTCTTTTATGATTGGAATGGGAACGGTAATTGAAACTGACCCTAAAAACAATATGGAAGAAAGAGTTTAGAGGTTCGGGTTAGAAGTAGACATCTTCTGACTATGGACGATTTCTATTGAAACAATGCTCCAGGGAGAGACAGTTGCCAGGTTTGGAAAAAACAAACAAACAAACAAAACAACAACAACAAAAAACCCACTTCATTATTTGCAACCTGCAGAGGGCAAAGAGAGAAATCTCAGCTCCAGCGGGCATGCTGGCAAGAACAGCAGAAACTTAAGTACAAAAAAGAGCTGAATTGATAAAGGCTTTACATTTGAACAGGCTTAGATGTCAACACTATATACCCAAGAGCAGCCGAACAGGGTTAGAGAAGGGCTTGTGTACCAGTGCTGATCCAGCTGCCAAGTGCCCAACAGACTTGCAAACACCTGCTCAATAGGTAGGTTTCTGCAGGTATTTTCAAGACTGTTCTCATCTAAGTTTGTGACACTGTTTTGGAAGGCCGAAATGTATAGCATTTTTGAGTTTTTTTTTTTCCCCCCTATTTCTTAGTACAATAATGTAGAAGGTGATTTTTTCAATATGTTTGTTTGTTTGTTTATTTTGTTTCTGCAACAACAGAAGATGTTTTTAAAAAATAATTATTTTTCTTCTGCTTTATTTTATTTCAAACTTCAAATGGTTTTTACATGATAAAGACTTTTTTCAAAATTTAAAAACAGAATCTTGTGTTGAATCATGTTGGCTTCCACAATAAAATAAAATAAAATAATAAAATAAAATAAAATAACAGACACTGTTATTTTTTAGGGATTTATAAATTCAATTAAAACTAGATAGCTGTGTAAGAACCTATAGCCACATGTTATCATTTCCTAATATTATTATGTAATATAAATAATTACTTTGGAATCATTAAAACAGAAGAGAGAAAAAAAGGGTGAAAGAGATCATGACCAAAAACCTACATTAATTACCTTTCAACCTTTAGACATCTTCTTCTGGGTTTGCCACCTAGATGTAAATTATAAGCAAAGTAATGTATTTTCTGGCTTTGAAGCCAGAGATTTGCCTCTGTGATTCCCACCTTGGAATACATGTCTACCAAAGTGTGAAACATACAAAAATTAATACTAACTTTTTTTTCTTATAAATTTGGGATCATCTATAATTATACAGTTTTTAAAGTTTATTTATTATTTAGAGTGAGAGAAAAAGAGAGAGAGAACACACTTCCAATAGAGTTTGGAGTGAGAGACAGAGAGATAGAGAGGGAGAGATTACACTTGCAATAGTTTGACTCCATCACACACTCCTAGTCTTAACCGTTCTTGGATCACAGGATCCAAGAGAGTCTAGGAAACTCACAAAGATCTCTGATCTTGAACTGGAATCTTTCCCATGTAGGATTGCCTTACAGAACTTCACATTTTACTGCTGTGTCACTGTCCAGTCCTTAATTACCCTGTTTTTAACTGGAGCAAAATCCTACAAATGAGTGTTTTTAGATATTCAGCTTAAACATTAGTAGTTACATCACTTTAGTTGTACTTTTGAGAATACTACACTTTTTTTTTAAAGATTACTTCACTGACTCGTAGGGATCTGGATTTGGAATGTAGCATATAAGACCAGCCACTTTAGCTGATATGTATGTCATCTTCACACCCAAGGTAGTGGCAGAATAATGGGAAAAAAAGACAAGAATCTAGTCTATTGAAAATGCATTTTGACTTTGTTCTAATGAAATCTGTTTATTCACAGTGAAGTAAAAAGAAAATTATGTCCTTTGGAATAAGAGGCTAACTCACATGCAGTTGAGTTTTTTCCAAGTAGTACTTTAATATCTCATAATTAAGGATAAAATATTCTTATGCTTATTAATTAAAAATTGTGAATTAGGCTAGATCAGTCATTTATAATAATTTTTTGATCATTGCTCTCAACTGCTCATATACTGGGAAAATGGTTATTTTTCAAGTTAGGTAACTTCTATACAATTATAGGAGTAATAATATAATTATGTAACAGTGATATCGTTGCCCCTTAAATCCCTCAAGGGAGAGATGATCATACCACAATCCCTTCTCCTCCAATCTCCTCTAGGGATTTTGGACATGCACACAGGCATGTAGGCACATATGCCCAGTGTGAGTTTTAGACCACTGGACCCAGGACTTGAACTGCAGTCGACTACATGGGAGTCTAGCAACATACTCATTGTGCCATCTGCTGGTTCCAGTAATAAGTTTTTCTAATCCTAACCTTTGAAATCATTGTGTACACCCTGTGTCTATCTAAATGCTGAAAACAAATGAGTCCAAGATGGGACTCTCACTGGTAGAAACTAGGATGTCTGAGTCACTCCTTGGATGGGTGCTCTCCTAAGGAGAAGTATACAACCTCCTTTGAATCATTCAAGGAAACCATTTAAAATTGATTAAGCCATGGAAATTTGAAGATTATTCAAAATTTAGATAAAATTTTAGTTATTAATAAAGTGGTCATTTTTTTTTCTAGGAGCTTTACATTCACACATATCAAAAGCTTGTAAGATGGTTACCAGGTGAATGGAAATAGCAATCTAATTATGTGAGGCTGAAATTTATAGTTCTCCTAGCTAGAAAAAAAAATTCAACCATTAAAAATAATCAGTAGATTCATAAGACAGGATTCTGTTTCTGTCATTAATAGTAATGTCTTACTTTGCAATGTAAAGTAAGAGATGATTAAACTGGCATAGATACTTATTAACTAGTACTGATTTCTTGTTTTGACAAGCAATAATTTTAACTATGTGTTAGCATGACAGAAGTCACTTTATTTAAGAAAACATCTGCTGTATAAATACATACTTTAAATTTTAATAGAGATGAACTTTACTCCTTTACAAATATCTGCTATAATTTTTACTTAAATATATATTCTCTTAAGGTATGATGCTATTCATTGACAAAGTAATTTGTTATCAAACATTTTTATATAATTAGCCAAATGCATGAAGAATAGTATTTTGCTGAATATGTTTTTAGAGTTGACTGATATTTTAATTATGTCATTAATAGTTAATATTAGAAAATCATTCTTCATAATGAAAATTTTTCATATTGTCTCTCTTCCAACACACATGAACACATGCATACACTTTGTTGTTGGCTGAAAGTTTTATTTTGAAATTGTACTTGTTGGAGAATTTCACAGAGTTTTGGAGCAGACACTGTGAATATTATTTTTAGTGCAATTTGAAATTTTGCACCAAGACTGAGAGCCCAGTGTGATTAGAATCTTTCTATTTATTTTTCAAATTAAAACTCTCATGAACAGCTGCTTCTTTGGCTTAAAATAAGACACAACACAGTCATGAGAGACTTGTATTAGTAAGGAAGACCGGTTCTTCAGTTGTACTAATAAGGATGAACTCGATGTTTCTATTATGCCAGAGATATTGTAACAACTTTTTAATGTTAATAAATTGTAATTTTGTTTCTTAGGCTGCTTTTGGATGTGTGCACTCACTGGAGAGATACACAGAGAGAGAGAGAGAGAAAAGGAGAAATCCTCCTTGACCCCGTACACCAGGGAGATGGCTACATCACTACTCCTCTCTTCCCTTCTCATCTGGATATTTGGTCATGCATGCACATGTACCCAATAGATTTTTTCAAGCCACTAAGTCTGAGACTAAATCCACGGAGCTGGTCATATGGGATCCAGCCACTTAACCTCCATGCCACCTGCTGTCCCAGTTCACTGTAATTTTTATAAACATTTGACCAAGTCACAGTTCACCCTACTGGAGCATTTAAGAGATGAACTACTGGTTTCAGTGGTGGAATGCTACACAATTCTCACTTATAAAAAGAGGAAAAGATAAATTAATTAGACTTGTCTTTATTAAAACGAGGCAGTATTCTTAGCCAATGATCCTTAGTTGTTTTATTTTCTAGGGTTTTGTTGTTGTTGTTCTCTGTCTGTAAGTAACAGTTCTTTCAGTTTACAACATTATTTATAGAACTTTGTATTCAAAACATGCAATATTATTCTCCCCGCCCTAAAACAAAAACAAAACAACAAAACACTTCACACTTCTGTCTCTGGCAGACTGATTGCATTCTGATGCCAACAACCTGATTTCAGAATTTAGCTGTGATCCACAAGGTATGACAATAAAGAAATGAAGCTGATTTGCTTATGTAACTCTTTATCAAAGTATTTCAATAGAAGGCATTTAAAAAAATGTTACGAACAGTCGCATCCTCATGGCTTAGCTATAACATAATGCCAATGAGAACATTTTTTTGAAGGTTTGTTGGCAAAACAACGAGAGATTCGAATTTAAGTAAAAAGTCAACCATTATAACATAAATTCCCAAGAGATTATTGAAGAAGGAAGCGGAAATTAGCACAAGTCCAAAGAAACATTGAGAACACATGAAGATGGGAGAAACAGGGATGGAAGGAGATAGCAGTGAGGAATGAGCATTATGACAAAAAGAACTTTGAGTTAAAAGATAAGTTTTTAAAAAGATTTTTTCTCAAATTCTTGTGTTTTGTGATGTAACTCCTCAGTTCTTTTCTCCAATAGTTATCGGTTAAGATTTACATATTGGGAGCAGCAGATGGTGTAATGGTTAGTTACGTTGTTGGACTCCCACATAGTTGATCGCAGGTCCAGTCCCAGACCCAGTGGCTTAAAACTCAGGCTGGATGCATGTGCCTGTATGCCCAAAATCTTCAGAGAAGAATGGAGGAGAAGAGATTGCAATGCATCCATCTCTCCTGAGGGGTAATTTCTTGCTTTATGTCTCTCTGTCTCTCTCTGTCTCTCCAGCAAGCACACACAAACCCTATAGAAAAAATAAATAAAAAAAAAAGATGTACATTATTGATGGCTTCTTGGAATTATATTGTCTAAGTTATTGTAGCTGGTTTACATGACTATCATTACTTGTTCTGGAGGCATTGCTGCATTGAATACATATCTATGTGGAGTGTTTTTGACTCAAGATATATGACCCAGACACATCTGAGATACTCAGTTAACTTACTATTGCATTGTTGTTGTTGGTCAATTTTAGGTTTTTGCCATAGAGGTGTGTGCTCATCAGCAACAGACAGTGAGGGGGAAAGTGAGAAATCACACCCCAGGACTATAGCCATGCTGCAATCCCATCTACTCCATTCTTCTTCTGGGATATTGGGCAGGTACACACAGGTATCCAGAGTGATTTTAAAGCTACTGGGTCTGGGGCTTGAACTGCAGTTGGCATGTGGGAATCGAGCTTCTTTAATCACCACAATACCTGCAAGCCCCTTAACTTACTATTTAATTCAAGGGAAGTTGGAGACGTATCAAATGTTGTCACAAATAACATGTATCTAAAAATACTGGAGATATTTTGGAATTAGAAATATCACCCTGATTTGCTTTCCAGCCCAATAATATAATAATTGCATGTCAGGATTAAGCAATGCATTCTTCCCCTCCTTCCACATTAGTCTACCAAAATAGAATTTAAAGAACAAAGAGAAATTGTCAGAAAATCATGCTAATCCTTGTGTAATTACAAATTCAGATAAGGCAAAGCCACTGGATTCTTTGGCTAAAGAAGAGGGTCTTCTTAATGGTTTAGGGGTCGTTTTAGTTTCATAGTAAGAACAAACATTTGGCCCAGTCCAGCACCCTAGTGCTTAAGGAAGCCATGTCTCACATAGAAGGTCAAGATTCCAGACCCAGTCTGGAGGCTTGAAAAACATACTGAGCTCAGGACCAGCAGATGGGGTAGTGGTTATGTTGCTGGACTCCCACATAGTAGACTGTGGTTCTAGTTCCAGGCCCAGCAGCTTAAAACTCATGCTGGACATGTGTGTGGTCATGCCCAAAATCCCAAGAGGAGAATGCAGGAGAAGTGATTGTCAGAAATCACATCCGGGGGGATTTTTTTGCTTTCTGTCTCTTTGTCTCTCTGGCAAGTACACACACCCTATAGTAAAAATCTCTATAGAAAAAAATCTCTCTTAAAAAAAAAAAAAGAATTGGCTGGGGACCAGCAGTTAGCGTAATGGCTATGTCACTGGACTTCCACGTAGTTGATCGCGGTTCGTGTCCTGGACCCGCTGGCTTAAAACTCCCGCCCGGCGCGGGGGCG
>NW_006207069.1:1119522-1144113 GCF_000334495.1 Tupaia belangeri chinensis
CCAAAAAAAAAAAAAAAAAAAAAAAAAAAAAAAAAAAATTGGAAAAAAAAAAAAAAAAACATACTGGATACATGTACACACATGCCCCAAATCCTGACAGGACAGAGAAATGGTGAAGGAGAAACTACAGCATGACTAAGTCCATTGGAGTGTGCTTTATCCTCTTTCTCTCACTCACTTTTTCTTTGTCCCCCTGTCTCTCTCTCTGGCAATAAATTAAAAAAAGAAAGAAAAAAAGAACAAAGAAGTTTACTTAACATCTGTTATATGCCAGTTACTGCCTTAGGTGTTGGATAAGGCAAATAACAAAACAGACCAAGTTATGTTCTCATGAAACTTTCCTTCTAATAGGAATGTGGTGGACAGATAGACAAATGCATTCGAAGAACTGTATTTTGAATTAGTTGGTATTGTGATTATAAAGAAGATATAGTTAAGAGTAACAATGATGTTAATGGTGAACTTCATACAACTTGAAAAAAATGAGGAAGGAAGCCATGCAAGCATCTAGAGTAATCTTTGCAGACAGACAAAAAACAGCAAGAGGGTGACATTACAAGAACATCAAGAAGTACAGGCAGAACACTAAGAGCAAGAGGAAGGCTGATGCCAACCAAGGTAATGAAGGCACGTGGTCCCGACTGGGGCCTTTATGCCAGCCTCAGGGCATTCATACCAGTTGTCAAAGCAAATTAGAAGACTGTTAGCCTGAGATTGTCTCTATATCCAGAGCTCTTATATAAGCAATTCAAAACTCAGTTTGGTGACACTTTGGTAACTGACTTAGAGGAAAGAGCACCAAGTCAATCAAAAACAGCTAACCAGCCAATCAGCTATAAAACTAGGGACTTTCAATTGAACCATGACTAAATAAGGCAAATTCCTAGCAGTAACCAATCAAGTAATTTCCTTAATTCTGTGTTCAGCCTATTAAAACCTCCTTCTGAGACTGTTGTAACATGGTCGCCAGAGCCTTTTTCATTCCTGAATGTTGCCTGATTCATTAATTGCTTTTTGACCAAATAAACTATATTAAATTTACTTTACCTAAGTTTTTCTTCTGACATTAGTCATCAGAAGGGTTTTAAAGAAATAAAAATGAATTGGGTAAAGCTTATAATGATTGTTCTAGCTACTTATAGAGAACAGCTAGAAGAAGGGCAAGTTGGAAGAAAGAGATTAGTTGGGAGCATGGCAGAGGTCAAGTTGAGAGAGACAGGTAGGTAGACCAGCTATCCAGACCATATGTACTGTCACTTTAGAACCTACTACATTTGGTGATGAGTTGATTGAGGGATTAGGGGAGAAAGATTATTGAACAATGGCCTTAGACTTTTCAGCATGAACAGTGGTAAGAAAAGCACTAGTGCTTACTGAGAGAGAAAAGGCTGAAGGGGAGGCAGGCTCTATAAGGTTGGAGTGAGAGGTGTGTGTGTGTGTGTGTGTGTGTGTGTGTGTGTGTGTGTGTGTGTGTGTGTGTGTGTGTGTGTGTGTGTGTGTGTGTGTGTGTGTATGTGCATGTGGTTGCACTCATGCTTGAGATTCTCATTAGATACCATATTTAAGAGTCTTTGTGGTCTTTTACACATGAGCCTAGTTTTGAGGGGCATATTTTATATTTATCAGCATGAAGTATATAAAACTATCATAACTCTGGAAGAGATCAATAAAAATGTGAGCAAAAATTAAGACATGTTCAGAATCCAGAACTCTGAAATCCTACAATGTTTACATTTGAGAAAATGAAAAAAGGAATCAGTAAAAGTATTTGAAAATGAATGGCTAGGGAAACAGGGAGGCACTCAGAATGAGTTATGTTCTGGAAGCAGGGGAAGGTCCAGAAAGAAGCAAATAGGCAAATGTTATTTTTTAGGAAGATAAAAACATTTTAAATTACCACAGATTTGGTCTAAGATGATTGAGTAATAATCTTGCAGGAGTAGGAAATAAAACGTCATGCTCAGTGAAATATTATTTTTTATGTGAGAGTCGACTCTAAGTTCCTCATAGCAAATTCACATTCCAGATGGCAAACTGTGTCAGCCCAGAGGAAACTCAGGAAGAAACCAGCTGTCATCACAGGGAAGAACTGAAATCAAAGCAGCTCCCATAACCCTCTATTTGGTTCCCTACTATACACAGAAGGCACCAGGACCCTCTGCCACCTTAGAACTTGAAGAAGCCTATGACTGAAGTATCCATGAACATGAGTTGAGGTACAGATTTGTTGCAAAGCAGAAGGGCTGGGCTATTTTACATATTGAGAGGTAGGTCCCTGGACTAAGAAAGTTCTAGAGTACTAGGGGTAAAGGGAATTGAGGAATGTTTTACTTAGCTTAGGCAGTTATAAAACATGACCATAGATTTGGGAGATAGCAAGAGGCATTGTGGTGAAGGTGTAGGATTCCCACATGGCCGACTATGGTTCAAGTCCCAGACTAGGTGGGTAGAAAGCCAATCATGCATGTGTACATGCATGCCCAAAATCCCAAACAGAATGGAGGTAAAAGGATTGCAGCACAGCCATCTCCCAGGGTGGTGATTTCTCACCTTCCCTTCCTTTTTGCCTCTTTTAGGCAAGCACACACGTCGTATAGCAAAAATCTTAAAAAAAAATGTAATTAATTACATGTATTTGTTATACGTGAGAAAAAAGCAATATGACTAATACCATTCTACATGTTATTTTGCTTCAATAAAAAATGTCAAAAAAAACATGAATAATTTTCATTGAATTATTTCTGGAAAGTAACTTCACCAAAAAGCAGAAGATGAAAAATATGCTCATTTTAATGAGACTTTTAAATTTTGTACAGCCAATAATTGTACATCACTACAGCTTGTAAAATGAATTTACCCAACATGAATACACTTCTCACCCGTCCAGTTGAAGATATGTATAACATCAAAATATGCTTATTTTAATGAGACTTTTAAATTAATTTTGTACAGCCAATAATTGTACATCACTACAGCTTGTAAAATGAATTTACCCAACATGAATACACTTCTCACCCGTCCAGTTGAAGATATGTATAACATCAGCAGCAGACAATCGTCCATTTCTGAGTCCTTAATATCTTGCCTTTATTTTTCTCCTTGGTTCCTTTCCTCATACTCTACCTGACATTTTATTAGATTACTTGTGTGACAGTCAAATCTGACCTTTGTAATATAGTATTTGTTTAGATCGCGGGAGATATGTTCATTACACTGATTCTAAATTGATTAAGTAATAAGTAGGATGGAGTTTTGTAATCACCTTTGGTTTATAAACATTTACCACAAGATCAAAACATGTTAACTTTGAAGATGTGAATGTAAATTAAAATAGGGGCGATTTTAGAAATGTAGTGAACAGAGTATAATTTGTGATGCTATGAAGGATGTTTAAATATTTTTAATTTCTTCTGATTAAATAATGATTATGCTCTGAAATAAGTACCCAACAACAATTTTAAGCCATTGCTTGAAATATTTTGAAGTACTTTGGGTTTAAAAAAATAACAATATTGAAGGCACAGGTATATCAACTTTTTTTTTTTTAATTTGCCAGACAGTGTATGCAAACCATGGGGGTGGCCATATGGGATCCTATTCCCTAACTATTAGTCCATGAGGCTGGCTCAATATTTTTAAAGTATAACTGCAGTTTTCATTTTTTTCCTACTGTGTTTGACTTTTAATTTGCCATTATAAATGAAGTAAAATAAATACCTCCACTGATGTCTAGTGTAAGAACACAGGGTGTGAGTGTGTGTGTGTGTGGGGGTGTGTGAAGTGAAATGTGTTTATGGTATTGTTAATTCCTCTGTAATCCTACTTCATTATTTTATGCAAATAATGCTCAGAAAGGATCAATGTATTTAGAAGACTTTTTAAAATGAATGTCATTGGTATAGGACTAGGTAATCAAGTTGAAAATATACTGTATTAAAAAGTGAGTTACAGGAAATTTTTACAAGTTGGTTTTTTCCCCCTAATTTTGCCAGAGGGCACTTGCACTCAGAGGAGGGGGGAAGGGTGGGAGACAGGGGAAGGGAGAGAAACAGTGAAAAGGCACTCCTCCTGGGGCATGGTCACACCACAGTCCTTTTACCTCCATTTCTCCCTCCTGTCAGGATTGTTGCAGGCAGGGCACACATGCACACATGACTGGCATGTTTTTCACGCTGCCATTCAGGGACTCAGACTGCACCGTATCATACGCTGGCCCAGCAGGTTGCTTTTTAAAAGTTTTAAGCCTGCATGGCCAACCATGATGCAAATCCTTATACTGGCAACTTGAGAAACATGCCAGGTTTTCAATTTTTGTGTGTGTATATTTCCAAAATTTATGACTGGGTGGGGAACCGGAAGAAGGATTGCGGCATGTCCACATCCCATTGGGGTATGTGTTGTCATTTTCTCTCTATCTCTGTCTGTCTCTTTTTTTGTGGCAAGTACATATGCCCTCTGACATTTAAAAAAAAAAAAAGTAACTTTTGTGATCAGCAGATAGCATAATGGCATAATGGTTATATCGCTGGACTCTCATGTAGTCAACAATTTTACAAGTCCCAAATCAGCAGCTTAAAATTCACACTGGGTGTGTGAGTGTGCATGCCCAAAATCCTAAGAGGAGAATGGAGGAAAGGGATTGCAGTATGGCCATCCCCTTGGCAGGGGGTGGGGAGGGTGATTTCTCACTTTCTGTCTCTTTGTCTCTGTCTCTTGGGCAAGGGAGCAGGCCCTATAGCAAAAATCTCTCTCTAAAAAAAAACCATAACTTTTTAGGAAGCCAGAAGGTGGCATAGTATTTAAAGTGTTGAACTCCCATGTGGTAAACTGGTTTGAGTCCTGGACCTGGTTACTCAAAATTCATGCTGGGCACATGTGTGTGTGCATGCTCAAAATCCTGAGAAGAAAATGGAGGAGGAGGGATTGTGGCATGGCCATCCCCATTGGGGGTCATTTCTGACTCCGTTTCTCTCTCTGTCTCTCTGGTGAGTACACACATCCTTATAGCAAAAATCTAAAAAAATAAAAATACTTACTAAAGGAATTATATAATGGTATTCAGATGGTATTCAGATTTTTATTTAAGAGATAGCTGAAATAAAAAAAAAAAAAAACCCTCAATGCTCCATTCTGCAACATCGAGAGCAAATACATCTATATCCTTCCCGGAAGTATCTTTTATTCTCCTTATTGTGCTACTTCGAACTGAGTATGTTTACCAGGCTCATCAGTACACCATCTGGCAATTATTTGAGTTGTAATTATCTACTTTTGCACTCTCAATATGTAATTTATATTTATTGAATGAACAAATAACCCTGCACATAAGCTGAAGAGTTCTGTAAAGCAGTCTGTAATGCTGCTCCACACAGTATGTGCTACCTAACGGGCTCACAGTGTCTAATTTGAGGTGAGGCGATAACCAGGTTCATTCTCCATTCAGAGCACGGATACCTTCGACCTCCCACTTCTGTTCCTCTAGATCTCATGGCAAAGTTAAGAAATCCTGAAGCAGTAGTTCATATTTTCGGATCAATCTAATTATCAGGAAGAACTTCCCTTTGCTCAATGTACTTCTCTTTTTTCTCTCTACTTCTTGTCTTTGGAACTATGTCAGGAATATTTATATACTGCTTCACTGGTTTCCTTAACATCTAAGAACTCCCTTTACATAAATCTAGCCACTTCTTAAACAACTGCACATCTGTGATTATTTTTTCCCGCACCATTGTTTCCACACTAAATAATGAATAAATAACACCATCACCAATTTGCTCAGAATATCTCAAAATTCTTAATTTCGGTATTGAGATCTGTTTTTGTTGTTGTTAGTTTCATCTTACTTCAGTGAGGGACAAACTTCAAAGGGTCAAGAAAAAAGCTCATGAATTTACTCATCTATCAACCAAACTACCTTTCTTAGGAAAAAAAATCAATTAATGAATAAAGAAGTAGAAAATCATAGTGTTACCATAGTTGTAGGGAGTAGAAAAACATATGTTGACATTTCTAGGGCAAAATATTTTAATACAGAATCTCTATAAGCTTGTTATGTACAGATCAATCACTTTCAGTGCACATGCTTTTTTTTCAAGAATTATTTTTTGTTTTAATTTTATTCATTGTCATTATTTTACTTTTTTTTTTTTTTTTGAAGTTGACCAGAGAGAAGGAAAGTAAGAAAGCAAGCTGCCAGGTCTGGGACTCAAACCGTGGTCAGCCATGTGGGAGTCCAGCTGCCTTAACCACCAGGTCCCTTCAGCCCCCAGTGAACATGCTTTCATTAACCTTAAATTTAACAATGAGTACACTAGGTACTGATCTAGGTGCTAAAGATCAAGCTGAGCAAGACTTATGTAGCAAGAACATGCATTTATTAATCTTAGAATTACACATGTGACCAGCATCTAGTGATTGTTATTATGTTTATTTTATTACCAAAGCATAAAAGCAAGATCTAATCATGGTCTTATATTAAAAACCAATATTAAGGAATGTATTTTCATCTAGATAATATTTTAAAATATACATAAAATCTCCTATGTTTCATCACTACACTCACACCTACTGCTGTGCACCTTAACCGTTTCCAATACACATTCTTATACATAAAAGGAATGGCATGGTAAATAATACAGGAAGGTTACTTAGTTCACTTTGAACTGTGTATTGGGTGGCAAAGGCTATTGACACCTTAAAGGTGGATGAGTTTGGGGCCAACAGATCGTATGGACTCCCACATGGTTGATCATGTTTCCCGTTTGGACCCAGTGGCCTCAAACTCATGTCAGGCACATGTGCATGCATGCCCAGGTTCCTGGGAGGAGAACAGAAGAGAAGGAGTTGTTGCATGACCATTCCCCCAAGGGGTGATTTCTCGCTTTCTGTCTCTCTGGTGAGTACACATGCCCTAGAGCAAAAATCTTCCCTTCCCAAAAATAAGATGAGTGGATTTTTCTTTGCCATAAATACGAAAATTTGTTAGAGAGAAAATGACAAAAAGAGTTATCTAAGGTTAATATCCTTCCCTCCCACATGGTCAACCGTGGTTCAAGTTCTGGACATGGTGGCTTGAAAAATCATGCTGGGTATGTGTGCATGTGGGCCCAAACCCTGAGAGAAAAGTGAAGAAGGGGTTGCAGTGAGGTTACTTCCTTGGGGGACTGGCGAGGGCTAATTTCTTACTTTCCCTCTATTTCTCTCTGGTGAGTGTACATGCCCTAAGACAAAAAGTAATAATAATAATAATCTGAAAGGAATTGATTTCTTAATTGTTCTTGAAAATGGTCAGACCAACTCTAGACAATTATAAGCAAAATATCTGTTATTGGAAGAGAGCATATTTCATTCAGCATCTTTACAATGGCGTTTTTTATTTTATTCCACTATTCATTTATCCAAATGATCAGCAATTACCTGCTATATTGATTATCATCCTGAATTGGCAAATTTGGATTTTCATGTATAATGTAACAAATATTTTGACCTACATATGGGTGTCATGCTCTTCAACTAGATTGTTAATAAATATATGAATACAAACTCTGAACAAAACTTTTACATTTGTGCATGAAAAATCTAGAAGTATTATTCCACTACCTAATTTAGTCTGAAATGTAAGGTCGATTGAGAAATTTTAACATTTTATCTGTGCAAAACACATTGTATATACAAGAAAAGAAAATAATTTATTTCCTGGAATGTGTATGATTCTCCCAGGTATTTCTATAACACTTCTAAAAGCATTTATTTGCAAGAAAACTAGCTAAACTTGATTTAATTTGTGAGTTACTTTGGAACCCTTCTCAAGAGTTTCCAAGGCATTCATGCTTTAGGAAGGATTAAATAAAATGAAATTAACTCACTAGAGCTCTTCTTATTTGTTTTCCATTAAAAACAAGTATAGATTCATGGCTTCAGCTGCTTTTTAATTAAACCTGTTTTCGTTGAAAACTCTGAGTCCACAATGTTTGCTACTATTTGTAATTGTACAGTAGATATTAACCATTCTTGTTGAAGACAGCAGAAACTTACCAGCTCAAAGGGAAAGCTGAGGAGGGGGGGAGTGACGCAGGTGCAAGAAACAACCAGATGGTAATTATTACCTGATAGCTTGCAATCAGCATCCTAGAAGGAAAGTCTTTAAAAACATGAAAAGCTACAGTTTTCTCTTCCTGCTACATGAGGCTGATATTGTACTCCTGCACTTAAATACATATCTCAGCAGGTCTCCAGATATGGGAGGAAAAATCAGATGATCACAGAAAACAGAATCCTGTAAAAGTTCATGCAGAATAACAAAGCCCAATTTCTGCCTTTCTCCTGTTAGGAAGCTGGCACAAAATGATCCAGCAAGTAAAATTAGCTTAAAAATTCAAAATAACACAAAAAACATTTTTGCTAAGGTGAGACTTTTCATGGCATACACTGTACATTTTATAAACCCTAAATCCAAACTGAATATAGGGTTGATAGTCATTACTGTAACTTCAACATTGGCAGAAAGCTTAGGAACAGCACTGTTTTTCCCCTATCCTCCCACAATGAAGCACTTAGAGAAAGAATTTTTATTAGAAAAAGAACCAAAGTGGAATGAATAAAAAAACTCTGTGCATTATTTTTCATTTGCGTGTCTCTAGTTTTATAGCTTTGGGGGACATTATCCGTAACTATGCGGCATTGTCACCAGCAAATAGAAAACCTACAATCTTCTGGTTTAAACAATCATTAACTGCATGTCTTTGAAAGTTAAAAAAAAATTACTTTTCTTAAGCCTGTTTTGCTGTTTTTTTTCTGTGGCTCTTTAGAAAGATTTTGGAGGATAACACGTGAATAGTATTCATGAAAAATAGAGATTCCTTAGTAACAGTCCACAAAAATGTCATGAATATCATCAGGTATTTGAAATAGAAAAAGAAAAAAGAAAAGAAACAGCAGATAATTTACCTAAAGAGGCATGGTTAATTTCTAAATTAAGAGAGTTTTTGAGCTCCATAAATGTGTTAAATTGACATAGTATTTCATGTGGCTATTTAAGTATTTATTGAATAAAAATTATTTAAATATCTTAATTTATAAGTTTCACTAAATTAATTCCCATAATCTGTCATTACTATTTTACTACTGTTTTAGATGAATCTACTAAAGAAACCAAATTGTATTACATATAAAGTATATATCAAGTATAAATGTTAGATCTGTTTAAATATATTATACCCTATAAAGATATCAAGATATGTACTCAGTCCAACATGTCTAGGCACACACACACACACACACACACACACACACACACACACATTATTTTTTTAGAGAGATTTTTGCTGTAGGGCGTGTGCACTTGCGGGAAAAACAGAAAGTGAAAAATTACCCTCTGGGGGCATGGCCATGCTGCAATCCCTTCTCCTCCATTATCTCAGAATTTTGGGCACACATGCACACACACACACACACACACACACACACACACACACGCTCGCACACAAGCACGTGCACCCGGCGTGAGTTTCAAGCTGCTGATGCAGGACTCAAACTGCAGTCAGCTAACTAGGAGTCCAGTGATATAATCATCTTGCCATCTACTGGTTCGGAATAGAAGATATTTATTGTTGTTAAGAAATTTATTCCTCGGGACCAGCAGTTAGTGTAATGGCTATGTCGCTGGACTCCCATGTAGCCAACCACGGTTCGCATCCCGAACCCAGTGGCTTAAACTCTCGCCAGGATCATGTGCGTGCGTGCCCAAGATCCCAAGTGGAGAATGGAAGAGAAGGGATTGCGGTGTGGCACATCCCCCCATGGGGAGTGATTTCTCACTTTCTATTTCTCTGTCTTTCTCTCTGTCTTTCTGGCAAGCGCATGCACCCTATAGCAAAAACCTCTCCAAAAAAAGAAAAAAAAAAAGAAATTTATTCCTGTATCGCAGTTTTTAATATGGAAATTCTCATATACACTGTTATATATATATATATAAATATAAAAAATAGAATTTGAAATACTTTATTTTCCAAAACATGTGGGGAACCAGCCTATGTACTGCCACAAATAGGTAAATCCAGGGAATATACATGGTATGGAAAAGCGTGGAAGACTCTGCCAGATGTCCCAGCTTCAGTCTCAGACAATACAGGTGTGATTTATGATCATGCACCTTAGTGTGCTATCAGATTGCACTGTATCTTCCACCAAAAAAAGTTTACAAGAACACTGAAAATGAACAAAAGGTGAACTGTAGGTGTTTAGATAACTACTAGGAGAAATAACATCTATAACAGCATATAAAATAAACACTCAAATATATATTATATAGCCGTATGTGAATCTGCAGAATATGAAGGATGCAGCCCTTTCTGACAAGAAATCAGGATGTTGCTAGAGAGACTTTCAGAGAACTTTTCATCTACTGAAGTGAAAAACAGATATTTGGGAACTTGAAGGCAAGAAGAATCCAGTCATAATTTAAAAACATCTGTAGGGAATATAAGGATATTCATATTTTTGTTATTGGTCCTTTAGAAAATGTGTAAGACACAGCATTTTAAATTGTTATATTAAAGTAAACTGGTATCTTTGAGGTGCTTGTTCATATTCTAAGGAAAAGTATTATGTGACAAACAATGTATGTCTTTTCATCTGAGAAAAAAAAAGAACAATTTAAATAGGAAAACAGGGACTCTAACTCAGTTTCCTTTAACACAAGATGTGCAATCACTCTGAGTACCAATCTTCTTATTGGGAAATATAATTGCTATGAGGATTAAAAGAGCTCATATTTAGTAAAATTTCTAAATCCCTTGGCTATTTTAGTGCCCAGACATAATCATATGTTTTACTCTTTGCTAAATATCTCTGTCCTCTTCTAACTCTACAAACAGATACATTGAAAGTATGTTGTAAAGATGCACAGTGATCGTATGTAAAAATTAGTAATAATAAAAGAAGAAGAAAAAAGAAAGTATGATTGTCTGGTAACACAAACACTGCAAATTCTGGTTGTATATTGGTAAAAGTGCATTAGAATGTTAGCTCTGTAAAACCAAGGATTCGTGTAGTTTTTGTTTAGCGATGTATCCCAAGACCTATAATAGCCCCCACCACACAAGATAGTGCTTAAAAATCTATATGTCAAATGAATAGAAAAACATGGAGCTGTCCTTGAAGCAGAGAACTTGGTTGATGAGTATATCCTGTCTAGGAATATATGAGACTTAAGAAAAAGTTGTATTAGACTAGTTTGAAATATTAGAAAAAGAATTGTAATGGTCCCTGGACAATATCTGGTATCTAGTGTTCCTATTTATGTGGATTGTGAGAGGTTCAGCACAAAAACTGATATTAGAGACTGAGTTAACAGATAGGAAAAGGGTTTGTAACCTATCACTAACAAATACACTCAATCTGTGAAGAGATAGAAATCCTGTGTTACCAAATAAGGAAACAGAAATTGCACACAGTAAGGCCAGCAGGTGGCAAAGTGGTTAAGGCACTGGATTCCCACATGGCTGACCACAGTTCAAGGTCCTGACCTGGTGGCTTGAGAACCACACTTGGCACATGCCCAAAATCCCAAGAGAAGAATGGAGGAGAATGGATTGTGTCATGGCCACCCCTCTGGGGGTGTGATTTCTTACTTTGTCTCTGTCTCTATCCAGTAAGTAAATACTCTCTATGGCAAATCTTAGAAAAAAAAAAGTGGCACTCAAGTAAATACAGAAAAATATTCCTTTCCAAATCATGTATATATAATAGTTTGCATTGTGCCAGAAAGTTGCCCTTTTTTTAAATTGTCTTGAAAGAAAAAGTTGGAACTCCAGAAGAACTTTAAATGTGAATATATCTACAATAAAGCATAGGCTCAACTTTGCAATTCTCTGTGTGTGCCTGATTTTTTTTTTCTGTTGAAATGGTATAGAAAAAAATATTTGAAGTTGTCTAGGTAATGTTGTTTTTTACCTTATGTTTTCTTTGTGATACAACTTTTCATATACTACTCTATATTCATTTTATAGAATATATGTTTGAGTTTGCTATTTGTTAGTCTGCCAACTCTGTTCTTTTACACCCATTTTTGGTAATAAAAAAGCTATAAACATTTAAACAAACATCTTCCCTCATGAAAACTTCATTCACATTATTTTCATATTATACCTCTTATTTACTGTTTTCATTTAAACATCTTTATGGAAATTCTTTTAAATGAGAAAGATTGCTGCATGAATACTTATTCCATCAGTAGAATTTTGTAAACCTACATAATCAGACTTTTTTTTGTTGTTATTGTGGAGTCTAGAACTTCTCATTAAGCATTGTTCTCAAACAGTACTACAGTGGATCATCTACATTTTCTCATGAGCCCATTCTTGATATCATACAACCCCTTTGCAAGAAATCCTTTTCCTACATGTGCCCAATTACTGTGTTTCTAAATTGATCAACTAAATCAATGCAAATCCTTTCAAAGTTCTAATGATATTCTTTATGGCACTAAAAAAATAATAATACAATTTTAAAATTTCTAAAATCCCTTTGAAAGACAAAATACCTCTTAAGAGAGAAGAGCCATGTGAGAGGTCTCGTACCTTCTAATTTTAAAATAAATGATAAAACTATAGTAAGTAAAACAGTATGGAACTGAAATAAAGACAGGCATATAAACTAGAACGCTTTATTCTGTTCCAATAATAAATTGACAAATGATATTTGACCAAGGTGCCAAAAATACACAATAAGGATAGGCTCTTCGACAAATGGTGCTGGACAAAATGCATATCCATATACCAAAGAATGAAATTGGAAACTTGTTTTACATTTTACACAAAAACTGACTGATAGAGTCAGATGATACCACAGTAGTAAAACACCATGCTCTGTGAGGTAATCTCACATGGGTAGGTTCAAGTTCAGAGCCCTCCATCAGTACACTAGGCATACACTTGCCCATTATCCAGGGACAGTTGTAGACTGGGATACAGTATCAGAGACCTGTTAAGAGGGCTTGCTTTCTCTCTCTCTTTCTCTTAAAATATAAGTGAACTTGAAGAAAAATACCCAAAATGGATTAAACACAGTACATTCCTAGAAGAAAACATAGGAGAAAATCTTCATAAAATTTGTCTTGGCAACAATTTGTTGGATGTGACCTCAAATAAGGGGCAACAAAAATGAAAACAGACAAGTGGAGTATCATCAAACTAAATCAATTCCAGATAGCAAAGGAACTAATCAACAATATGAAAAGGTAACCTATGGAATGGGAAAATATTTGAAACCACATATATGACAAGGGGTTAATATCCAAAATATGAAAGAAACTACTACTCAATACCAAAAAAATACAAATAACCCAATTAAAATTTAAGCAAATGACTAAGTTCAAAAAAAGACATACAAATAAACAAGATGAATATGAAAATATATTTAATTAGCATCCTCAGTTATGTGGTAAATTAAAGCCAAAGTATATTCCCTCACACCTGTCACCATGGTCATTATCAAAAACAAACAGCAAGTGAGCAAATTGAAACCTTGAGTACTCTTGGTAGAAATATAAGTTGTGCAGCCACTTGGGAAAAGAAATATAGAATTTTGTCAAAAAAAGGATACATAGAACTATCATATGATCCAGCATTCTCCCTTGTGGTTCCTTTTTAGAACAGTTGAAACAAGGATATCAAAGAGATATTTGTACTTCCACACTCATTGCAGCACTAGTCACAAGATCTAAGATGTTCTAAGTAAATAGAACATCTATCAATAGATGAATTGATAAAGAAAATATGGAATATTTATACAATCAAATATTATTTAGCCTTAAAGAAAAACATCCTTTTATATTGAATAACACGGAAGAACTTTGAAGACATTATACTAAGTGAAATAGGCTAGTCACAGAAGGACAGATACTGCATGATTTCAGTTATATAGGGAATTTAAATAAATAATTCATAGAAGCAGGAAGTAGTATGAAATAATATGGTGGCTTTGAAGCGCTGGGGGAAAGGTGAGTTTGCTGGGCAAATGTGGGTTTGCTGTTCAATGCGTATAAAGATTTTATCATGCACGATGAAAAGTTCTATCTATTTTATATTCAACACAGTACTTGCAGTTACTTATATTGTATTATACACTTAGAAATTAGTTGGGGCCAGCAAGAGGCATGGTGGTTAAGGCACTGAACTCCCATGTGGCTGACCATGGTTAGAGTCCTGGATTGACTTGAAACTCATGCCAAGCACATGTGTAAGCGTACCCAATATCTTAAGAGGAGAATTGAGGAGAAGGGACTGCAGAGTGGCGATTCTCCCCTAGGGGGTGATTTCTTGCTATCTGTCTTTCCAGTGAGTGCATGCACCCTATAGCAAAAATCTATCAAAGGAATACTTCTTATATTTTTACTATAATAGAATAGTAATCTTTTTTTATCATTTTTTAAAATTTTTGTTTTACTAAGTATATGCATTACTTAAGTAAAACTTCACTTTAAGTATGTTTTCCAATAGTGTTTTATGTATCTAGAGTTTCCCCTGGGAGGCCAGATCGCTCATGCTTTTCCCAGGTGATCCTAGCCTCTGACATTTGATTTCTCGTTCACTATTAGCTCATTCTAGTCTCCCCAGGGGGCATTCCTAGAAGGAGATTTCAGCATTTCCATTTACCATAGAAAAAGTGTTTTTTGGGAAAAGTCCCATTCCAGTATATTCACTAAACAGCCTTTTAATCTTTGTGAGCCTAGATTTCCTTCATCTGTAATGAGAATAACTCTCCTATTCATCCTGTAAAACCAAGGATTCGTGTAGTTTTTGTTTAGCGATGTATCCCAAGACCTATAATAGCCCCCACCACACAAGATAGTGCTTAAAAATCTATATGTCAAATGAATAGAAAAACATGGAGCTGTCCTTGAAGCAGAGAACTTGGTTGATGAGTATATCCTGTCTAGGAATATATGAGACTTAAGAAAAAGTTGTATTAGACTAGTTTGAAATATTAGAAAAAGAATTGTAATGGTCCCTGGACAATATCTGGTATCTAGTGTTCCTATTTATGTGGATTGTGAGAGGTTCAGCACAAAAACTGATATTAGAGACTGAGTTAACAGATAGGAAAAGGGTTTGTAACCTATCACTAACAAATACACTCAATCTGTGAAGAGATAGAAATCCTGTGTTACCAAATAAGGAAACAGAAATTGCACACAGTAAGGCCAGCAGGTGGCAAAGTGGTTAAGGCACTGGATTCCCACATGGCTGACCACAGTTCAAGGTCCTGACCTGGTGGCTTGAGAACCACACTTGGCACATGCCCAAAATCCCAAGAGAAGAATGGAGGAGAATGGATTGTGTCATGGCCACCCCTCTGGGGGTGTGATTTCTTACTTTGTCTCTGTCTCTATCCAGTAAGTAAATACTCTCTATGGCAAATCTTAGAAAAAAAAAAGTGGCACTCAAGTAAATACAGAAAAATATTCCTTTCCAAATCATGTATATATAATAGTTTGCATTGTGCCAGAAAGTTGCCCTTTTTTTAAATTGTCTTGAAAGAAAAAGTTGGAACTCCAGAAGAACTTTAAATGTGAATATATCTACAATAAAGCATAGGCTCAACTTTGCAATTCTCTGTGTGTGCCTGATTTTTTTTTTCTGTTGAAATGGTATAGAAAAAAATATTTGAAGTTGTCTAGGTAATGTTGTTTTTTACCTTATGTTTTCTTTGTGATAAAACTTTTCATATACTACTCTATATTCATTTTATAGAATATATGTTTGAGTTTGCTATTTGTTAGTCTGCCAACTCTGTTCTTTTACACCCATTTTTGGTAATAAAAAAGCTATAAACATTTAAACAAACATCTTCCCTCATGAAAACTTCATTCACATTATTTTCATATTATACCTCTTATTTACTGTTTTCATTTAAACATCTTTATGGAAATTCTTTTAAATGAGAAAGATTGCTGCATGAATACTTATTCCATCAGTAGAATTTTGTAAACCTACATAATCAGACTTTTTTTTGTTGTTATTGTGGAGTCTAGAACTTCTCATTAAGCATTGTTCTCAAACAGTACTACAGTGGATCATCTACATTTTCTCATGAGCCCATTCTTGATATCATACAACCCCTTTGCAAGAAATCCTTTTCCTACATGTGCCCAATTACTGTGTTTCTAAATTGATCAACTAAATCAATGCAAATCCTTTCAAAGTTCTAATGATATTCTTTATGGCACTAAAAAAATAATAATACAATTTTAAAATTTCTAAAATCCCTTTGAAAGACAAAATACCTCTTAAGAGAGAAGAGCCATGTGAGAGGTCTCGTACCTTCTAATTTTAAAATAAATGATAAAACTATAGTAAGTAAAACAGTATGGAACTGAAATAAAGACAGGCATATAAACTAGAACGCTTTATTCTGTTCCAATAATAAATTGACAAATGATATTTGACCAAGGTGCCAAAAATACACAATAAGGATAGGCTCTTCGACAAATGGTGCTGGACAAAATGCATATCCATATACCAAAGAATGAAATTGGAAACTTGTTTTACATTTTACACAAAAACTGACTGATAGAGTCAGATGATACCACAGTAGTAAAACACCATGCTCTGTGAGGTAATCTCACATGGGTAGGTTCAAGTTCAGAGCCCTCCATCAGTACACTAGGCATACACTTGCCCATTATCCAGGGACAGTTGTAGACTGGGATACAGTATCAGAGACCTGTTAAGAGGGCTTGCTTTCTCTCTCTCTTTCTCTTAAAATATAAGTGAACTTGAAGAAAAATACCCAAAATGGATTAAACACAGTACATTCCTAGAAGAAAACATAGGAGAAAATCTTCATAAAATTTGTCTTGGCAACAATTTGTTGGATGTGACCTCAAATAAGGGGCAACAAAAATGAAAACAGACAAGTGGAGTATCATCAAACTAAATCAATTCCAGATAGCAAAGGAACTAATCAACAATATGAAAAGGTAACCTATGGAATGGGAAAATATTTGAAACCACATATATGACAAGGGGTTAATATCCAAAATATGAAAGAAACTACTACTCAATACCAAAAAAATACAAATAACCCAATTAAAATTTAAGCAAATGACTAAGTTCAAAAAAAGACATACAAATAAACAAGATGAATATGAAAATATATTTAATTAGCATCCTCAGTTATGTGGTAAATTAAAGCCAAAGTATATTCCCTCACACCTGTCACCATGGTCATTATCAAAAACAAACAGCAAGTGAGCAAATTGAAACCTTGAGTACTCTTGGTAGAAATATAAGTTGTGCAGCCACTTGGGAAAAGAAATATAGAATTTTGTCAAAAAAAGGATACATAGAACTATCATATGATCCAGCATTCTCCCTTGTGGTTCCTTTTTAGAACAGTTGAAACAAGGATATCAAAGAGATATTTGTACTTCCACACTCATTGCAGCACTAGTCACAAGATCTAAGATGTTCTAAGTAAATAGAACATCTATCAATAGATGAATTGATAAAGAAAATATGGAATATTTATACAATCAAATATTATTTAGCCTTAAAGAAAAACATCCTTTTATATTGAATAACACGGAAGAACTTTGAAGACATTATACTAAGTGAAATAGGCTAGTCACAGAAGGACAGATACTGCATGATTTCAGTTATATAGGGAATTTAAATAAATAATTCATAGAAGCAGGAAGTAGTATGAAATAATATGGTGGCTTTGAAGCGCTGGGGGAAAGGTGAGTTTGCTGGGCAAATGTGGGTTTGCTGTTCAATGCGTATAAAGATTTTATCATGCACGATGAAAAGTTCTATCTATTTTATATTCAACACAGTACTTGCAGTTACTTATATTGTATTATACACTTAGAAATTAGTTGGGGCCAGCAAGAGGCATGGTGGTTAAGGCACTGAACTCCCATGTGGCTGACCATGGTTAGAGTCCTGGATTGACTTGAAACTCATGCCAAGCACATGTGTAAGCGTACCCAATATCTTAAGAGGAGAATTGAGGAGAAGGGACTGCAGAGTGGCCATTCTCCCCTAGGGGGTGATTTCTTGCTATCTGTCTTTCCAGTGAGTGCATGCACCCTATAGCAAAAATCTATCAAAGGAATACTTCTTATATTTTTACTATAATAGAATAGTAATCTTTTTTTATCATTTTTTAAAATTTTTGTTTTACTAAGTATATGCATTACTTAAGTAAAACTTCACTTTAAGTATGTTTTCCAATAGTGTTTTATGTATCTAGAGTTTCCCCTGGGAGGCCAGATCGCTCATGCTTTTCCCAGGTGATCCTAGCCTCTGACATTTGATTTCTCGTTCACTATTAGCTCATTCTAGTCTCCCCAGGGGGCATTCCTAGAAGGAGATTTCAGCATTTCCATTTACCATAGAAAAAGTGTTTTTTGGGAAAAGTCCCATTCCAGTATATTCACTAAACAGCCTTTTAATCTTTGTGAGCCTAGATTTCCTTCATCTGTAATGAGAATAACTCTCCTATTCATCTTACAAAGATTGTGAAAACAACAACAAAAAGTTAATACGAAGGAAAGTCTTTTGAAAACGGTATGGAAATATATGGTGCTATTATTTTTAAGAAAATTGGGATAAAACGTCTCTGAACTACAAAGGAATTCTTCTATCAGAAAGGAGCTATACAGAGTGGAGGTTTCAGATAGCATTTCTCTGTGATATGTAAAATACTTTGGTATTACGTTCACCAAATACAGGCTACCATGAACTTATTTTTACAATGCTGCAGTGTTGTGAAATGTCTCTTTGTTATAAATCCTTATATAGACCACCATATATTGATGAATCAGCTCTTTTGCAATGCCTAAAGGAGACATTAATTGTCCACACACTTCTCTATCCCTGACAGGAATTCAAATACCTCACTTTACAGGAACAGTTGAATTTGTCAGCTTATCGCTTCACCGATATTTAAGAACAAAAGGTGGTCTTGTAAGATGCAACTTATCAGAACAGTTTTACTAAGTTCTCTTAGTAATTGTTCTTATGTATTAATGTATTCACTTAAGACACATTTAAGACAGTACAAAATCTTAGGAAAAAATACTGAGGCTATTTTAATGATTTATGGAACATAGTTGTTTTGTTTTCTTGCCTTCTAAATTAAATGCAAATATAGTAGGATGTTTGCTCAGCTTATTGCCATTAGTATTATAATTAATACTATGTATGTCTACATGTGTATATTAAGAGAGAGAGAAGGAGATTTGTTATAAGGAACTGGTTTCTATGACTGTGGAACGTGACAAGTCCAAAAGGTACAGACAGGCTTACAGGATACAGACCTAAAAAAGAGGTGATGCTGCATCCCCAATTCAAAGACAATCTGGAGGCAAAATTCTCTTCCTTATGGCAATCTCAATCTTTTTTTTTTTTTTTTCTTTTTGAAGAGGTTTTTGCTATAGGGCGCATGCACTTGCCAGACAGACAGAGACAGAGAAATAGAAAGCGAGAAATCACCCCCCAAGGGGGGATGGCCACACCGCAATCCCTTCTCCTCCATACTCCTCTTGGGATCTTGGGCATGCACACACACGCGTCCGGCGTGAGTTTAAGCCACTGGATCTGGGACTCGAACCACAGTCAACTACGTGGGAGTCCAGCAACATAGCCATTACGCTAACTGCTGGTCCCTCAATCTTTTTTAACCTCAGTTTTCAACAGATTGGATTCATCCCATCCACATTACACAAAGAATTTTGTTTTACTTCTACTAATTTAAATGTTAATCTAATCTAAAAAGTTTCTGTAAGGTGACTGGTATTTGAGCAAATATTAATAGCTTGGTACCATGACCTAACCAAGTTGACACATTAAATTAATTAGCATAGGATACTTATGAGGACATCTACTTATTTTAATCGTTGAGAGACACTAAATATTTTGGAGCAGGCATATCTATCATCAGAGATTCAAGATAATCTAATGGTGAACCTTAAAAAATGTATAGTGAACATCATCAAATTACCTTCTTTCACCCCCATTTCTTTTTCTAACCAGTCTTATATTGATGTAAGCTATATCTTATTCTTTTTCAAAACAAACTCTTATATCAACCATTCATAATTTCAATACCTTCTCATTCCTGAGGAGCATCACTTTATGGTTTTCTCACTATCTCTCTTACATATTCAATTACTCCAATTTCCTTTACATCTTGAGAGAGCTCAAGAACACTCTTTGCTCCTATTTTCTTTTATCTCATCATTTTAAAGGACAGGACAATCATGCTCTTCCACTATTCCAGTGTGGCAAAGATAACTAATGACTTCAAAATAATACAGCTTAATATCATTTTTTAAGTCCTCATCTAAATTATTTGCAGAATTCATTGTCTAATTCCTTCTTCATATAAAAACTAAATCCAACTTATTTAATTAATAAACTTAATTAATCAATTAATTTCAAAGTACTCTACCTTTTCCCACCAACCTCTGCCCCCGTTTTCTGGGTTACTTTTTTTTTTTTTTTGACAAATAGTAATTATTGATAACAAATTTTTTTGAGAGGTTTTTGCTATAGGGTGCATTCGCTCACCAGAAAGACAGAGACAGAAAAACAGAAAGTGAGAAATCACCTGCAGTGGGGATGGCCAAGCTGCAATCCCTTCTCCTCCACTCTCCTCTCAAGATCTTGGGCATGCACACACACATGCCCGGTATGAGTTTAAGTCACTGGGTCTAGGACTTGAAACGTGGTCGAATACATGGGAATCCAGCAGCGTAGCCATTATGCTTCTGCTGGTCCCTCAATGTTTTTCAAAAGTCGGATTTACTAAACACAAAAATGTAAATAAACAAAGACACAAATGTAAAAGACAAAAAAAATCTGTAACTTCATCTTGCATTGTGAATATTTAGGATATATCTCTGGTTTCCCCACTACGTTACATTTTTCAAAAAAATATTATCAGACTGTATACTGCTGATACCATTAATGTGTTTTTGCTTTTCTAAAGTTCACATGTATTTTTAAAAATATAAATAAGCAGTGCTACACTAGTATTAATACAAAATTAAGTATGTCCAAGCTAATATTAATAATCAATTCAATTGTGTGTTTATGTATGTATCTATATAAATCTTCTCTATGCATCTATATTCCTAATAAAATGTAGATTAAGTTGCAAATGCAAATTTTATTTAATATTTAACATTTTATAATGTTGATTTATTTTTAAAACAATTTATGGCTATATAACTATATTTCTTCATTTTTGGGGGGAGGTGGTTTGTGCTATAGGGTACGTATGCTCGCCAGAAAGAGAGACAGAGAGACAGAGAGACAGAAAGCGAGAAATCACCCTCTAGGGGGGATGGCCAGGCCTCAATCCCTTCTCCCGATCTCCTCTCTGGATCTTTGGCACACACACACGCGCCCGGTGTGAGTTTAAGCCACCGGGTCTGGGACTCGAACTGCAGTTGACTATATGGGAGTTCAGTGACATAGCCAATATGCAAACTGCTAATTCCCATAATTATATTTCTTTAAGAATAAATTTTTTCCAAAGACAACTGATCTTGTACATGTAAGTCTTTGATTGGACATTTTGTTCCCTTCTATTGATGTATCTGAATATCTTAATTTAAATACTATAAATTTGATCAATGTAGCTTTATAGTGAGTGTTGAACTAGTACTATTTATTTAAATCACCTGTTTTCAAAGTGATTATAGGTATTTTCTGTCCTTTGCATTAACATGTAATTTTCCTCCACTTTCTAAATACAATTTTATTTTTGAATAGATTTAAATTTATAGAAAATTATAAATGTAGCAGAGAGAGTTTTTACGTATAACAGTTTTCCTATTGTTATCATCTTCCATTAATAAGGTATATTTTTCACAATTAATGAATCAATACTAATTCACTATTATTGACTAAAGTTCATAATATTATTCAAATTTATTGTTTTTGTTGTTTTGTTTTTACCTAATTTCTACTTCATATACCTATTTCTTGTCTCCTATTTTTGTGCTTTTTTTTTGTTATAATTGAGCACTAAGAATTTTATATTGTGCTATTATTTTCTTTGACAGATTTCTTCTATAGGGCACATGCACTCATCAGAGAGAGAGAAAGCAAGAAATCACTATCCAGGGGGATCACTATTTTGCAATTTCTTCTCTTCCATTCTCTCTTGGGATCCTGGGCATGCATGCACATGCACCCAGCATGAGTTTTAAGTTACCAGGTCTGGGACTCAACTGTGGTTGACTACCTGGGAGTCCAACGACGTTACCCTTATGCCACGTGCTGGCCCCAGAATTTTATATTATGCTATTCCATCTCCACTCATACCATATGAATTACAATGCTTTTTTAACTTTTTATTGGTCACTATAGAATTTATAATATACATTTTTCATTTTATCTAAGTCCACTAAGATATCTAAGCACATTGTAGCTTCAAGTGTAGTACTTTAGCTTATTCCATTGCACTTCTGATTCCTTCTTTCCTTATCTCATGATTTATTTTATTTTATTTTATTTTGCTATAGGGTGTCAACACATACTAGAGAGAGAGAGAAAGTAAATAAAGTGAGAAAGTATTGCACAGAGGGTGTGGCCATTCATTTTACTCTTCCATATACAAAAAATCACCCAGTCACTATTACAGCTTTAAGAAAAGTATGTTTGAGATAAATTAAAGATGACAAAAAAAGATTTTATGTTCACTTATTTATTCTTTAATGATCTTTCCCTTTTATAAACATCTGATTTCCCTACTTATAATTTTCCTTCTGTCTGCAGCTCTTTTAGCATTTCCTACAGGACAGGTTTATGTAATAAACTTCTTCAGTATGTATTACTTCTTCTTCAGTTTCTCAGGATAAATCCATTGGATATAGAATTATAGGTTACTTTTCTCTTTTATCCCTTTACATATTTCACTCTCTTTGTACATGCAGGTTCTAACAATATCTGTTGTAATTTTCCTCCTTATTACTCTGTATAAAATGACTGCCCCCCTCCAGCCCTGCCCACCTCCAGCCCTATGGCTTCTTTCAAGATTTACTTCTTGTCTTTGGTCTACTACAGTTCAAATATGATAAAACTATGTATGATTTTTTTTTTTTTTACTTTATCCTGGTCAGCATTTACTATTCTCTTTCTAGCTGTGGTTTGGTGTCTTCCAAATTAGTTAATTAGTTAACTAATTTGAGAGATTCTAGGCATGATTAGTTCATGAAGTCTTTCTATTCACTGCTAATTCTCTTTTTGCTCTTCAATTACAAATATATCTTTTGGTACTGGTTCGCATTTCTTAGATTTTTTTTTCTAATATTTTTCCCATATTTTCTTTTTACATTTCATTTTGGAAAACGTCTAATGATATGTCTTTAAGCTCTCTGATAGCTTTTGGTACTGGTCCACATTTCTTAGATTTTTTTTTCTAATATTTTTCCCGTATTTTCTTCTTACATTTCATTTTGGAAAACGTCTAATGACAGGTCTTTAAGCTCTCTGATAGCTTTTGTGGCCATGTCCAATGTACTTTCAGGTGGTCTGCATTTCTATTGCACTGTTTTTAAGGTCTTCCATTTTTAAATTCCTTTTTAGAATTTCCATTGCTCTACTTATATTACCCATCTGTTGTTGCATCTTTCCCACTTGTTTTTCATTACAAGTACTAACATAATCATTGTTATTTTAGATAACCTGCTGGATGATTCCAGAATCTATTCTCCATTTGAGCTTGGTTCTGATATAGCTTTGCCTGAGAACGTGCTGTACTTCGCTCTTGGCGTACCTTGTTATTTGTTCGGAGTGTTTAAGTATAGGTGCACAAAGTTTCAGATTTCTCTATGATCTTCACTTTTTTTAATCCCTTCTTGACTTTATTCTTTCATGTGTATGCCTACTCAGAGAACCTATGTTTTGCAGGTCTTTAGCTACAAAAAATAATAATGGATCCATAGTCATTACATAGTATAGTAGGTTATGTTAGGTTGCTCTCAGAGTGGGTGGATAGTCTGCAATCTTAGAACTGAATCTCAATCATTTAATGGGCTTATGTCACAGGGCTGTATCCCTTGCAAATGTTTCTCCAGTGGTATAATTTTCTCTCATTGGCTCCTGCTCCTATCACTGGCTGCAGTATTCACCAGTCATGTCCTTGTGTCTCTGACCATTGTTCACTATATTTATTTTCCCCACACAGTAGAGAAAGGAAAATGAGATAGACTAGAGTGAGAAAACAGTCCCTTACTCCAGTAGGAATAAATTTCTAGAAAAATATTTTCCCCTAGGGAGTGTATCTGTGTTAGGGTGAGCCCTCTGAGTGCCTTTCACCACAACCATTCTCATTCTGCTCTTCTCTTTATTACCCACCAGAGTTTTGTTCTTCGATCTTCACCATGAACATCCCTTGAGGTTCCTTTGGATAAATGCCATGAAAGTGTGGAGTACTTCAAGTCTGCATCACTGAGGTGTTTCTCACTTTCATGCTTGTCCAGGCTCAGCTTCTAACAACTCAAAAGTATTAGCATTTAAGCACTCCAATCAGTTTAGGACTCCAGCAAGCTCGAAGCCAACTAAAGTGAAT
>NW_006207069.1:1144144-1161369 GCF_000334495.1 Tupaia belangeri chinensis
CTGTTCAGAATGGGCCTTGCTTTCCAAATTGGCAAGTAATGGTATTTTTTTTTTCCTTTAGAACTATTTTATTAAATCATAAATATACATCAGTTTCTTAACGCTATACACGCACTTAAATTGCTTAAAGGAAAAATATTATGTCTTATTACAGCATGATTCTGCCTAGTAGCTTTCCAAAACTTTGAGAAAAATCTTAAAAAAAGGTTTCACATGTCACCTGAAATTTACAAAGTTACAAAGACCACTAGAAAGAAACAACAATCAAAAAGCTAAGAAACTGTCTCAAAGGCTTTTTTTGTTTTCTTTTAACAATTCTTCCTCCACAGTAAGCTAACCATTACTAAATAATCCAATCCATTCACAAAATAGCTCTCTGCATCGGCTCTGGTGTCTTCTGCCATATCACTGCATATTTAGCATGACTGAGATAAGAGTTTCCTTAACATTGTTATTTCGATAACCTGAAGCTGTTCTGTTACCTCTGGGCTCTCATCCTCTCCTATTTATACAGCCCATGGCAAAGAAGCAGCTCAATATAGGCTCCTCCCACCACAGCCCCTACTTCCTCCACTGCCTCCTGGAGCATGTTTCCTCCACCATATGGTCCCCCCATGTTCCTGCTACTATCTAAGTTTCCACTCTTCATTGGCCCATAGTTAAAAGGTTGCTGGTTATAGTTTCCAAAATCATTGTAATTTCCACTTCCATAATTTCCTCCTCCATAGTTGTCATAACCACCTCCATAGCCCCCACCCTGGTTGTTATATCCAGGTCCTCCACCATCATATTCTCCTCTTCCTCCTCCATAACCAGGGCTACCTCCAAAATTGCCATCTCCAGGTCTGCCTCCATACCCTTTATAGCCATTCCCAAATCCAGGTCAACTTCCATACCCATCAGATCCTTCTCCACAGTTACTTCCTGGTCCTGGTCCAAAATTTCCACCACCGTGTGAATCTCCAAAACTGAAATAGCCTCCTCTACCACTCCTAGAACTTTAGACTTCCTTCATTTCTTGTCTAGACAAAGCCATTCTTACTTCTGCATTATGTCCATTGATATTATGGTATTTCTGCAAAACAATTTTATACACAGGATCATGGTCATCAAAAGTAACAAAGCCAAAGCCTCTTTTCTTTCCAAATTGCCTTTCAGAAATTACCTCATTGGTATAAATTTTTCCATATTCCTCAAAATAATCTCTAAGTTGATGTTCCTCCATATCTTCTTTAATTCTACCAATTACTTCTTTACAGTTACATGAGCCTCTTGTTTTCCAGACTCCTCTCTTGCCACAGAACATTTGGGCTTGACAACTCTCCCATCAGTTGAATGAGGTCTTACAGTCATGGCAGCATCAACCTCAGCCATGGATGAGAAAGTCACAAAAGCAAATCCTCTTGGGACCAGCAGTTAGCGTAATAGCTATGTCGCTGGACTCCCACGTAGTAGATCGTGGTTCTAGTGCCGGACCCGGTGGCTTCAACTCACGCCAGGTGCGTGTGCGTGCGTGCCCAAGATCCCAAGGGGAGAATGGAGGAGAAAGGATTGCGGGCATGGTCATCCCCCTGGGGGGTGATTTCTCGCTTTCTGTCTCTCTGTCTCTCTCTGTCTGTCTGGCGAGCGCACTCACCATATAGAAAAAAAACAAAAAACAAAAAACAAACAAACAAAAAACCTCTCCAAAAAAAAAGCAAATCCTCTTGATCTTTTGCTTGCAGGATCCCTCATTACCACACAGTCTGTAAACTTCGGTAGTAGTTCCTCAAACTTTCTTCTGTGGTTTCAAAGCTTACGCCACCAATAAAGAGTTCACAGAACTGTTCCTTTTTTTCTCTTTTTCCTTTCCAAAGGAACAGTTTCTAAAGTTTTCTCCATCACAGACTCAGTTGCTTCAGCCGGATTTCCTGCAGCTGAGTGAGATGAGAGATTGATGCGGATGAATGCGAGCTAGACTCGTCCTGGCGTTGTAGTGAGAACTACCGCCATTCAAGAAACAATGCCACCAGGAGTAACTCCACAGGGACCCGGCACTGCTGCCACTGCCACTGCCACTGCAGCCACTGTCTCTTTTCTAAAACCTTCCCCAAGTAAGGGTATTCTGTGACTGATTCTTTGATCATTCTTACAAATTGTTAATTTTCAGTTTGTTCAGCTTTTTCTTGTAAGAATGGTACTTACAACTTTCAACTGCCTCACATGTCAGAGCTGACATTGAAAATGCCCTGTTGGGATGCATTAAATTGTTATCTTCGGACCTAACCCTATACGTCTTCTTGTGTGAACACACACATTTGCATCAGACTCTCAGGTAACTTGGGGGGATTTTCTAATTCAAGCTCTGCTTTCTGTTTAGCGTAGACAACCAGCCGCTGCTCACTGAACATATTTGGATGTCAAAACGTACTTGCACTTCACTTTTCCAGTGCTTAGAATGTGCTACTCTACCAGTCAGACTCCCACTCTCCATCCATTTCCAGCTCCACTGTGTAATTTACTCTGAATCCCCAGAAAGAAGTTGAGTTGCCTGAATTTATAATCTGAACATGCAGGCTTCTCTTTTAGCACTTAGAAGTAGTATTACTCCTATTTTTACACACCTGTCACCCAACCAGAATCTATCTCTTGAAAACAAGAAATTAGATCTATGTATTTAACAGATTTCTTAAGAATCCGCCAGTGACATTCGATTAAATTGACTCAATGGCACTGCAAGGAGGAATTGAGACAGAGCAACACCACGAGAGGGAAGTATTAGTACAGAGAACACGAAAAGTAAGAAGCACCTTCATGGTTATTTTATTCATGGATATAGACATGAAATTTAGATGTAAGCTATCAATGAAGAAGAATCTCTTATTCTCTTTTTGTTTTTTAAGAGAGATTTTTGCTATAGGGCATGAGCGTTTGCCAGAGACAGTAAAACAGAAAGCAAGAAATCACTCCCTTAGGGGATGGACGCACAGCAATCCCTTCTCCTCCAGTCTCCTCTCAGAGATTTTAGGCACGCATACATGCACACACACCCAGGTTGAGTTTCAAGCTCTTGGGTCTAGGACTTGACCACAGTCGATCATGTGGAAATTCAGCGAGGTAACCATTATGCCACCTGCTGGTCCTGAGAATCTCTTATTCTTAATGGTGTGTGTTGTGAAATAAGAGATGGAAGAGTTTACATGACCCCAAGGTCAAGCTAGACAACATTATATTGAAAGTAAGGTGAGCAGAAAGAATTGTTATATGGATGTTTGTTTTGTGACAGATGATATATTTGAGGTCATACTTGTGACAAAGGTGCAGCCAGCTGTTTGAATTATTGGAGCCTAAAGACTGAAATCTAGATTGAGGTTTATAACATGATAGAAGCAAAAGGTTTATTGGGTTACAAATAATAGGTGGACATGACATGGGTGAAAAGGAAATAGTGAAAAGAAAAGAGCTATTTGGGATGTATTCATTGAGTTGAAGAGAATTTGATAAAGATGATAAAGAATGCAATGTCATCAATGTTACTAGGCAGGGATACTATAAGAAAGAACATTGTTAATAGAAACAATGCAGCATAATTTGAAAATTAAATGTTTTAATTATTTATTTTACTACTTCTTCTTATTAATTTTTTTAAGTTTGCTATTGGGCCCATGTGTTCACCAGAGAGGGAGAGAAGAAGGGAAAGTAAGAAAGCAAGCCATTAGATCTGGGACTTGAAAGGCAGTTGACCATGAGTGAGGCAAGCACTAACTCCTCCTACACCACCTGCTGGCCCCAAAAATTAAATTTTGAAAAGCAGATGTTGTAATAGTTATGTTCCCACATGGCTGACTGTGGTTCAAGTCCTGGTTCCAGCAGCTTAAAACTCACACTAGGCCCCTGTGTGTTTGTGCCCAAATCCCGAGAGGAGAATGGAGGAGAAAAGATGGTGGCATGACCAGATGCCCTGGGGGATGATTTCTCACTTTCTTTCTGTCTCTCTAGTGATCCACATGCCCTATAGCAAAAATCTCTCTTTAAAAAAAAAAAAAAAAGAATAAGATTGCAATAAAAAAATTAGAAACCTACAGAGTAAGTAAATATACAAAGAGAGGTGAATTTTCTTTCAGTGTGTTTTTCTGTTCGGATAGTGTAAAAGAGGAACCAAATGATTTGGGGTCTTAAAAATGAGCTGATCGTTCTATTAGTTATTGAGAACTATTTGTCATTATAATATCTAATTCTTAGAATTAAAAAAACAAAAATCAATCATTTCAAACTTTCATCTCCTTTTAAATTTAGCTATCTTCTGTATTCTCATGGATGTAGTCAAATTATAATCCAGTTAAAATAAACTAAAGTTTAAATGAGATTGCTTTGGACAGGCTCCACTTCAGTTTGACTAGTTTTCCTATAGAAAGGAAAAATTTAACAGAGACATTCATAAAAGGAGGACAGTGTGTAAAGATGAAGGCAGAGACTGGGGTGAAGCTCTATAAGCCAATAACCACCAGAGTCCCAGCAAACCACAAAAGCTAAGGGAGAAACATGAAATGAACTCTTCTTCATGATTCTCATGAAAAACCCACCCTGCCAGTACCTTGGTCTTGTACTTCTAGCTTCCAGAACTATAAAATAATCAATTTCTGTTTTTGGAGCCACCTAGACTATATTGCTTGTTAAGGCAGCCTTAGAAAACTAATTCAGATTTTGGTACCAGACATGAGGAACTGCTATAACGAATACTTAAAAATCTGAGAGGCTCTAGAATTGGATAATGGATAGAGGTTGTGAGAGTTTTTGAGGTGCATAATTTGAGAAAATCTAGACTTCCTGAAAGAGCCCAGGCAGTAGTTGCAAAAACATAGATGTGGGCCCAGCTGCAGCGGCACAGGCAGTAGAGGCACCGTTATGTGAGGCTGAAGACCATGTGGGAAGGTTTTAGGGTTGCATCCCAGGGTCATGTTCTGGGTCTGTCTCAACACGCTAGAGATGGCTGCCATACTGGCTGGGTTCAGGGGATGGGGGAAGAGCACAGCATGAAGACCCTTCAGGGTCAGTCTCTCAGGAAATAAGTGAATAAATCTAAGAAATATGGATGTTCAAGGAGATTCTGATGAAGGCTCAGAAGGAAAAGAGGAGCACTATAGAGAAAGGTTTTATCATCTTATAGGATACACATATTAGTCTGAAAAGAATGTTGCTAGAAATATGTATGTTCAAGGTGATTTTGGTGAGGTTTCCTGTATTATTGGGAACTGGAAGAAAAACTTTTTTTCTCTGAAGAAACATAGGACTGTTGAATTGTGTTCTGTGCTATGGAAAATAAAATTAGTAAGTGGGACACTGGACTACTGAGATGAAATTTTTTCTAAGTAAAAAAGTCATGGTGTGGCTTCACCTTGGGACTTACAGTAAAATGTGAGAGGAGAGAAAGAAATTGAAGAAGGGGATTGCTAAAGTAAATACCAGCATGATGATTTAGAAGATTTCAGCTTATTCAGGTAGGAAACTCTTGAAACAAAGTCAAAGACATAGCTGAACAACAGTTTGTTGAAGACTTTAGGTGTGTCATGCATAGATTTAATCAATCTCCCTGTTGAAACCAGGACCAGAGACACAGTTATCCAGGGAAGATCTGTGGGGGCCCCTCTGGTGTGATAACTTGAACCTCTGTGAATCACAGGAGAGGCCAACGAGATTTTTAAGGATTTTGTACTAACAGATGCCTTGCCAGACTGGGCTGACAGAATCAGATACTTGATGAAATGAAAGAGGAATGATTTTGAGGAGACAGAGCCAGCAAAGTACAAATAATTTTGAGAGCAGAGCTGTGGATCAAGAGAGCAGAGCTACCTCCTTCATGTTCCAGAAAGCAGGCTTTCTCCCAGGAAGAGGTATAACGGGGTACAGGCTGTAACCTAGATCTTGGCGGGCAAAGCTGCCTTCCTAGTGAGCCGAGGAGACAAGAGTATCATTAAGCCTGAATAATCATTCTGAAGTCTTGTAACCCAATGAACACTTTCCAATCTGGTTTTGGACTTTCTTGTGATATATGCTTTCTTTTTTTTTTTTTTTTTTAAGTCTGACTTTTTAAGTTTATATCTACTTGTTTTTTGAAAAGGGGAGAGAGAGAGGGAGGAAGGAAAGAGAAGGGAGGAAAAGAGTGACACAGGCACACCAAAAAGGGTCTTCATGCTCCAATTTACCCCCATGCAGCCAGCCAAGCCACAGGCATGACTGCCTGCCATGTATAGAGACACTTCTGGGTTTGAACCTGGGACTTTCCTGTGTGGCCGTCCCAGCATCCCAGAGCATTATGCTATTGCTGTGCCACCAATTGGCCTGTGACCCTGTTTTGTTTGTTTGTTTTCCACTCCTCTTCTAATTTTCCACTTTTAGAAATGCAAAACATCTGCTTTTACGAGTGCATTTGGAAAGCAGATTCCTTGAGGGACAGCAGTTTTCTGCTAGAGAAGTCATGCCTGAATCTCACCTGTGCCTAATCTAGATGAATCCAGAGTGGATGCTGGAATGACTTATGACCCTCAGGGGGTGTTGAAGTGTGGTGAATACATTTTGCACGTGGAAAGATTAGGAATTTGGGAGAGCTAAGGTGAATTGTTATAGGTTGACTCATGCCACCCTAAAATTCACATGTTGAAGTCCTAATCCCAGTTCTGTATGTGATCTTACTTACATGTACAATCATTTCAGAAGGAATCAAGTGAAAACAAAGTGATAAAGGTGAACTCTAATCCAATGTGACTGATATTATTTTACAAAGGGGAATTTTGAACATACACATGCCATAGGTAGACCATGCAAACTTGAGGCAAAGATTGGGGTGATACCCCACAAATCAGTGAATAGCCAGGATCTGGGGGAGAGGCATGGAAACATTCTTCACAGTCCTCAGGGAGAATGAGACCAACCAACATCTTCACCCTGAACTTCAGTGTCCGTAACTATGAAAGTACACTCTTGTAGTTTGAACCCTCCAGTTTGTTATAGTTTATAACAGCACCTAGAAAACTAACACAGTGATGCATGGGGGGAAAAGAAAAACCTATCCTTTCTTCAAGAAATACAAAAAATTCTAAAATGTATACAACTTTAGTTAGCAATTTAAATGTTACCTCTAGCTTCTTTTTTTTTTTTTTTTTGGAGAGGTTTTCGCTATAGGGCGCGTGCGCTCGCCAGACAGACAGAGAGAGACATAGAGACAGAAAGCAAGAAATCACCCCCCAGGGGGGACGGTCACACTGCGATCCCTTCTCCTCCGTTCTCCTCTCGGGATCTTGGGCACGCACGCACACGCGCCCGGCGTGAGATTTAAGCCACCCGGTCCGAGACGCGAACCGCGGTCGACTACGTGGGAGTCCAGCGACATAGCCATTACGCTAACTGCTGGTTCCCTAGCTTCTTTTTGATATATCAGAGATGGCTATATATTTGTGAAGCATTCTAATAACATTGAACTAGTATGCCATTTTTAAATAAAAGCTATTTTTTCATGTATAAAATCTGAAAATTTCAGAACTGCAGGTAAAATGGATGAACATCATCATACTGAAATATTTTTCATATTCATCTGATAAATATCTTCATTTTTCATCAGCATATACTATTGAAATTACCCTACATGATTAATCTTTGCAAATCTTTATAATTTTTGTAATATATATGTCTATATATACATATATATATATATACACACACACACACATATATATACATATACACATATATATATGTTAAAAACAGTCTTATATCTCATGAGCGCTGATACTAAGTTCATTTATTTGTTATTTTGTTTTGTTCTCAACTTATTTTGCACCAAAGCTAGTTTTGGGCTACTTTTAAATCTCATCTCTGCCCATTTTTCTCCTAGCACTGATTATAACTTGGTGTCATTAATACGAGTCACAGGATGAAGGTGACTTCCTCATCTACTGGATAATTTTTTTAGTCAATATTCTTTAGGAATTTCTTCACATGTAATATATGGTGCTTTCATTATTAAAATTCATTCAAAGTAGGGATAGTCTAATCCCTGAAAGAATTGTCTGTTTTATTTAATTAACGGTCCTAGAGGGACTATACATATCCTCAACCCCTACCCTCTTCAGAACTTGGTATGGTTATCTGAATATTGCTTTAGTTTTATTTGGTTTCTTTTGGTGATTAAGATGTCTGGGTCACAACTGATGAGTCTATGTATTGATTTCTGACACTATTATGAACTCTTTCTATGGCCCATTGTCACTCCACATTATCAGTGTACTTAAAGGAACATAAAATTACATTTGTTCTTATCTTAGACCAGGAAAAAAGTAAATTCTGCAACCTTAGACCTCTTTTATTCCCCAAAACAAAATAAAATTACATGACTAAGTTTTTCAATGAAATAACAGACCCTATAATTTTCCAGGCTATTTTTTCTGCTCAATTTTGTAGAGAAAAAGGAAAATCATGAAATTTTTATTCTTGAAGTAATTTAGAGCTTCCAAGATAACACCTGGTATGAGACACTTGAAAGAACTTCGTAAGATTTTTCATGGTAGTATAGATGCTCTCTGGAGAAATGTAAAAAGGACGGGGACTGTCAATATTAACTTGATCAAACCATAACTGTCACAGTCTGCATGGAAGCCATTCTGCTTATCTTAGCCCACTCCCTTTAGTGTTTTTTCCTGGCCTGCTCTTCTGAAACTTCTACTTCAAAAAAATTTTTTTTGGAGAGGTTTTTGCTATAGGGTGCATGTGCTCATAAGACAGAGAGAAACGGAGAGACAGAAAGCAAGAAATCACCCCCACAGGGGCGAAGGCCATGCCGCAATCCCTCCTCCTCCATTCAACTCTCGGGATCTTGGGCATGCACGCATCCGCGCCCGGTGTGGAAACTAGAACTTTTCAGGACACCATATGTTCTCTCATTTGTCACATACAAGGATTCCTTCTTGAGCTTCATTTGTGGGCACTCTCTTCTGTAGCGTTTCTAACAATCTGTAAACTGATATCCGGGCTCTTAACTGTCCTGTTTTTTCCTCCAGCTTCTCTCTCCAGGTGAAGCCATTGTGGTCCATGGGTCCGAGCAGCGTCTGCTGACTCTGAACCTTTGTCTCCAGTCTTGACTCCATTGTACATTCTGATGTGTACACAAGGGGGTTTCAAATGAACCGCATTTGTGACAATGAAAATAACCTGTGAATTTACTTTGGTGCAACCATGTGAAATTCAGGCATGGTATTGTTTTTTCTATAATACACTTTTTCCTTGAACTTTGTGAAGATCCCGAGTATCTGACAGTTTACTCATCATCTCCATTTGATTTCATTTGGAGCAGTCATCTGAAACGCAGCATGTCACAATAAAAATCTTAATTTCCCCTTTTCCACATGAAGTGGTTCCACTCTGCGCCTAATCCGTTAATGGCATCAGTATTCGTTCTGTTTTTCAACATAAGTTGAATCCTTGATTTCACCTTCACTCACCACTCACAGCTTCCATACCCTTATCAACTATTTGCATATCAACACAATAACTTATAGACTGTCCAGCATTCTCCACAGAAACAGAACCATCAGGAGATGTCAGTCTGTGTCTATGTATCTATCCATTCTTTTACACATGTGTGCACATACCCATACACACACATATACATGAGAGGGAGAGAGAAAGAAAAGGAGAGAGATTATTTTAGGAAATTGGTTCACTCAATTAATTGTAGGAGCTGGAAAGTCTGATCCAGCTCCTACAAACTGGCACACTGGAAATTTTAGAAAGATCAGACATTGCAATCTTGATCAAAAAGCATTCCAGAGACAGACTTCCTTTCTCTTCCTCAGTCTTCAGTCTTTCCTGTAAAGGCCTTCAGTTAATAAATGAGGCCTGCCAACATGGTTAAGAACAATCTGCTTTGCTCAAAGTCTGTTGATATTAATAGTGACTTGAAGACTGGTATTTGACCAAACAACTGGACATCCTACCCTTGCCAATTTGACACAAGTTGACATATAAAATTAACCATGACAATTTACTCAAACTCTACTGGTGTCACCCTGATGCAGAAGAGTGCAAGTCTTCTCACTCTTACTCTGCCTTTCCCATAAACCAATTCTCCATGTATCACCCATGGAGTAATTTGTCTTATTTAAGACAAGGTCTTTCCCTGATCCAATCCTCCAGCCTCAGCCCTCCATCTAGAATTAAAGGTGCATGCCACCACCTCTAGCTCAGTTTCAGACAGAATCTCACTTTGATGCCCAGCCCAGCCTCATGTTTCATATACTTTAAAATATAACCCACTATGCAACTCTCATTTTTTAAATAATTATTTTTATTTCATTTTATTTATTATTATGTTTAATTTGTTATAGGATGTGTACACTCATAAGAGAGAGAAAGGGGGAAAGCAAGAAAGCAAGCTACCAGATCTGGGACTCAAATAGTGTTGGCCATGTGGGAGTCCAGCACCTTAACCATCATGCTACCTGCCAGACCCGTACTTATTTTTCATACTTATCATCCTGGCTTCCCTTCCCCTCTATGGACAAACTCTCAAATCCTTGCAATGACCTATGAGGATATAGGAATCTTCTTCATCGTCCTCTGGATGCTCCTCTCCAAGCACACTTCCTCCCCACATAGTACTTTACACACTCACACCTTCTTGCATTTTTTTCCTTCAGACAAACCTCACTTTTATTTTAGGAACTTTTCCTAGTGGAAGAGTATTCCCCCAGCTTTTCATATGGTTGGCTTTTTTATATGGTTCAGGATTATGCTTAAATTTTACTGTGAAGGTTTTCTGTCAACTTCTTCCCTAAGACAGTAGCCCCAAACTTCCCAAGCTAGTTCTCTGCATCTATTTACCAGCCTGGATTTACATTGTGTTATATTTATAATTTGCTTACATGATTATTTTTATGAACACCACTGAAATTTAAGCATCTTGATGACAAGTGCTTCTTCAAACCTACTCCTTTCTCTATTTTCAGCACTTTAAATAGTGGTTGGCATATCATAATTTCATAGTATAAACTTTATGAAACAAAGAAATGCATACAGTACCCAAAATGTGTGTTTTTGTTACAATGAAGCAAAAATAACAAAGTTTTAGTAAAGAAAAAGAAATATAAGCTACTTAAACTTTAGTTTGTTAAATATGTATTAACTAATAATACTGGACTCCTAGAGTAGGTTTCCTTTTTAATAATTCAACTCAGACAAGTTGTAATGTCCTATTTGAAAACGGCATAGTCAGTAGCAATGGTCTCCAACTTAGGCGATATTTACGATGTATATATTACCACTGGTCTTGACTTCTTTGAGTTAAAACTGAAAATCAAAAACTGGCTTTATTTTATTTTTAAAAGTGCTCACATGGTTTTATAGGACTTGCTTCAAGGGGAACCTATTATGATAATTGTAATAAAACTTAAAATATCTCAAGTTAAGGAAAATTCTAACTTTGTAAACACTGTTAAGGGGAGAATTCTTCTAATCATTTATTTTCAATTTTAAGAGACATAAGTGATTACATTATATTTACAAATTCTTATTGTTTGGGTTTAATTTGCATATGTTGTATATTTAATAAGGTTGATTCAGAGGAAAAATACTTGGGGATTTGATGTTACAAAGATTCCTTATCTTCTACTTGGAATTTTTAATACAAGTATACAAACAAATATAGGCAATGTTTACACCACGGCATTGCAACAGCTATTAAGCAGAAATAAATTGATTGCTTTTTATACCCTCCAGCCCAACCCTAAGAATCATTAGACTGCATTTAACAAGAGAAATTCATTTACTAAAAAAAGACAAAAACATAAAATAAGCAAAAATTTAAAATATTCCAAGTATTTTCATTTCTGTAAATAGTGTTTTTCTCACTCTGCATCACAATAGCCTATATTTTTAAATATTTGAAACAGAATGAAAATACTGGATATATAAATTTTAATAAATATAATAAAATAGTATATTTTGGAAAATTCTGTTTCTGTTTTTGTTCTCATTTCTCTTCCTTTACATATTTTTTTTTTAAAATATTTTCCCCAGAGTAGAAAATAATTTTATCATTTACTTTTAAAACTTTCCTTCTCTGAAAGAAAGACCAGAAGCATTTTTCAATAAATATATGTAACATAGTAAAATGGGAATTTTCTTTTTGTTTTGTTTTGTTTGGGTATCAGAAAAGGCTGAGAACAACTAGGAGGAAAAAAACTATTCTCCGGTGTGAATTGCTTACTACCTATATAGGATACACAAAGGATATCATATGTCTATAGTCTAGCTAGAAAGATTTTTTTTGCTATATATCACTTGTGCTTGACAGAAAGACAGAAAGTGAGAAATCACCCCTACGTGGGGAATGGCCATACTGCAATCCCTTCTCCTCCAGTCTACTCTCAAAAACACAAGCAAACGTGCCCAGTGTGTTTTGAACTGCAGTTGACTACATGGGAGTCCACTGACAACTATTATGCCATCTGCTGGTCTTCTTCTTCTTTTTTTTTTTTTTTTTTTTTTTTTTTATAATTTTTTTCTTATAGGGTGTGTGTACTTGCTGGAAAGAAAGAAAGAGACAGAGAAATAAAGAGTGGGAAATCACTCCCCAGAAGGGATGGCCACACCACAGTCTCTTCTCCTCCATTTTCCTCTGGAGCCTGTGGATGCACATGCACATGCCTCTTGCATGAGTTTTAAACCACTGGTCCAGGACCCAAATCACTATCAGTTATGTGGGAGTCCAGCACCGACTCGCTCTACCTTTCGCCAGTGAACACAGATGCCTGAAGGCAAAAAAAAACCCCAAAAAACCAAACAAAACAAAAACCTCTAAAAATATAATAAATCAACTATTCCTCTATCTCCATTTTGACCAGTCAGTACAGCTGGGTGTTGATCTAAGGACTATAAAGCCTTCCTTTTTTATTTTATTTTATTTTTTTTTGCTGATATGACAGTATTGTATAAATGACTACACCAATGAGATATCGCTCTCCTACGTACTGATTCAAGAATCCCTCTTGACAAAAGTTCTGCTATGAACAGCACAGATTTTAATGTAAACGTAAGGTAGAATCATTTCAGTTTGGCAGCCGGAAGGTGAAAAAATGAAGAAGCAAGCATAGGAGATGTCCAGGGCCCAGATCCAGAAGGGTACATGACATTTTCATTCATATCTATATGCTGGAACTTGTCTGAGTGCAATCCTTAGTGGCAAGCCTGCATAATAAATCTAGCCCTGGTTTTTGAAGCCAATTCTCTGCATTAAATTGACAGGAAAATTGATAGACCATCATATTGCCTATAACACACCTTCTTGTAAGGTTTCCTCCATTGTCCTACTTCAGTTAAATACTATTTAGAAGGAGGGTGGGAAACGGGAGGGTGAGAAAAAGGAAATCAAGGAGAAAAATAAAGGAGCAAAACATTTAAGGGACACAAAAATGGAAAATTATCGTTTGATGATAATGTGTATGATAATATCTTTGACTAGACTGATATGCAGTGTATTCATGCTGGGAAACTTCATTTTACAAGCTGTAATGATGTTCAGTGATTGAATGTATAATGTAGCAAAATAAGTATGCAAAAATAAATGTGTACACCTCTTTAATAAGGGATTCTCACTTATTTCTAAAGTCACTATTTTTCGCTGACCCTCTCTAGTGATAGATTTAAATTAATTTCAAGTGTAGCTCACAGTCTGCCCTAATTTTTCATTTTTGCTTTAAGATAATTACTCTTCTATAGCTCTTATATATGTAAAGTAGTAAGTAAACAAGAAGAAAGATCAAACAATGAAGGAATAAATGGACAAATAGACTAACAGGTGAAAAATCACCTTTTCTTCTTCTGAGTATTTTACTTCTTGATTTTACCTCCACCCTTCTCTTTATAGTTCTTTCATCTCACCTTCATTTTCTGAAGACTCAGTATCTTACATTTAAATTTAAACCTGCAAAATTTCTTTTAGAATTATTTTTATTCAACATAATTAGTTTATTTATTTTAATTTGACCAGAGAGGGAGGGAGGGAGAAAGGGAGAGAGAAAGTGAGAAAGCAAGCTGCCAGGTCTGGGACTCAAACCATGGTTGGCCATATGGGAGTCCAGCACCCTTAACCACCATATTACCTGCTGCCCCCTACAACACAAAAATTTTTGTTATGAGTATGAATGGCCTTACCAAAACCTTGAACTAGGCTTTTCCTGGCTACCTCAATTTTTATATCCTTATCTATTCCTTTACCAAATACTTCTTAGAGCAGAACTAATTTTAACCTTTTAAATTACTAAATCAATTATTTCATTTATTCTCCATAAGTCAGTTTTAATTTTTTAAGGCTGGTTGCTTAAATACTCTTGCAACCTATTATTTCAAAGAAATTAAATATAAATTTTCTTGCCTAACATCTGTTGCTTTTTATATTATAGTTTATTCAGATCATTCTAAATTTAAATCTGTTAATCCAATTGTCTGCTTTTATTATGATAAAGCTCACAGAAAACAATCATGCAATATGTCAGATTTGTATTATATATATTTACTCATTGCAACTCTCTTTCAAATATTGTTTAAAATCTCTCCCATTGTACTAAATATTGAGTTCTTGGGAAAGTCATGATGTAATTTTGCATAGAAAATGATTTTAAAATGATATCACTTTACCAATGACCTAATATTTCAAACCTTCTTCAATCTCTTTAATAATCATACCCTGTCTGTAACCATCCTCTCACTTTAAACAAACTCACCTTCTACACAGCAGAGAAACAAAACAAAACATCTACTGGGGGGCCCGCAGGTGGTGTGGTGGTTAAGGGTGCTGGACTCCTGCATGGCCGGCCATAGTTTGAGTCTTGGACCTAGAGGCTTGCTTTCTCACTTTCTCTCTCTCTCTCTCTCATTCTTTACTTCTTTGGTCAAATTAAAATAAATAAATACATAACATTAAATCAAATAATTCTTAAGAAAAAAAAATCTACTGGGAAAGAATTTTCTTGCTGGTTCTAAACACAAATAGCCAATTGAATTTCTATTCATTTTCTCCAACTTTCTTCCTGTTTCAGTGAACTATGTAATTTTCCATCTCACACCACTATAGAGACCTTACACAGTCCTTCCTTCCTTCCCGTATTTTTCAGGCAATTCTTTACTATGTCATTACGTGTTAAAATATAAACAGGTATGTGTACTTCTTAGCAAAAATGCAATAAGGAGACAATAAAAACATTCAAAAATTATTAATAAAGTGGGCCATTGGAAAAATCATGATGTATTTTTCTACATAAAAAGGCATCATGACTTTTCCCATGACCTAATATATTCCCCATTTTGCAATATTATCTGTCCCCTCACCATCACAAACTTTAAAATTTTTTTCACACAGAAAGTTATCAAAATATGCTATTTTCCATTCACCCATTAATCTTTTCCAAGGTATTTGCTACCCTTATTACTATATGAATACAGATCTTGATGAAGATATCTGTATTGCCCATATCAATAGATATAGTGGACTTTTTTTAAAAAAATTATTTATTATAATTATCATCTTTAATTTGACCAGAGAGAGAAAGAAAGCAAGCAAATCTTCAGGTCCAGGACTTGAACCATGATCAGTCAGGTGGTAGTCCAGTGCCCCAACCACTATGCCACCTGCCAGCCCCGTAATGGACTTTTATATCTTATTGTTTTATTTTATTGTTCAGCAGCATTTGAAACCTCAGTTCTTCATTTCTAGATACTCAACTTGTTTGCATCATACTCTCTTGGTTTTATGTCTTCTGCTAATTTGACTTTTTCTGCAGAGAGAGATTAGACAGGAGAGTGGGAAGGGGGATGTACACTAAAGTGCAGTGAGAAGTGGGATTTCTAAAATGATTATCAGTTGTCAGGCATTTCTGTTCCAAGTAAAACAATGTCTAGGAATGGAAATAAAAACTAGATCAAGAGTTCCTAGTAGTACCATTTTCATCAAAGTCTATACAAAATTCCCCCAAATAGACTTCACTTCCTTTCTTCCTTTTGTACTTTGTTGTGAGGATTCATTTTTGATGAGTGTAATGAATGAATTAAGGAAATTTAAAGAATTATCTGTTTCATCTCAAAAAAATCTATATGCACCTTTGTGTAATTTTTTAGAAGTTTTTCCCATGGTGTATGCATGCTCAAAGGAGAAAGAGACAGAGACAATGAGAGAGAAAGTGAGAAATCACCCCCCTGGAGGGATGGCCACATGGAAGTCCCTTTTCTTCCATTCTCCTGCTGGGATTTTGGATGCTCACAGGCTTGGCGTGAGTTTCAAATCACTGGGTCTAGGACTCAAACCATGGGTGACCATGTGGAAGTCCAGTGCCTTAAGCATAAAACCACCTACTGGCACCCCTTTGTTTAATGTTTACCATCTATATTTTCTCAGTACTTTCTTTGACATCTAGGAAGTTTAATCTTTAGTATAAAAATCAAAGAATGGAGGAAAGAATAAGAAAGATTATTAGGAAAAGAAAAGAAGGAAAAATGTACCTTAGTTTTCTAAATTTTATTTTCATCCCTGATATGGTTATTATAGTTCAGAGGCGCCCACCCATTGGATTTTAGACAAGTGAACACATTTTGAAATTACCCAAGAAGATGGACAATAAAAGATGGTAACTGAGTCCTAGCTTAGATATTTTTATTCAAGTAATTTGTAATAAGATCTAAGAACAGGCATTTTTTAATTCCATCTGTGAGAGATATTTCCATGACAATGGTTTGAGAACTTTAATTTGAGAAGACCTGAGTTAAAGAAATTGCAGATTTAAACCATATAAAAAGTTTACTATAATAGTGTGATAGCTCCTCAATTACTTGGAAGTCTGTGTTCCAGGAAAAAATAGTCTTAACTTTGTGCTGATAGGATATTAGAGAAAATGTTGGCAGTATTACAAATGTAGGATTGACAGTAATGCAAAAGTGAGACTTTTAAGAATAGGAACATAAAGTATAACAAATTGGGATATACATTAAAATATATGAGAAAATGATTACTAAATAGTCAAGAAACTATTTTATCTGGATGGCAAGAGGGGACAATGATAGGAACAGAACATATAGAATAGCCTTAGGGGTATCTACCCTAACTTCATTTATTTTTTTTTAATCTAAGTGGTGGTTATAAGGGTAGCCACTATGTTTTTCCTCTATAATTCTTTAAGTTTGACTTGTTTGTTATAAATTTATATATA
>NW_006207069.1:1179201-1220615 GCF_000334495.1 Tupaia belangeri chinensis
GATAAATAATTGACCCTTGGTAAGAACTACAGTAGATAGATTTACAATACATTTCTTTTAAAAAAAAATAGAATTATTTATTTAATTATTTTAATTTGCTATAGGTCCCACCCAAAATACCTTGAAAGTTTCCTATTCTTTCAAGACTGTATGAATATAAGAAGGAAGACATGTTAAGACACTACTACCTATAAACCAATAATGGAAACCATGTCAGTAGAAGTATCACTGGACATATATCACATGGATTCAGTATCAATAGTTAAAATATTTGTACAAATATTAGCAATAAAGAGTGTCATTAATAGTCATTGACTTTCAAATACATACTTGGGTTAGTCATTCAATTATTCTTACCCTTAAAAATTATCAAGACACACTACTGAGTACGTGGAATACATATTTAGGTAAGGATTAGAATTAAACAAACCTTAATTCTTAAGACCTTTTGAGCAAGTGGGAAATTATATATTCTTATATTAGGTTTGAGATCAAATGAAGACACTGTGAACAGATTAATTCCTTTCAGACATTCTATCATCAACACTGGCATTCATGAACCCTTTTATTGTTTACTATATTGCACATTTGTTTACAGAGTCTAATTTCAGAAATAAAGTAAATTGCTTGGAGTCTTGGAACACTTTCCTAGTAGACATAAAGATTAAATTTCTCTCTCATGGCTGCAGAGTAAGTATTGCATTCTCAGCTGGTTAATCCTTATAATCTATTGCCCAATCTCAATTCCCACAAAAAATAAAAAGCTTGTTAAAAGAAGATAAGAAGTTATCTCTTCACTGAGGACTAATTCAGAGTCTCTGAAAGCATAAAACTCTTATTCCAGGGAAATTCTCATGTAAATTAAATTAAATGTAAAAATGCGTTTAATAAATACAAGATGGTTCTAAAGAGATTAGCACTGAATTGAGATCACCATGATGCCCCCATTAACTCAGCTGGAAAGTGCTGTTTGTGTGACCAAGATCATATGCAGTTGTAGCTCCCCAAGGGATCATTATTTTGCTTAGAGGAAAGTTGTTTCCTCTTAACTGACTTCTATAGAGCCAACAGTTGCAAACATGTAAGTCATTTATTGCAAACAAAAGGTAAAATACTTTTGAGTGAGATTCTATAAGTTATTGAGTCTTCAGTATTTTAGGGTTATATTGGGTCATTGGAAAAGTCATGACATATTTTTTGCATAGAAAATTTAGGTAAAAATACATCATGGTTTTTCTGTCAATCCATTTCAAGTTATGGTCTGACAAAAGTGTGATCTGTCTAGAAAATGAACTTCTACTAAATAAGGCATACCATTTCATAAAATCCATAGAAATTTGGAGCTTTTCTATAGTACTCTTCGGTTTAAGCTTCAGGTAAAAGTATTCTAGAAAATGCCACTTAATAGGAGAGAAACAAAAACAAAGACAAAACAGAGCTTTCATGTATAGAGAATGACATGTTGCTTTATGTTATTTATTTTTGAGATATCATAATTGTTATTGAGGAGTTACAACTCTTTCCTAGAGATCAATGGAAAAGGTACCCAAGATGATAATTATTTATTTCAACTTATTTAGTTCTGCAGTTTTCCCTAGGCTTTAACACATGAACACATTTTAATAAGAACTCACTCTCTTGAATATAAATAATAGGAAATCAAGACTATGATTTGAATTCTCCAGATAGCCTTGATAAGAGCAGCATCCGGACCTTTGAGACAATTCTGATACCCTAATTAAGAGCAGCACCACTAACAAAGGGGTCTGCATTTGTCCTCCATTCCTTAAACAACTTGTTTCTCGCCATCTACCACACTATTAATCAGTAGTATTATAATTAATTCTTCATTCTTCTAACGGGTGAGGTGATAGGGTGAAACACCACAATTAATGCTCTTTCACCTTCCAAAGGACCGCCATGTACTGTAATGGTTACAAATCCAAGGGCTGTATCCTCAGACATTCTTGCATTTAGGGTTTAAAAGACTTCCTTACAGATAAAGTACTGGATACTTTTTGCCTACCAGAAGAACTTACCTGAAACCTTAATTCGATACTTCAGGAGGAGAGAGATCTTTAAGTCTCTAGTCTATTAGTAACAATCTTGGGAGCAGGGTAGCATAGTTCTGTAGCTAACAGCTCTAACTTCTAAAACACAGATTATAGACAGTCAAGGGTGAGTAGCCTTTGAGCCAGTAGTTCTGATAACTTGTAAATCATTGGTTTCTAGATTCTCTGGTGTCTAAATGGCTCATAAGCACAAACTCCCCCTGGGAGAACAATTTTGGTGTTGCTCTCAGAGCATTCACATAGTTCAGCCTAGTGTATGATTTTTCTGTTTATTCCAGTATTTAGGTAGGCACTGAATTCCTCATTTAGCTTCAAGTCCATTAAACTTACCAAGTTCTTTTACTTTTTTTCTAGCTTTCTCCTTTTTATATTCCTTCTTTTCTTTCCTTTCCTTTTTTTTTTTTTTTTTTCGAACAGACGGTGTGTTTTCTTATCAGAGAGAGGAAAAAGCACTCCCTACTGGAACATGGTTATGCCACAATCCCTCCTCCTCCATTTCTCCAGTCTGTTAACATTAGAGGCATGAACATACAGATGCCCAGCATGTTTTTAATGCTATTGGGGTTGGGATTCAACCTGCATGATAGGTATGTGGGATCTAGCTCCCTAACTATCAGGCCATGGGGCTGGCCCATCAGTTTATTTCCTATTATGTGCATTAGATACTGAGGAACGCATGTGGCATAGAGGCAAAAAAAAAAAAAAAAAAAAAGAAAAAGAAAAAGAAAGAAAGAAAATCTAGTGATAGCATAGTATAGAAGGCTGAGGTTCTGCTCTCTCTGCCATAACAGAACAGCATATACTGAGTTCCTTAAACAATAGAAATTTACTATCTCCCAATTCTGCAGACTAGAAGTGCAAGATCAAAGTACTAGGAGAGCTGACTTCTAGTAAAGCCTCTCTTCCTGGCTTATGATGCTGTGTTCTTGTTTCTCCTGAATAGGTCTTTCCTCTGTGCACATAAGGGAAGACATAAGTCTCTGATGTCTCTTTCCTATTTTATAAGAACACAAGTCCTGTTGGATTCAGATCCCACCATTAGGACCTCACTTTACATTAATTAGTTCCCCAAAGGCCATTCTCTCTTTCTTCAATCACTTTGGGGGTTGGGGATTCAACCTATGAATTTGAGAGTGGAGATAAAATTACTATTCAGTCAACAGACTTTTTCCACATTATATATCATATGATATTTTAAACATGAAACACATGCAATACATAAGACCCTGAAATACACAAGAATGGAGACCCCTACTGGTATTTTATCCTTGCATCTTTTACATTGAACATCTACCATGACTGACAACCACTGTAACTACTAATCTTTGACTTGGAGGGAGTCACTTTTCTTTCTGTGACTGACCACTGTATCTTTGGTACCTGAAATGGTCTTTAGTATTTAGTAGTTGCTCAAAAGTCTTTGTCTCTTAATCAATTAGTTGTTATAGGTGATCCAAAATCCTTATCTTTAGCTGTTAGTTATTTTCCTTTTGCATTCTTTTAGAGTGCTCCTAAAATTAATAATCTGATGACATTTTAGCCCCAGCATCTTGAAAAATAAAGCGGTCATATTTACTTTTTTCACAGTCACCTGTAAGATAGATATCAAACTTAACATCTCCTATTTATTCTTATTCAAGAAGCTTAAAGTCTGTCCCCAAACTTTTTCTCACTTACTTCTGATTCCTCTTTTCCAATTGCTTTTGGATACCCAAGCTAAAAACCACTTTAATATCATTTAATCCATGCTCACTTTGGCAACACATACATAAATACTATTTAATCCATCTGTAAACTGAAATGTTAAGATATATGTTTAATTGATGACATCTAAGTGCCTCTAGTTTCAGCACCCTATCTTAACTCCTTCACTTTTTTTTAATATTGCAAAAACTCCAAAGAAAATGGTCTCCCTATTCAATACTTGCCCTTTTATAAAGAATATTACTAGACTAATCCTGTTAAATTTGAGTCCAAACATCTTATACTTTTGATAAAAAAAATACATAGTACTTTGCCTTCTCACTCATGTTAAAGTCCACACTCTATGACTAACATGGATTGACTAAAGGACATAGAAACACAGTAAATGGATGTACATACCAGACATAGTGTGTGTGAAAAAGTAGGAGTCTGAGGAAGGACATTCAGAAGAAAAATAGAGAGGGAAAGCATTAATGAGATGAAGAAGTGTAGTATTATCTGTTGAAGATACTTTATGGTTTTGTCAGCTGGACTAAGGAGAAATGTTCACAGGTGGAAATATTCAGTTTGTAAGCTAAATATGTGATGGAATGTAAAAGAGAAAATGAAATTAAAAAATGTAAAAAAAAAAAAAAAAGCTCAAGTCCTTAGCCTGTTCTCCAAGCTCTGCTACAACGTGGGGCCATGAAGGCGGTAGCTTCAGCATGTTTTATCTCCTTTCTCTCTTCCTCACTCCATCCAGTCTCCATGGTCTTCTTGCTGCTCCACACATAAGTCACAGGGGTTATGTTTGTTGGTCCCCTCACTTACTCTATTTCTCATCTAAAACCCACTTGGCTAGCAGCAGCACTTTCTTTGGGGTTCTATTCCAAAGTTCTTACCCATGAATAGTCCTTGTCCAGTAAGATTTCACTTCAGTAAGAAACGTTTTCCACACTTGCTCTTATTTATATATTTTGAATGACTCTCAGATTATCTAGTGACATCTATGTCCTCAGACGCTCCATGTAAAATTTTAATACCCCATGAGAGTCACTTAATGCTAATTTTTCTCTATGTATGAAAAACATTTCCGAAGTATGAACTACACAAAGAACCAAGTGCTTACTTTTCACTGGATCTTCTATAGGCATGCTTACATTCTGTTGAACTATACATATTAACGTTCAAGGTTTTTTAGTTAAAGCCTAGATTTCACCTTTACAGTATCATTAGACGTACTTTATATGTTAGCTTAGATGTAACTCCTTAAAATGTGATACAACTTAGATTTGGATTGAAAATATACAAAAACATATCTAAAAACATTCAAAACAGCAGTAAATCTAATTTATATATTAATATTTAAAATCACATGCAAATGGAAGCTTTGCCTTTAAGAATTTAAATAATGTTTCTCTGTAATTATAGAGTTCAGTGGAATATGAATGGAATTTAGAATCCAGTGATAACAAATATCATTTTAATGTCTATTTCTTTCAAATGAGGCTATTTTATATCTCAGATCATTTGCTTTGGTAATGCTGAATATGTGATAAGGTTAAAACCAATTATATGAAATCCAATGTTTTATACAATAGAAATATTCTTTGTCTATGAAGGAGCTGAAGTTTTTATTATTCTTTTTTAATTTCCAGAGAGCATGGGTACTTGCTAGAGAGACACATAAAGAAAGAAATGGAGAATACATCCTCTGGTGGGGCATGGTCATGCCTGAATCCCTTCTCCCTTTCTCCAACCTGTTGGGATTTAGAGCAAACACGTACATGCTACTGGCATGTTTTTCTAGCCATTGGGGCGGAGATTCAAACCATGATTGGCCATGTGGGTCTGGCTCAAAACCAGCAGATGAAGTTAAATTCATGTGAAGAATTTTTCTGATTTACTCTTAATGATTTGTGTGTTTTGGAATGCCATGTAAAATCATGTAACTATTTGGTTGTCAGAAAAATCATGATGTATTTTTTCTATTTTTTTTTGTTTGGTGCAAAAATGGATCATGACTTTTCTGACAATCCAGTATTTTTACCTACCTACATTTTAGTATGATTTTGCAAAACTGTAATTATATATCATATACAAAAATAATATTAGAGTAGATGGCTTCTCTTTGCCTTTATATGCTAAAACTTGGTATAAAAATATTGATACAGATTACTTCTGTTGCTATGTGATGGTCTATATTTAAGAAGGAAGGTTAGGGTAGAAGAAGAATAAAATGGACTTAATCTTTTTTAGCTGTAGGAATGGTAAAAATAAAATCAGCATAAGTAAAAGAAGTGAAATTTCCCTAATCAGGTATATTATGAAAGTGATAGGGTTAACTGTTGTTGAACAGTTTAACAATGGATTGAGTTCTACATTTTATCTTATTTTTTTTTAGGTTTTCGCCATAGGGTGTCTACACTCACTAAAGAGGGAAAGGGAGAGAGAGAGAGATAAAGAGAGAAATTACTCGCCCAGGGGAAAGCCACATCACAATACATTCTCCATTCTCCTCCTGGGATTTGGGGCTCATATGCACATGGCGACCTGCATGATTTTCAAGCCACTGGGTCTGCAGCTCAAACTGTGGTCAGCCATGTGGGAGTCCAGTGCCTTAATCACCACACCACCTGCGGCCCTGAGTTTTGGGAATTTTAGATGCCAATCCACCCATACAAAATTTTGAACTTCAAAATAGCCAGTTAATACTTAGAATTTTGCAGTAAGATAACATATTGCATTAATATAATCTTTGTCATTAAATTTTATTTTTCTCCAGTCTCGATTTTTATAACATAAGCCCCAGGTTGTCTAAAAACTCAATAACAGAAGTGGAATAACTTTTGATGTTATGATTCAAAGTAGGTGAATGGGTTGAAAGTTGTTTCATAGAAAATGTGCTAAGAGGAAATCAGTTTTGATATAAAAGTTTCGGTTGTGCTACAGTTACTTGATGTTAAGAAATACCTTTTCAAACTTTAGTTTCTCTGTCTTTTACTGGTTTGTTGTTGGTCTGAAAATTGAAACGAGATGGAACAAAGTCATAATACACATTCAGAATAAAAGAGAAAAGAAGATGTTGGAAAAATGGGGAATAGTAAAGAATTTTAAGATTGAGGAACAGTTTCAGGAAGAATGAACAGATTTCTTGTCAATTATAGTAAAAATCTCTTTCTGAAAAGAAAGACTTGAAACAAAATCCCTACTTATTTAGGAGCAAGGGAAAAGTTAGGCTAAACACAGAGGCCAATCCAATATATCCACTTCAACTGGAAGATTTAGGGACTAGAAAATAAAATTTAAGCCAACAGAAACAACTCATTTACACATATCTGGATTCTGCCCATGTGAGATCAATTAACAATCACTGCCTGCAAGAAGAACCCACAACTAATTATTATGAAACACATTTTCCCTATCAATCAAGATAAAATACCTCATGAGTATTTTCTCATAGGTATCCAACGTAATGAATGTATTTAATTCTACCTTAAGAGACTGGAAGGCATTGGGTAATAGGACCAGGTTTGATGATCTGTAATGAAATATCATCTAACTTAACTGGAAAGATGTCTTAATGTCTTCTGAGGAATATGGCTTCCCTTTGCCTCCACAAGCTAAAACTTGATATTGGTCAAAATAAGACTATCTGCAACTCATGATCATGTTTTCCTGCCTAAGATCTCTAGGGCAGTTACATTATAGTTCAGATGTGCACTCCCACCAAGAATCATACTTCATTTGGACCCTGAAGTAGAATCTGCTATTGGTTAGACACCAAAAAACTAACAGAAAAAAATTAGCTATGTTCTTTAAACTCTGAATGAGACAATCATAGAAAAAGTCTGATTCAACATACCCATCCCAAATATCTTTTAAAAAAAATCACTATCTAACAATGGAACAAAAAGATTATATTAGATAATAGATTATATTAGATATTAGACATAGTTTTTAAAAAGAGGCTATATGGACAAATCAGTTTTATTTCAATTATATTCTAATACATGGTCATTTATAAAAATAATATAAACAAATAGGCTCAGTCGACTATTAAGGGCAAAGCATGGAAATTCATTTGATGACTATTAACTAAAGTATTACTAAACTAATTCTGACTGATAACAAAGGTATCACTCAAATTCCCAACCATGCTCAAACACAAAGCCAAGAGACATTTCACTCCAGACTAAAAAATGTAAACTAACAGGAGCAATAGTGATTTAGGTTGTGTTTTTTTGTTTGTTCATTTGTTTCTTTTAAGGAAATCAGTAAGTTGGCAGAACTAACTGGACCTAATCATGACACTTCCAACTGTGTATTTTTTTCTCTTTCTCTGGCAAGATTATGCCTTGTTTTATAAACTTATCACAGTTCTTCCTATATAAAATTTCCACTTGACATGAATATGGAACTATAAATACAAATATAACATAAAAGAATCCTGTTTCTTTTGTACTTTTCACTTGAAAAATAATAAGTTTTAAAAATTTAGATTTGAACAATCGTAGGAAAGAAGGCAGATCCATGGAAAGTATGATGAAAATGGAAAGAGGACTCTAAGAGAAGTGACGTCAGGATAGAGAACTACTGGTCCGAGATGTATTATACAAGTAACACCCTTTACCGCAGCACTAAACTTTCAATAACAGCTTTTATTTCAGGTACGTACTGACGTGTAACAAACTGATGTAAAGTTTAGTGGGTTGTAACAAAGAATAGAAACTATAACTTGCAGTCCAAATTAGGCATGAAACCTATTTTGACACACCTGTAAGCCAAGAGTGGTGTTTGTGTTTGAATGGTCATAAAAAGCATACTTTGTGGCATGTGAAAATTACATGAAATTACTTTTCAGTGTCTGTTAATAAAATTTTTATTGGAATAGAGCTATGTTCATTTGTTTACGTATTAACTTTGACGACCTTTGTGTTATGACAGAATTGAGTAGTTATGAAAGTGACTGTATGATTCATGAAGCCTAAAATATTTATATCTTGGTTCTTTATAGAAAACTTTGCCTACTACCACTCCAAAACCATATTGATTTATTTAATTTGGTGATTCTGTGCTTTGGGCACTATTCCATGTGACATAGATGAAGATATGTGTATAATTTTGATTTAATTTAGCCAGATGTTTGTCTCATGCTAGGCTCATGCTTTCCATGGGCTGGTTTTTTGTTTGTTTAAGTTTTTGCCATAAGGCATGAATACTCACTGGAGGTGTGAGCAGAGAAGAGAGAGAGGCAGTGAAAGGGAAAGTGAGAAATCAACCTCCAGAGTGATGGCCATGCTGCAATCCCTTCTCCTCCATGCTCCTCTCAGGATTTTGGTCATGTATGCATACACAGCTGGTATGATTTTCATGCCTCCAAATTCAGGACTCAAGCTGTGGTTGGCCATATGGGAGTTCAGCACTTCAACAACACTACCTGCAGGATCCTTTCTGTATTAGTAATCTACCATGGATCCTTTCTATATTAGTAATCTTGCCTAAGCTCTTTCAATGTGTAAGTGGGTATTACATGTCTGACTGCAGTACACGGGTAGTTTCTCACTGGTCAAGGCAGGAAAACTGTCAACCAGTGGTCAGTGTGAAGATCATTTAAAAAGGTGAGAACTGGGCAGCGTAGCTAATTGGGGCAACCAATATAGGAGACTCCTGTAGCTCAGATTACAAATTATTTGTGCTTTCATTCTCCTTTCCTGTTCCTTAGAAATAAGAATAATGAATTCTCACCTAGTGTTTGAAGCTCAAATTTATATTACTTTTTTGAGTCTGACTTCTGTTGCTCCACTGTCTCTTAATTATATTGTTTGCTTTTGTGTTTTGTGCTTTTTTTTTTTTTTTTTTTTTAACAGTGAGCTAATTTTTCACTGAACTTTATCTGAGGAGATACTTTAAAGCAGGCAGAGTTTCCTCGGAATTATTTGTATTTCCTTCTGTCAAGTGTCTACAAGGCACTTGACCATGATTACAACATTATAATTTCTTAAGCAATAGATCAACTGAATTCAGGATGAAAAACTATCAAAAGCTGGCTTAGCATTATTAATTCTCAGGGAGTATTTTTTCTTTCTACCTTCCTCTTCGTTTTGAGGCAAATATGTTTTCTTAGCTCAGCATGGGAGAGGGAAGGTTAGCCTCATGTTGAGTGCATTCTTATACTGAAGCTATGATCATTTGGTATCTCAAGTGTATTTAGAAGTTCCACTATAAACCTTAACACTTTAAGCCTGCCAGTGCCGTAAATATATAAAAATCAAAGCTCAGATTCCTTAGGTTTTGTTTTAGAATGCCCTGAGGGCAAGAAGCGATTCCAGAGAAATGCCATTTACCAGCCTCCTTTCTCACTTTAAATTAGTCCTTGCTCTCATGATTCCTGTTGTTTTGCCAGGTCATTGATGCAAACACAAAGCTGCTTTGCTCTTTTTACTTTTATAAGCGTTTTTAGTACTTTTCAGTGGGAAGATGGTCCAGTATTACATTATACAGTACAGTGTTATGCTGGAAATGAGGGTAAAATTATGTCTTTTAAAAAAAGTTTTCAACTACATTTTATTATAAAACTATGCATACAAATTAAACACACACACACACACAGAGCGAGAGAGATAGATAGGGCCAGTAGGTCGTATGGTGGTTAAGGCACATGGCCAACCACTGTTCAAAACCTGGACCTGGCAGCTTGAAAATCACATGGGGCATGTGTGCGTGTGTGCACAAAATCCTAAAAGGAGAAAGGATTGGGATTAACCATCCCTTCACCTCTGAGGAGTGATTTCTCACTTTTCCTCTCTCTCCGGTGAGTGTACAAGCTCTATGGTGAAAAGGAGCATATCTCTATATCTATGTACTTATATATATGTATATATACACACACACACATACACATGTTTGTATATCTATGTATAGACGTATATATACATATACACATACATGCACAGGTACACATATACAGCCTTTGTTTAGATGTCATCCTTATGCAGATTTTGTCACATTGCTTCATTTACCTGTTTTTTTTCTATGACACTGTGAAGGAATATATGTCCATCCTAGCACTGCCACAATGACTTTGCCGTTCCTAATATTAAAATTAATTATTTAGCATCCTCTCTTATTATGCCCATGTTGAAAATTTTTACATTCCTTCAAAAAATGGCATTTTATACTTTATTAAAGTCGGCATTAACTCTCGCATTTCCATGCATCCAGTTGCTTAAGTCTCTTATGTTACAACCACCTCTGTATTTCAGATTTTCACTCTCCTATTGAGGAACAGAGATTTTTTTTTCCTACAGAAAATTCAATATTTTTGTCCATGCACTTTTTAAATTTTTCATTTTTTTTTTTTTGTAATTTGCTATAGGGCTCTCACCAGAGAGAAACAGAGACAGAGAGAAAGGAAGAAAGCATCCTCAAGGGGAGTACAATCATATCACAATCCCTTTTCCTGCATTTCTTAATTTGAGATTTAATCATGCAAATGCTCGCGCACGCACGCACACACACACACACACACACACACACACTCAGCATGTCTTCTCAAGCTGCTGGGTCCAAGACTCAAACCATGTAGTTAACCATGTGAGATCCAGCCTCTTACCACCACACCACTGGCACTCCCCCAACCTTAAACCTGCTTTTATCTTCTATAATACCAGGTCATGTAAAGATGACCCTAGATCACATTTTGAGAATCCAATATAATCATTCTTTTTGTTTGGAATTTTTTTATTTGTTATTATGATTATCAAATTGACTCTAGGGGACACGTGCTCACCAGAGAGAGAGAAGGCAAACTGCCAAGTGCAGAACCCGAACCACAGTCGACCATGTGGGAGTCCAGTGCCTTACCCATCACGCCACCTGCTGGCCCCTCAGTGACCATTCTCTTAATTCCCATCTTGTCTAATTTGTTTGAGGCAAATGGACATTTAGGTGGAAACTGATCAACAATCACCCTTGCAGAAAAAGCTAATTTTGGGCAAAGAACATGAAATGAATACAAAGGCTAAAGGTTCTAAATCAGAAAAACGTAGTGATGTGTTGCTTAGTAACATTGAACACGTTCTGAAAAATGTACTGTTAGGCAGTTTTGCCACACAAACATCACAGAGAGTACTTACTCAGACCTAGGTGTTGTAGCCTATCACACACCTACATGGCTTCACCTCATACTCAGACTACAAACCTATACAGCAGGCTCCTGTACTATAGACGGTAGCAACTGTAACACAATAGCATTTCTACATTACATGCACGTAAACATAGAAAAGGTACAGTAAAAACACAGTATACAAAGTAGCGAATGAGAGACCAGCACAGGGAACTTACCATGAGAGAAGCATACAAGACAAGAGCTTGGTCTGCGTGAGTCACTGAGGGCATGGTCAAAGTATGTGGAACTTGAGGACTTTACTGTACACTACTGCAGACGTTATAAACTCTGTGCACTTAGGTGAGACTAAATGTATTGAGCATTTTTCTATCTTCAATAATACATTAACTTTAGCTTACTGTAATTTTGCTTTACTTTATAACATTTTTAAATTTTTTTCACTTTTGTAATAACTACTTAAACCACAAATATATTATACAACTATATAGTATTTTGTTCTTTATATCCTTACTTTATAAGTTCTTATCTGTTTTCTGATTCAAAAACATCTTTTTAACTTCTTCAGCTAAAGACTAAGACACAGTAGCCAGAAGGCCATGTGGTGGACTTCCAAGTGGCTGACCACGGTTTGAGACTCTGATGTGGTGGTTTGAAGATCACACCAGTTGCATATATGTGCATGCCCAAAAATCCTAGGAGAAGAAGGAATGAGGATTGGTTTCTCACTTGCCCTCTCACTATCTCTCTACAGCAAGTACTCATGCCCCTAGGCCAAAAACCTTGGGAGGGAGGTAACTAAGACACAAAACGAAGACAAAACTAAGTCTACACAGTCAAAGTCATCAATAGCACTGTTTTTCTATGTCTCTGTCTTGTTATGCTGGAAGGGACACAATGAACCAAACAAGATTAAATCAAACGCGGAAGTGATGCAATCAAGAGACAAGGGAGACACAAGGTGTGTGAGGCTGCCACCAACATGACACTGTGGTGTTTCAGAGTGAACAGTTTCTGTTTTATTTTAACTTAAGATGGGCTCTCACTATGCCACAATTCTCCTGCTTCCGTCTCTCAAGCCAGGACCTGACATACAACGCAGTTCCTAACTATTGGTTGGAGAATCCAGCTTGGACTTCCAGGTGGCCTGAGCCTGCCAAGTGGCAGCATCAACCCATTCTTACTACATTGCCCAGCACACTTTATATATATTGATCCTTATGTATGTATGTATGTACAGACACACATACATACGTGCATTTTCATTACATATAGCTTCGTGTATGTAGACGAGTACCTAAAAAATAAAGTATAGCATAGTCAATACATACATCATTTAAATGGTTATTTATCATCCAGCATTGTGTAGTGAACATCATATTTTTCCCTTTGTAGAGGTTTTTGCCTTGGAGCGCTCATCAATGGGAGAAAAAGAGAAACAGAGACAGTGAGAGGGAAAGTGAGAAATTGCACTCCCTTGGGGAGGATGGCCATGCCATAATCCCTTCTCCATTCTCCTGGGATCTTGGGCATGCATACACATTCACCCAGAATGATTTTCAAAGCCACCAGGTCCAGGACTCAACCATATTCAGCCATGCGGGAGTCCAGTGATGTAACCACTGCGCCATCTGCTGGCCGCACTGTATATCACTCTATGTGCTACACTAATATATTTGGCAGCAAGGGAGCTGTATTTACACCGGAACGATCACAGACATGTGGATAGTTCATTGTGCCGTGACATATAATGGCTACAGTGTCATTAGTGATAGGAATTTTCCAACTCCATTATGAGACCAGTGACATACAGGCCATCAGTCACCGAGTGTCATTATGTGGCACGTGACTGTATTGAAAACAATGACATTTTCTCAGCTAAATATGCTGCCGTGTAAACATAAGACACCCCATAAAACAGATTCAAAACGCACATTTCACACCCAAAACTGAACTTTTCAGAGTCATATTTTTAAATATAAAATTTTATGCTAATATTTTAAAAGTACATATATTTTCACACACATAAATACATATATGTGTGTGCATGTGCACATATGGCATTGGGATTGGTTAATCCATTTATACTGTTTTTGTATACATAATAGTTATTACTGATGATGAGAGTAGTTAGTATTTATTGAGCACAGCTAAAATAGTCTCACATGATGGTCAAAAAATTCTTAATATTTATCCTTTCCATATTGAGGCCTAATTTTTTTTTTTTGAGAGGTTTTCACTATAGGGCACGTGCACTTGCCAGACAGACAGAGAGAAAGAGAGACAGAAAGCGAGAAATCACCCCCCAGGGGGGATGGCCACACCGCAATCCCTTCTCCTCCATTCTCCTCTCAGGATCTTGGACACGCACACACACGCACCCAGTGTGAGTTTTAAGCCACCGGGTCCGGGACGTGAACTGCGGTCGACTACATGGGAGTCCAATGACATAGTCATTACGCTAACTGCTGGTTCCTGAGGCCTAAATTTTTAAAAAGTTTTTTAGAGGTTTTGCCTCAGGGCACTTCCCAGAGAGAGACAGAAACAGTGAGAAGGAAAGTGGGAAAAATCATCTTCCAGGGGGAATAGCCACACTGCAATCCTTTCCCCTCCACTCTCCTCCCAGGATTTTGGGCACACATGCACACACACACACACACACACACACACACACACACCCAGAGAGAATTTCAAGTCACGAGGTTTGAGACTCGAACTATGATGGACTCTGTTGGAGTCCAGCGACATAACAGATACACTATCTGCTGGCCCCTCCAGGTGTATGTTAATGAAATTATATATGCACAGATATTGCATGATGGACACAGGATTTAAATCCTGTCTATTTCATTTCAAGGACCATGTTCTTTATTTTACAGAAATATTCTTATGAGAAAAACATACCAATAATACTTCAGAAAGTAGGACATGTATTTTCCTTATTTTAAAAATAAACTGATTTCTAAAATTTCCTTCTCAATTATCCTGTTTTTAACTGACGATAAAGTGAAGACTTTTATTTTTTTAGTCTTCTGATATCAGTTTGGTATTAGGTTAAATAAAATAAGCTAGTTACATTTAAGTAAATTAGCCTGGGAGAAAAGTTATTTTAAACAGTGTAGAGATAATCTCAATAATTTATATTTAGATGTAACTCTTCAAAAATATCAAATGCAATTATTACAGAAAGAGATGTGTCCAAATCATTTACCGTTTTTTATTTAAAAAATTTTTTTTTTTACTAAATTGAGCTGAGCTAAGAACATTGTTCTTCCTAAATTGCCTCATTTTGCTGTTCGCTTTATGAATACAACGCAAGCTTCATCTTTCCATTGCAGTTGCCTTTCTTCCTCCTGATTTCGTCCCCAGCGAGTGGATTAGGGAGGTGGAATACAACGATGAATTTGTTCATAATTCGCTGCATTTGGGAGATGGGATACAACAATGAGCTTGTTCATATTTTGCTGCATTTACATCTTTGAACCAAAAGGGATTTTAGGAATGAAGAGTTTTTGACAGGTCATTTAAAATGCATGCCAAGTGAGTGGATTAAGGAGTAGAAAATTGTTTTAGGAAAAATCAAGGTCAATGAAAATAGGAAGTACGTTAGGAATATTTGAAAAATAATTCTCCATTATTTGTTTTGTGTCAATGTACCTTTTAAAATGCACTCTCTAATTCTCTGAAATGTAGATGTCTTCCTTTATTTAAAGTGTTATATTTATTGTACATGTCTCATTTGTTAATTTAATGTGTGGCATTTAACTAAAACTCCACTACATGCCCAAGACTGTGTTACACTCTGAGGACAGAGAAATGACCCGTCTCTGAGATGCCAAGAGTTACTTAAATTCAAGTGTAAAACCATGATGACTTAATAAAAGCCTCCTTCAAATTTTACCATTGTGGGGATGTTTGTTTTTCAATAAATAATATTATTATTATTATTAAATTTGCTATAGATCACATGTGAGAGAGAAAGAGAGAAAAAAATGAGAAAGCAAGCTGCCAGGTCTGGGACTTGAACCATGGACAGTTACATGGGAGTCCAGCACCCCAAACATCATACCACCTGCTGGCCCATGGAGGTGTTTTAAGGGCAGTGAAAAATTATTTAGTTGCATTTTTGATATTATGTAAAAGTTTATTTTTGTAATGAAATTTTAGGAGAAGAAAAATATTCTGTGATAATCTCTTTTGATTTTAGTCACTTTAATCTCTCTTTTAAATCATATATCATTTAATGTTTTGAGTTTAGTTGTTTATCATTCTACCTACAAAATATTTGACTAATTTTCCTGAAACATCTAGAATACATTTTACACCCCTATTTGTAAGAATTATTTGTGTATGCATACATGCATGTGTGTGACAGAGAGGGCTTTTGAAGAATGGGAATTTGAATGATTGGGATGATTGGTACGGGGAAAGGGCAGATAGTAAGATACATTTAGAGCTAAAATTATTTGATGATGCAAGAAATTTAGAGTTCTCTACTCCATCTAACTTCTAAAGTGAATGATGAGTTGATGAATAAATATATAATAAATATAAAAGAAGAAGGGAAGAAGGAAGGAAGAAGAAAAGGGGAAAAAGAATTTTAAAAAAAGGAAAGAAAAAGACGAATTGTATCTACAACACCAAGAACCATTCCTTGTGCTTGTGGGCAACGTTGTTACTCTGACCCAATATAAACAAATGGCACATTCATAGTTGGAATCCTTTGAGCAGAGGGAATTTTATATATATATGTATTACAAAAAAGACATGAAGCTGTGCAGCATATCAACTACCACCACTCTTAGCTAAGCCTGAGAAGAAACACACAGAAAGTCCAGCAAGGAAGCCCTATTGTATAGAGTAGGATATAGAAATCAAGAAACCCAGCCCCAAAGACATCCTGGTGAGACAGTGGATAGAAACACAGAAACTTCACTCTCCTTTTTGTCTGGTTCCACCTGTCAGTGCACCCACTGCTCTAACCCAACCAGAAACAAAACATGGGTGTTGTCTATAGGCTAATTTCACAGCCTAAAAGGTGGGAGTTAGAAAATGTGGAGTATAAATCAGAAGAGTCCGACAGCAAATACTAGCTCAGAATATCTAAGATTATTTTGAGTAGATGAATGCACGACTAAATAATGAGTGGCTTTTTCAGTTTTTACCAGAGGACACACGAGCTTGCTGGAGAGAGAGGAATAGAAGTAAGTAAGAGATCATTCCCGGTGGGGATGGCCATGCTGCAATCTCTTCTCTTCCATTCTTCTCTCAGTAATTTGGGCATACATGCACACATGCTCAGTGTGATTTTTAGGCTGCTGGGTCCAGTACTCAAACTATGGTCAGCCATGTGGGAGTCAGCACCTTGACTGCCATGCCATCTGCCAAGCCCAATAATGAATGGCCCTTAAAGAAAATCGAAGCTATTTCATACTATTGATCATTTGTTTTGTTTCCTTTCACTTACTGTATTAAAATAATAATACATAATTGCTTCAAAAAGTAAGCAAGTTTTGGGACCAGCACTTAGCGTAATGGCTATGTCGCTGGACTCCCACGTAGTTGACCATGGTTTGAGTCCCAGACCCAGTGGCTTAAACTCACACCAGGCGCGTGTGTATGTGTGCCCAAGATCCTGAGAGGAGAATGGAGGAGAAGGGATTGTGGCATGGCCATCCCCCCTGCGGGGGTGATTTCTCACTATCTGTCTCTGTGTCTCTGTCTTGCTGATGAGCGCACGCGCCCTGTAGCAAAAACTTCTCCAAAAAAAAAAAAAAACTATTCTCCAAAAAAAAAAAAACTAAGCAAGTTTATCGTAGCATTGCTAATTAGAGCTAATATCTTAAAGTTGGTGATTAACGAACAATGTGACTTCCAAAATTAGAAATCAATGATGTATTTTGTACATACAAAACTTATACTATATTTTAGCTGGAACTGTCAATATTGGTCTAACTTACCAAAGTATAGCACACTTTAATTATAATCAAAACTAAAGCAAGACTTAAAATTAATAAATAAAGGAAATAAATGCATACTCTTAAAGTAAAAAAATAATCATTTAAAAGCATGGAAAATTCTCAGATCTAGTTAATTATATTTTAGATAAATAGTGGCATCTATTCATGAGGCAGATGTCATTGGATAAATGTGTGCATAATTAAGCACCTGCATATGATGATATTTCAAGCTATGGAACCTAGTGTGATGCAAGAGACTATACAAAATTAAAATCTTACAAAATGTAGTAGACTTGGACAACCATGGCTTCAGTTCGCTTTTCAAAGCGATGAGCATTCTAGCATGTGTATATGAAAAAAATGAATGAATGAGCTTGTGTGTACAATGAGCTTGTGTGTGTATGTGTGTGTGTGTGTGTGTATTTTAATTACTAGAGGGCACATGAATTTGCTAGAGAAAGAGAAAGAGAAAGAGAAAGAGAAAGAGAAAGAGAAAGAGAAAGAGAAAGAGAAAGAGAAAGAATGAGAGAGAAAGAGAGAGAGAGAGGAAGAAAGCACCCCCTATGGCATATGGTCTTGTCACAAACATTTCTCCCTCCTTCTTTACCCCCTTAGGTTATCTTGGACACACACAGTTGCCAAGAGTGTTTTGAAAGCTGCTGGGGAGCCATGATTCAATGTGGCTGTCTCAATCCCTTGGCTACATGGTTGTCCCTTTTTTATATTTTTAAATGATACAGCTCTTAAATACAATGGAAAGTTTTACGGTACTTTTCAATTTCCTTTGGTAGAAGTATTTTTTAAAATATAATTTTACAAAATATTTCTAAACTAAGGATAGAAGCTTAATTTGAATTGTATTCTGTTGAATGTATCACAACTTTTCAATAAAATACACTCAGCTGTATGTTGAGGAAGCGGTTTGACTGGCAGTCACAATGATGACTTTTTCTGATCTAATCTCAGTGATAATTCCCCTTTGAACTACAAAAGCAAAAAGGTTCCATAAGTGTCACTCTAAGCTAACCACTTAGACCATTTGAAGTTAATTTAGCTCTTGATTCTTCTCAAACCTTGTTTGACCTGAGCACTTTACAAAATCAAAAAGTAATATTCTATGTTATTAAACATTACACAAGTCATTTAGATAAGAAATTCAGTACTATATTGACAAAATACTAATTCCAGATTTATTAACCTTCTAAATGAAGAAGAAAAACATGTAATTTTTTAGAAAGTTTTTTTTTTAATTTCTTCCATAAGAATGGAAGACAGACAGAGGGAGAGAAATGGGCATCCCAACCAATAATGTCTTTATGTCACCACTCACCCCACGTCTCTACAGACCAGGATCACGAGCACAAATGCACAAGTCAGGAATGCTCAGGGAGGTCCCCACACATGAACCCAGAACCTTTCCCATATGGGTTCAGTTGTATTACCCCTGCACCAATACCTGGTCCTAAACATGTAATTAACACAGTCAGAATGGGATAGTATATTTCACACCAGGACTTAGGTAGCATATTCCTCTAAACACTGATGCGTATGGCAAATAGTTTTATAATTTGAGTGTTGGAAGACTCAAGTCTAACAATAAAGAAAATGCTTTTTACTTAAATCCCTATATTCAACAACAACCTTTTTCTTTTTTTTTGGAGAGGTTTTTGGCTATAGGGCGCGTGCGCTCGCCAGACAGACAGAGAGAGACATAGAGACAGAAAGCGAGAAATCACCCCCCAGGGGGGATGGTCACCCCGCAATCCCTTCTCCATTCTCCTCTCGGGACCTTGGGCACACACGCACATGCGCCCGGCGTGAGTTTTAAGACACCAGGTCTGGGACACGAACTGTGGTCGACGACGTGGGAATCCAGCAACATAGCCATCACGCTAACTGCTGGTTCCCAACAACAACCTTTTTTAAGGTCAAAGATTTTAGTGGTTTTTTTTTTTTAATGTTTTTCTAGTTTTATTTTATTTTATCTTACTTTTATTTTAATTTATTTTCTTTATATATATTTTTATTATTATTCATACATTAAATTACTATTCATCATCTAGATATTGTGAAGAGACTTTTTTAATCACATTTTGATGACATATTTCTCTTTATAATCAACTATATCTTGGTCAAATTAAGGTATGAAATCAGGTTTTTAGGTATTACATAAGTTGATATCAATGGTTAAACTTATATTTTAATAACAGCAGCAATCTGATGAGAAATTAAGTCAAACATGTACTTCCAATAATATAGCTTGGCTTGATCAAAGACATATAGAAACACTCATACTTCTGAATACATTTCCATTTGATTCAGTTAGGTTTTCCACTGTGTTTAGGAGAGCCAAAATATTTAATAACAATTGCTTATCACCATATCATGGCTGCTAGATTTATCAGGTGCTCTTTCAGCCTATAGAAAATGAAGGTATGTTGAGAACTTTGGTGTTAGTAGCATCCTATAGAGCTCCCCTCTGCGGCCTTGGACACTAAGCAGGTTAAGATTTTTCACTAGTGGCACTTGATGGCTACATTAGAACATTCCTCACACTTACTTTTCTGTATTCCATCATCACACTTTTATTATCCTTATTTGCTTCCCTCTCTGCTTTTATGCTATTATTTTTACAAATCATCTGTGGCTTCTATAGGTTGCAATTTTGAAATGTCTGTGAGACTGTGTTTCTATAGTTCTGGGATCCATTTTAGATAAATGATAGAATTTTAACTGTCACATATGAGACCACAGTGGTTCTCTTGTGAACTCGGCCAGTAGATCAATTCTGTTTAACATGCTGCTGCTTACTAAAAAATAAAATAAGGTTGTGGGTGTGGGGAAGAGGAAAGAAATACCTGAAAATAATCATTTAAAAACAGAGCATATGCAGAAGGGTTATCAATGATTATTCCCGTTGAAATGTTTATTTTTCTGATGGAAATATTAAACACAAATGAGTGGAATATTCATAAATTATTCATTCAACAAATAGGCAAGTGCCTAATATGACCCTTAATGTTCTAGGAATTTGAAACTATTAGAGTGTAGATTCCTTTAGTGCCTTTGCTGCCCTGACAGAACTTAGCGAATGCAAATGACATTTATTGTATAATAGTAAGTAGTAGTAGTTACAAGTAGTGACCATTACCCTAAACTAAACTTAGTGTTCTAAACGTATACATTAGGGAAACTAAAATATAAGTAAAAGTTCCTGTCCCAGGAAGTGATAGTAGAAATACATTCTAATCAGTGCACAAGAATTTGTAAGATGAATGTGAGAGAAGTCCAAGGTGCTGGGTTGCAAAAGAACACTACCTAGGGAGGTAAGGTGTGAAGCTTTTATAGAAAGAAAGTGGGTAAGATAAGCTTGATGAGTTTAAAGGAGATAATATTGCAGGTTAGGCACTTCTACCTTCATTGCAAGAAAAATAGGCACAGAATGGTTTCCAACTGGAAGGTTGTATGATTTGTATTTTAAAATTTCACTGGCCACAGTGTAGATCAGATTAGTGGGGACAGAAAAGGCCTGTAGCTTAAACAAAGATGGAAGATTATCATGAATGACTGCAATTACACTGTTGGAATCTAGATAGAAAAATTATTTCTACTTCTCTAAGTCTTAATATATATGATCATTTAAAAAATAGCACACATTTTCTTCATTAAGCGGAATGGGATTATATATAGATATATCTTAAGAAGAGTTGTATTTTGAATAGCTTAAATTTAGAGAAGATAGTAACATGTTAAGTTTAATTTAGGTGGTGGTGAGCTAAAGCTTCTGAGAATAGAACAGAAATTTAAAATTACTTCGAACTACATGATTGTGTAAAAATAAGCCATGATGAGGTGAAATTACTATATTAGGAATGACAGAGAAACATAATGGAGAGCCGTTTATTTTAGAGAACAAAAGCAAAACCGCCTGTAAAAATTTTATGCATTTTGGGCTGACCCTGTAGCTCAATGCTTACACATAGGCATAGGGAGCTGGATCTCTCTTGATTTGACCATGGTTCAAATCTCTCCCCCACAGCTAAAAAAGCTCAGTGTAGTTGTACATGTCCCCCAAACCCTAACAGGATGGATGAAACAGGACGTATGACTATGCCCTACTGGGGATGCTTGCTCTATCACTTTGACAAGCTCAAGCTTGTTTAAGTTAAGCTCAAGTTCTTTAAGTTTTATTTCCCCTGGAAATTAAAAAAAAAAAAGTTTTACATGAAATATTTCAAAATATATGCTAGAAAAGAGTGCAATTAACTCCAATGGACCTATCACTCGGCTTTCACCGCATTCAATTTCTGAACAATCTTGCTGAATCTATATATTTTCTCACTTCAAATCCCATCCCAGAAAAGTGTGAGACAAATGACAGACATTGCATTAATTTATGTGTGAATATTTTGGTCTGTATTTCTAGATGATAAGACTCCTTTATGAGTATAATGACTATTAGAACGCTACTCCAAAAAAATCATGTCTTGACTTCATACATACATACCATCTACATTCATTCTCTAACTGAGATATCAATGTCGTCTTTGTGTGTTAGTCTAATGGTCTCTCAGATTGGTTTATAACTTGTAAAAGTTCCATACACTACTCTGAATTTCCCACAGACATTTTTTAAAAGTCCAATTATTTTTCTGAAACATACCTTAGTGTTAAAACCTCTTTGAATTTCCTAGAAATTCAAAGTATTCTTTTATTATGTAGTTTAAAGACTTTCTATTCTGTCATTTTTTTAACTTATTTGTTTCAGGATATTTTCTTAAATTAGAATATTTAGTATTTTTTCTTTTCTGTTTAATTTGTTTTCTTCTTTAGGGAAGTCAATTATATGTAAGTTTCAATATCTTTATTCTTGACCAAGTTTTCACTTCTGTTTTATTTTTTTCTTCAATCACTTCATTGTTTATGTTTGGTAATTCTGGCTTATTTTGTTAGCTCATTATTTTAATTAATTTAAGTTTTGAAATACTGGGGGCTATGCTTTTCATTTGTGTTGTGAGCATGCATTTTCCACATGCAACTTTATTTATAGAAGGTTAATCTGCTCCTTATCCTTTTTCTTCTATGAATTTCAAAGGATAAAGCCAGAGTCTTATTCAGTGGCTCAGTTTTACATGAAATGAATTCTTATGTACAGTACTTCAAAGACAAATGAGTGGAACAATTTAACTTTGCTAGCTTCACTACTCTAAAGTTTCCTTTCTTCTGTTTTTATGAATATCAAAATAATAGGATTCAGCTTCCTGAGGACTTCATCCTATTATCTGAGCCTTCTCTAATTCTTGGCTCATTATTCTATCCAGCTCATTAGGATTCTACCCCTTGGCTTTGTGACTTTGACTTGGGAGAACATTTTGGTTTATTAGTCTCCAGGGTTCATACAGCCAGACTCTAGGATGGCTTTAGCACTTTGACCTTCCTGGATCTCTTTACACACATCTGAGAACGGGCGACCTTAATTCCCACTCATGCACACAATAACCAATTTCAGATGTTGACTCCATTGTCTACCTCATTTTCTAACACACACATGCTGATGATGTTTATTTCTCTGCTTCCCAGGACCATCCACGGCTTCCTATCACATATTTTTGATATAATTTATGTCTTGTGGCTATTGGTATTTATCCCAATTCATGTGTATTTGGGAGGCACATGAGAATTACTTGTCACTTGGCTTTGTTAAAGGTGTTATCCTATTTACTATTCTAATTGTTTGGCTATCCCAGTTAATCTTATTTTCAAAAACTAAATTCCAAAAGATTAATGACATACACTTCTATCAATATCTTACTAAAATAACTTATTTCTGGTTTTAGATAAAGTACCATGGTAATAGCTCTGATAGGTAAGTACATCCAGATAAACTTATTATAATCTTATCATACTATGAGCTTAAACACAGCCCTTACCTAGTCTTGGCCCTGGGCTAGATATTTATAAAATCTCAATTTACTATAATATGTGTTATTGATTAACTACTATACACAAACTATTTCTTCACAGGCTGCGGCAGATGGAAGTTGCCCTAGATACTTTCTAACATGTTCTAAATTGCAGTGAATAAGGCAAATATATATGCACAAATCAAATTAGGAATTATTTAGAAATGGTTAAATAAAAACTACAAGTTAACATATTCAAACATGTTTAAAGACTTGAGAAAATAATATATTATGTGTCTAGTACAAAGATACACACTCATTTTCTTTTACCTTGAAATACATCAAACATACACTCTAAAAGAAAACAAAATGTGTTTATAAAACAGTCCCTAAATGCAATCCCATTTAACAAACAAAAATAAATAAATATATGATTAAAATACAGATTTACCAAAATAGTAAAATAGTAACAAATTCTGAGTGATAGAATGAGAGACAAGAAGCTTTTTATACTTTCATAGTGTTTTTATAATATTTTGTTATTTATTGTTGACAATTTTTTTAGCAATGAGCAAGCATCACATTTTAAATAAAATTCAGGTCTATTTTCATAATCCATAGAACACTAGACAATCAGTGAAATAGTCTTCCTATGTATCTACTGCAGTCAATAAGAACAATTTGTGGACCAAGATCTTGTAGACACTATCTGTTCAAGATATGTAAGAATAGATTATTTTCCTTAAGATTCATTTCAGCACAAATATAAAAAAAATAGGAGGAAAGGAAGGAAGAGGAATATAAACAAGAGAAAGAAGAAAGGAGGGAAGATGTTGGGGAAAGAGGAAAAGACCACATTAGTAATATATTCAAGCTTAAGTATTAAAACCACAAGCTCATCAGTTTGACATTACAAATTATGACATTGAACCCAGTCACTTTTTCTGCCTCCCCTGTTCCTGATCAAATTAATAGCCAAGTAGAATTTCTGGTTGTAACCCAAATGTCCACAAATAAATGAATGGATTGAAAAATTGTGGCACATATAGTCCAAGGAATACTATTCAGTCATAAAAATAAGACCCTGGAATCTGATAGAAAGTGGAGGAATACAGAAGATTTATTTCTGAGTGAAGTGAGTCAGGTTATGAGAGCGAGACATTGTATGTCTCCACTTAAAATATACCAACTTTCCGCACTCTATGGTAGAGACTGAAAGATTCGAGGACATAAAATCATTGAAAATAGTTTGACACTGGAGACAGTGTGAAAGTAGGGTGGGAGAGGGGAAGAGTGTCAGTGTAGGGAAGGTAATTAGGAAGAAAAAATAAAGAGGTAAGACATTTGTGGGATAAAAAAATGGTTTATTACCCCGTGATAATGTGTATTGTATTCTCAACTGGACCACTCTGAGGTATTTCATGTTGAATAAATTTTACAAGCTAAATGATGTATAACAATAGAATGTATAAAATAAATGTAATAAAAATATAAGTATCAAAAAATTTCTCATTGTGGTTAACACTGTTACTGTTCTTTTACTTCAGATTTGTGTCACAGGCCTAATATCACCAAAGAGTCTATGGATTATATTACTATAATTGAACTACTCTTCTGAACAGGTTTACTGATTTTTTTTTTCTTTTTAGGCTTGATTATTTATTTATTTACTTACTTATTTAGATTTCACTAGAGAAAAACAGACAGAAAGAAAGGAAATTGAGAAAGTGAGCCACCAGGTCCAGGACTTGAACTACATTTGGCCATATCGGAGTCCAATGCTTTAACCACTATGCCACCTGCCAGCCCCACAGGTTTACTAAGTTTTACAGATGAGATAAAGGTTCTCCAAGCCCTTCCTTGACTTACAGACAAACTCTATTTTCTGGTCTCCCAGAATACCCATAGGATTTGTGACTACTTTTTGCCAATGGAAGGTGAATAAAAGTTATGTGTTACTTCAATTCCAGGACAGTTTCAAAGAAAATGTGCTTTCATGTCTCCCCACTCCTAACTCCACCACCAATTTGCCCTCCTAGATAATTCTGGGCTGACCTCAAAATTTTCTGTTGAACAAAGAGACATAGCACAGGAGGAGCTTAACATGCATTCCCAATGACTGCATTAAACTAAGCCTCTCTAGTGACGTCACTGGACAGTGCCATGGTTGAACTATTATGCTAAGCCCCTGAGAATTTATGTGCTAAACAACTAGAAATGTGACCCTGAATAATATGTTTTCAAAATAGTTTTTTGTTTTTTCTGATTCCTGGTTGCATTTTTCCTTTATTTCATAAGAAAGAGTTTCTTCTGCACACTAAGAATCAGTCATTGCCTTCTGCTTCTCATGAATCCAGCTAATTATTTTTCATTGATTTGTCTTGTTTCTAAAGAATGCACAGTTTAAAGAAAATATAAATAATACATTTTTAACTATTGTAATCATTATAAACATGTCATGGATCAAATGAATTTTTTCAGAGTTGCTGTTCTTACTTTCCTAGAGGGTTATTTTAACTATTTTTTTTTAATCCCTGTACATCTTTACAGTGTATACCATAGTTTCCCCCAGCATGAATAGAGTGCATATTAATCAAGACAAAGACATTACTATATACATTATCATCAAAAGATAACTTTTCATTTGTCTATGAATTTTTTCCCCTAATATATAATCATGAATTCATACTTTTTCAGTCTTTAAGTGAATTCTACAAAAATCCTTCACTTCTAATTTAACAGAAGTAGGGTAAAATACTGACTTGAAAGTGTTTGGAAGATATTTAAATATGGTTTTGCTTTCTATAATTTTATAAGAAATATGTGGTCCCATAAATTGTTTTCCTGCTTCTTGCAGTTATTTTAATACAGTGATTAAAATGGTGACTTGAAAGTTATTTAGTTTAGAAAGACCCTATCTCTGCTAGCTAAAAATTAGCCCATTTTTTTTTAGAAACAAATTAACTTTTCAGCCTAAGAGGTGTTGGTAAGTTAATTTGCAAAATGTTTGCAGTGCCCTAGAAAAATATATTATTCAATTTATGTTAAAAGCCAACAGAAATGCTGTATTTTCTCTGCAGTTATAAGAATTTTTCCAAATATTTTCTTTTAGAAGAATAGACTTTTTGATGCATCACCTTTTAAATTTGGGGGTTCTCTTCATTTCTTATTTTAATCAATAAACTTATTTGGAAGATTTTAAAAAATCATTGCATGGATAATATCTGGATTGTAAGTACTACCAAGTAATTTGGCATGACATTGTGCTTTAAGGTTTTATTTGCCTAAATATTAAAAATACAATTGTATCAGGCCAGCTTCCTAGCCTGATTATTTAGGCTGTCAGATCCCATATGGCTGACTACACAGTTCCAGTCCTGGACCCAGTGACTTGAAAAACATGCCAGACACGTGTGTGTATGTGTGTGTGTGTATGTGCACATGCTCAAAATCCTAAAAGGAGAGACAGAGGGAGTGCAGAGTGACCATGTCTCATGGGGGGGGGTGCTTTCTCCTTTGTCTCTGACAAGTCCATGTACCCACTAGTGCACATGCACACATGCGTGCACACACACACACACACACACACACACACACAATACAATATCAATTTCAGATTTCTGTTATTAAACCCAATTTTCCTACAGAGGGCAATGCCAGTGGAAGCAAACATGACCATTGAAAGCAGTGGTCCCTAAGATACATCTACTATATACAAGCCCTCTTGTCTCAGCATACCTGTCACAGAATGCTGGGAAAATGGAGAACCAGGGAATTTTGTTTATGTTTTGAGATAATTATTCAATTCTTTCATACATGAATCTATTTTAGAACATATTATTAACTTGAAAATAGGTGCCTGTAGCATTCCATGCAGATAAGTCTCTATATCTACTTCTTCCTTTTCCTTTCTTTTCTTTTTTTTTTTTAGGGGGGTTATTTTTAATTGTGGAGAATGTTAAGTATACACCATAGACAGAATAGTACAAAGAAACCCTAAATACCTATCATTCACCTTCAACATCTGTCAACCTAAGGCTAATCTTACCCCAACTCTTTCCTCACTCACCCCCTCTTTTAGATTATTTTGAAGCAAATTAGACATCATATATAATTTCATCCTTACATATTTGAAGAACATTATCTTGAGAAGAGAAAGACTCCTTTAAAACACATACCGTAAGATTAGTTATCATATTTAAAATTTGTAATAAGACGCCTTTAATATCATCAGACAGGAATCAGTATTCAATTTTCCTACTGTTTTAAAGCATCAACTGTTTTAGTTATTTCTTTTTGAATGCCCCACCAATCTCTCACACTGTAATTATTATTTTAATCCATATGTTGCTTCTTTTTACTCTTTGCAATTTCCTTTTTTCAAAAAGAATATTACGTGTTATTATTTTTTAACTTGACCAGAGAAAGAAATAAAGAGAAAAAGTGAGAAAGTAAGTCAAGTCCAGGACTTGAACTGCAGTCAGTCATGTGGGAGTCTAGTGCCTTTACCATCATGCCACCCACAGGCTCCCTCTTCTTTTTTTTTTTTTTGGAGTGGTTTTTGCTATAGGGCTAGTGCGCTCACCATAAAAACAGAGAGACAGAAAGTGAGAAATAACCTCCCAGGGGGAATGGCCATGCTGCAATCCCTTCTCCTTCATTCTCCTCTCAGGATTTTGGGCATGCAAAAACACTTGCCCAGCATGGAATTTAAGTCACTGGGTCTGGGACTCGAACTGGGGTCTTCTACGTGGGAGTCCAGCTACATAACCATTATGCCAACTGCTGGTCCCCCCTCTTTTCTTTAACTTTTTTTTCCCTTAGTCAGAACATGTTCATGTATGAGTTGGGGGGGGGGAGAGAGAGAAACACCCCCACAGGGGTCTATCCTTGCCATGATATTCCTCCAGTCCTCCAGCTTGTTGGAGCCAGTGTGTTTCAGGACAGCAGCCTGGGATTCAAACTGTGGTAACATGTGACTTCCAGTATGGCCCTTGGTCATGCTACATGCTACTGCCTGCAATGCCATGGTGAGGACTCCTCGCATTTTCTTGATTGTAGAAAACAGATTTTTGAACTAGTTTTTCCAATGCTGGGTACACATCTGTGGTGTACTGATTAGGCAGCTTAAACATTAAAGAAAACATTAATGCATTATCAGGTTTCACCTGATTTTGGTGGCATTATTCTGTACATCAATGAAAACAGCTGAAAGTCAGGGGCAACCCGCATTTCTGTTGGCTCCTCGCTGTGTGTGTGTGGTCTGTGCCTGGCTTAGGTGTGCTGGTTTGTATAAGCTGCTGCTCTCTCTCTGGCTGAGGAAGTCTGTCTCTAGTGCCTCAGTCTTTTGCTGTTCTCTGAGCTAGACCAGACCTCTTGCTATATCTTTTCAGAACACCCTCCACGTTTCTGTCTTAGAAATTATCGGAATTTGTAACTGTCATGGACTCTGACCATTTATAGCCAGAAGAGTCAGGAGTGTACAAATGTAACTTGAAATATAACTGAATTCTATATAACAAAACAAGCCATGGTTTCCAGCTAGAAATAGGAACATACGTATACATTAAGATAATTTAATTAAAATATTTTTTTTCCATGGGAAAGAGAGAGAAGGATTTCCCCTAATAGGGTTTTCATGGTACAATCCAGCTACTTTTTCCCTTCTTTTCTTACCCACTGTCATGATCAATTTTATATGTCAACTTGACTAATCCATGGGGTTCCCAGATATTTACCCAAACAGTATTCCACACATGCCTTTCATTAGTGCGTTGGTTGAAGCAGATGTCCTTCTCAATTGTGGAAGGACTTCCTCCAATCAGTTGAAGGTCTGAGTAAAACAAAAGTTTTGCTTCCTGCAAGTGGGATGGAACCCCTCCTGCCTGAGTGCTTGAGCTGGGATGTGGGTGTTTTCCTGCCTTCAGACTCCAACTGAATCATGGATTCTTCTTGGGGCATTAATCCACTGGCTTTGGGGGTAGAGCTTTCACATTTATCTATCCTGGGTCTTCACCTTGTCAACTGCAGATCTGAGGACGAGGACTTCTCGGACTTCATGATTACCTAATTTCCTTAAAATATATACTGTTTATTTATGTATCGGCCCATCCATCCATTCTTTTGGTTCTGTTACTCTGAAGAACTCTAAAACCAGTCTCTCTCATTCCCAACTTACATTCATTTTCTCTGTTAGCTAACTAAAGATAAAATAAATAGCTTCCTTTAAGTTGTAATTAAAACAAAATCATGAAATACCTACAGCAGGAGTAATTGCAAAACTTTCTCAATAATTAACATAGAATTTCTATTTTTTTTTCCCTAAAGTAATGTGTTCTGCTCTTCTCACATATCAGGTGGCAAAATAGATTGTAATATGTGTAAGAACAGTGGAGGCGTGCAGAAAATAATAATAATACCTTCCCGTGCATTGTAATTTGCAGTTCCCAAAGCAATTCCACATAGATTTGAGTCACACAAAATAAGTAGAATGTGGGTAGAGTAGATATTTTCACCTTTCACAGATGAGCAAATAGAGGAATTACAGAGAATATGTAAGTGGCAGAACGAAAACTTCAACCTGGATTTTTGGACTGTAATTCATGTGTTCTTGCAATTCAGTGACTTTTCTTATGAACAGAGCTACTTTAATTATATTTTTCAAGAGAAAGTTGTCACACACACACACACACACAAAGACATGTAAGACACAGTGGATTTCCAATTCAAAAAGCAGAAAGGATGGTTTAAGCTTAGAGAATAGTTGCATTGAAAAAAAAAGTATGGCAGGCTGAAATGTAGGTCATTACAAAGAGGTACTTAACACATGTATTCTGAAGTAAAGCTGAGTTCCAACAAACATAGTAGTGAAAATATTAATAACAGCATGGAAACTACCTACATTTACTAAGTACATGCTAAGGATGGCCATACTTCAAGAAATTTTTGCTGAGTCTAACAAGAATTTGACAGGAAAAAAAAAAAACTAATTGTTTTTGCTATAGAGTGTGTGCACTCACCAAGGTGAGACAGAGACAGAGAGAAAGAGAGTGAGAGAAAAAGTGAGAAATCACCCCCCAGGGGGATGGCCATTCCACACTCCCTTCTCCATTCTCCTCTCAGGATTTTGATCATGAAGACATATGAGCCCAGCATGATTTTCAAACTGACTTGAACTGCAAAATCAACCATGAGGACTGCAACACCTTAACCTCTATGCAACCTACTGGCTCCAACAAGAAAAAAAAAATCTTTTTTAGAATTATCCATTAAATATTATACTTATTACTATTATTATTGTTATTCAATTTGACCAGAGACAGACAGAGAGGGAAGAAAGAGGAAGAGAAAAGGAGAGTGAGAAAGCAAACCTCTAGGTCCAGGACTCAAACCACAGCCATGTGGGAGTACAACACCCACAACTATTCCACTACTTGCCAATCTCAAGAAAAATTTAATTAAATAATTTTAACATAGCTAATAAAACTTAGTGACCTGCAGATTTCATAGTGAATACACCACTGGATTCCCACATGGCCTACACCAGTCCAAGTCCTGGACCTAGTGGCTTGAAAATAATGCCATGAGTGTGTGTGTGTGTCCAAGATTCCAGAAGGAGATGGAGAAGAGATTGTGATGTGACCATATCACCTGGGAGAGGAGGGGTGATTTCTCACTTTTTCTCTCTCTGTCTCTCTCTTTTTCTCCAGTAAGTACACATGCCTTGTGGCAAAATTTTTTTTTAAATAAAAAAAGACATTAAAATAACTTATTCAAAGTGATATGGGATTAAGAATACATTATGTTAAAACAACGAGGTCTTCTAAAGATGAAATGTAAAAGTGATTTACTTTCATCTTTTGAGAAGTTTAAAATTATTAAATAAATTGAAAACACTTAATTTTTTCTTTTTTTAAGAAAGATTTTTGTGATAGGGTGTGTGCGCTGGCCAGAGAGACAGATACAGAGACAGAAAGCAAGAAATGACCTCCCAGGAGGGATGACCACACTGCAGTCGCTTCTCCTCTCAGGATTTTGCGCATGTACACACAGGTATCCAGCTGGGCATGAGCTTTAAGCTGCTGTGTCTGGGGCTCAAACCACGGTTGACTAGGTGTGAGTCCAGCAGCATAACCATTATGCCATTGATGATCCCAACACTTAGTTTTTGTTGTCACTTCTAATAGGCCTAGTCTATAGAGCTCACAAATTGAAAAGCAAGAATTATATTATGTGCAACTGTCACCACATGGCTTAGATTTTGTTCTTCAGAAGCAGAGCTTTGAGAAAGGGGTCATGTGAAAGTTACTAGGAAAAATTTCACAGAGACTCCAAATTGGTCAGATAGGGCTGGCCCCAAGACCCAGTGGTTAAGGGAGCTGGATCCCACACATCCACCAGAGGAACAAATCCCAGTGTGCATGTCTAAAATCCCTACAGGATGGGGAAACGGAGAAGGGACTGCCGCATGACCAGAGCCCGTGGGAGGTGCTTTCTCTAGTGAGCACATTCATCCTCTAACTTTTTTTCTTTTTTAAGACTTTTGCAATGGGGCACGTGCAGTTGCCAGAGAGACAAGATAGAGACAAAAAGTGAGAAATCACCCCAACATGGGATAGCCCTGCCACAATCTCTTTACCTCCATTCTTCTCTCTAGATCTTGGGCATATACATGCTCCTGATGTAAATTTAAAGCTTCCAGATCCTGGACTCGAACCATGGTCAACCATGTGGGAGTCCACCACCTTAAACACTACACCACCTGCTTGCCCTTGTGCTCTGAAAATTTCAACACCACCACCAAATGTTGGTCAGGGTGATGGAAGTTTTGGAATTCTGGAGACAGTATAGGTCATATCTCAAAGTTCATTTGGTAAGGGAATATTTATTCCTCAGTATTTATACCCTTGAGTCACCAACCCTCATATATTCTCTGGATTTGGCTGCGTCATTTACTTTAGTCAATGGGACATCAACAAGCAGAAGACATAGTGACTTGATAAGTATTTATATATTGGCAAAATCTTCTTAAAATGAACTTATTAAAAATAAATTTTCCTTGGCATCCAACTGCCAAGTTATAAGAACTATCAGGATATTTTGCAGGAAAGAAAGAGGGCACATTGAGAAATCTTGGGACATGAGATGCATATTAGTGCGAGAGGTGTCAAAGAGTAGAATCAATGTACCCAAGATGAATTCCCAACTGAATGCAATTACAGTGGGGTCCCCAGCTAATACCACAAAGAAAATAATTGCCCTGACGATATACAGAATCATATGAAATAATAAATCATTCTGACTTTAAACCATTAATTTTTGTGTGCTTTGTTAAATGGTAACATACAAGAGAGTTTGGAGCTATGAAAATGACAACTTCATAACATTCAAAAGACAATAATTATAATAATCATACTGCTTCCTGTTGACAATACTATGAATTTTCCAGGACCTGCGTGGGTCAATGCAGCGTGTGAGTATCTTCTCCTATTAGTCCTGCAAATCTGTGCTATAAGGTACTGTTAATGCTAATCTCAGAGCTGATGAAATCAAGCCTCAGTGAATTTACATAGCCTGTGTAAGAATATAGTCATTTACGGAGTCATAATCTGGAACTGTTTGTCTAACATCAAGTCTATTATTTTCCCACTCTATTTCAAATTGCACTTTCAAATAAGGATCTTTCAGTGTGGCAGCATAAATTGTCATTAGTCCGTTCAATTTGCAAGCTCAAAAAAAGTATATGAGTTTCTTGCTTTTACAAATCTATATAAAAACCCTTCAAATCTAGGAAGGAATAAGTGAATTGGTGAACATAAAGTGAGATTTAATTCCTTCAAAATAAACATTGTCTTAGTGTAAGGATTAATGGTAAAATAGAATATTATAGGTTTAAGCAGAGTATAAATAATGTGCATGTTTCTGTTATTTCAATTTCCCTCATAAGATTGGAAAATAAAAATCTGTAACCTTTTCAATGTTATGGTCTGAATGTTCCCCTCAAATTCATGTGTTGCAACTTAATCCATATTGTGGTGGTGGTAAGTGGGGACTTCTCAGAGGCAACCAAGCTGTAACTTCTCCACCCTCTTAAATGGATTTGTTTGTGACAAAAGGGCTGGAAAAAACTAGCTTGGGACCAACAGATAGTATAATGATTATGTCACTGGATTCCCACTGAGTTGATGGCTATTTGAGTCCTGGGCCTAGTGACTTAAACCTCACATATGGGTGTGTGTGCATGTGTGCCCAAAATCCCAAGAAGAGAATGGAGGAGGAGGTATTGCAGCAAGGCCAACCCCTCTGGGGATATTATATCACTTTCTGTCTCTCTGGTGAGCACACACATCCTATAGCAAGTGTCTCTCTCTCTCTCTCTTTAGGAAAAAAAAATAAAAGAAACTATCTTAAGACCTGTTTTCCAACTTCTGTCCAATAAGAGAAGAAGGTTCTCACCAGATACCAAATATTGGTATCTTAATGTTAAACCTTCCAGTTTCTAGAACGGTATGACAATGTAATTTTAAGTCTTTATTAATTAGCCAGAATCAGGTATGTTTGTTATAGCAGCACAAGCAAACTAATACTCCAGATATAATAGCATAGTGATGCTGCTATTACTGGTATTAATTTCCTCATAGTAGTCAAAATACCTAAGATTCATGCATATAGAAATGCTTTTTAAAATTTTGTAAGAAATTTAGTTTCAAATCAAGTATTTGTATAATGACTATGACAGATTTGACTAAAGTATGGCTATTTTATTTCAAAAAGAGAAACTTAATGATAATCTAACTTTATAAATGTCATTTTATCTTAGTCCTAAGCAGATAAGCAAAAATATTTTCCAAATATAGAAGGAAAAAGTATAACAAAGAAAAAAATAAGAATAGAAAAGTAAAAAGACTGCAGCTTTTGTTGACAGTGTACCATCTTATACCATAAGTAGCCATTTTCACTTTTTTTCTACAATTTATTTATTTCTTCCATGGGACACAAAGAGAGAGAGACTGACCCCCAACAGTATTCCAATGCTGTAATCCACTCCAGCTATCAGGCAGCACTGAAGCATGATCATGCGTGTTCGGCATACTCAAGATTATACACTTTAACCTAAACCTTCCTATGCGAGATTACCTTACAGAGAGTCGGGCTCTTTTTACTGTTGCACCACGTCTGGCCTCACCAGCCATTTTCTTTCCCGTATTGTCAAAATCTTTTTGCTTCCCTTTAATGCATCATTAGCACATTTTACATTTGCAGACAGTATTTTCTTTATCTAGAATATTAGTTCTTGGAATCCACAATCTGTTACTTCTGAACTGAGCAGAACACTTTTCACTTAATGTTAGTTCAGTGACTATTTGCCAGATAAGTGAACAAATAACCTATAAGCTGCATAATTATTTTCATTATGGATGTGGTTCTCTTGGGTAATATTCATTTCATCTAATAAATCTTTCTCAGAATGTATAATGTCAATGATTACTATTGGAGGTAATAAAAGAATGACTTACATGAAAAGAATCGCACTAAAACTTGAAGTATTTCTTTGCTTGTGTGACATTGAAAATATCAATTGTTCTTTTTTTTTTTGGAGAGGTTTTCGTTACAGGGCGTGTGTGCTCACCAGACAGACAGAGAGAGACAGAGAGACAGAAAGCGAGAAATCACCCCCCAGGGGGGATGGCCACGCCGCAATCCCTTCTCCTTCATTCTCCTCTCAGGATCTTGGGCACGCATGCACACGCACCTGATGTGAGTTTTAAGCTACCGGGTCTGAGACGCGAACCACGGTCGACTACATGGGAGTCCAGCAACATAGCCATTACGCTAACTGCTGGTTCCCAATTGTTCTAAATCCCTGGGAATAAACACTAATAGAAATCTAGGGCACTGAATTAATGCAAGGTTCTGGAAGTTATTGACTTTTTCAACTTGAGAAAAGACTCATTTAGTAACACGTCTTCAAAAATTACATGGCTCATTTTTTTCTGATTTTAATGGATAGACACTGAGAACCCAGGCCAAACAAAGAAAGACCTTGTTAAGATTTAGATTATCAGCCTACAACAGAATCATTTAGCGGCAGGTAAAAGTGAAATCAAATATATAACTTGCTCATCATGGTTCTTTTCTATTTTTCTTGTATAATTTTGCAGTAATCAGAAACAGGAACTCCTTTCTAACCTAAGTTTAAAGGAGCTATTCTGGTCATTCTGCCTCTACATGTCATTGCTTCTAAAATAACAAATAACAAAGATGGCTACAAGTTTGTGTTTGGCTTGCTCTCATTCATTGAGTAACTCACACCTCAGAGTGATTTTAAGGTTGAGCTGAAGTTCAATATACAACTTTTCTGTGTACATTTATGTCCTTATAACTAGTATATTGAAGGTATTTTTTAAAATATATTTTTGTTATAGGGTACGTGTGCTTGCCAGACAGAGACAGACAGACAGAAAATGAGAAATTAACCCCCAGGGGGAATGACTCCACTGCAATCCCTTCTCTTTCATTCTCCTCTCAGGGTTTTGGGCACAGACATTCACACACACACACACACTTGGCATGAGTTTGAAACCTCCAGGTCTGGGACTATAACCACAGTTGATCTTGTGGGAAACCAGTGCCTTAACCACTATACAACCTGCTTGCCCCAGAAATTGAAGATTTTTAAGTTCTCTACTTTCCATTATTGAAAGCAGCCATTGAAATACATTTGCTTTAAAATCACTATATCAGGGGAACCAGCAGTTAGCGTAATGGCTATGTCGCTGGATTCCCACGTAGTCGACCGCGGTTCATGTCCCGGACCCGGTGGCTTAAAAACTCACGCCGGGCGCGTGTGCGTGCGTGCCCAAGATCCCGAGAGGTGAATGGAGGAGAAGGGATTGCGGCGTGACCATCCCCTCTGGGGGGCGATTTCTCGCTTTCTGTCTCTATGTCTCTCTCTGTCTGTCTGGCGAGCGCACGTGCCCTACAGTGAAAATCTCTCCAAAAAAAAAAAAAAATCACGATATCAGAAAATCAATGTGGTTGAACTTAGAAAAGGGATCTGAATATTCTAGTGCAAGAGACGTGACCTTGCGCTAGAATCAGGAGTGCTCTCCATTCTGTAGTAGGTGTGTAACTTTCCACCACTGACTAAGGTTTTCTGTTACTCAGATGCCTTTGTAAGAGATGCCATCCTTGTCTAAACTAGACCATTAAACCTCAAAGTCACTTCAGATCCAGACTGTACTGATTTAAACGATACTGTTTGAGTTTGTTTACAATAATCACACTCATAACTTATCCCATCATTATTATCTTTGGTATAAATTTCTTTCAGATTCTTTTAAAAGAAACCCAGAAATTCTCCCTAAATAACACTCTAGTCATCAATTTCTGAACCCCAAAACCTTGGAGTTAATTTGGATTGCTCTCTTGATCTCTCACTTCATATCCTGTTTGAGTAGAAATTCTGCCAGCTCTATCTTCAATATGCATTCTGAATCAGATCACCTCTTACTACCTTTAGTGCCAATACCTTCGTCAACATTCCACCATATTTGACCTGCTACTAGTTAGAGGCATTCTAACAGGTCATTTGTACACCCCCTGCCACGCACACAGACACACTCCTGGTATATTTACAACATAACGTTCACAATCGTTCTTTTGAAATGCAAATTCTGGTGTTATTTCATTGGCCAATACCCTCCCTTCCTTTCCCATGTTACTCAAAATGAAATCCCAAGTCTATGCTATGACTCCTAAACCCTATTTGGCCTGGAATCTTCTTGCACTTAGCTCTCCCCTCCCTTGTTCACTTTTCTTCAGCCATGTGGAGTCATCTACTGATTTTGAAATTGCCACATTGTTGTCTGAATAACTTTATTCTTGGAGTTACTCTTGTAGGTCATCTTCAGAGCTCAGTCCTCTACTTAACTTCTCTGCTTAAATATTACATCTGCCCCAGCCTCTGCAGTGCAAATAGGAGAATACCAGAATGCAGAGCTGGAAGCCACATGTAGTCCACGGTTCCAGTCTCCTGCCTAGTAAACCTGAAAACACCCTAGATACATGTACATGTGCGCAAGCTCCTGGTAGGCTGGAAGATGGTAGATAGGGGACTGTGATGCAAGATCCTGGTAGGCTGGGAGATGGTAGATAGGGGACTGTGGGATAACTGTGAAGGCTGTTTCCATCTCTCTCTCTCTCACCCCTTATCATGCACACTCACAAGTTCTATCATGAATGTTAAAAAATATATATATTTAAATATTATGCCACCAGAGCAGATTCCTATCATCATTTAATGTAAAATAGAGCAACATCAATTCTTCTTAACACTGTTTTTATTTGTAGATAACTATAATGCATGTTATATGTTTTACACATGTTCATTTTCTGTCACCATCATCTCCCCCAGTAAATTCTAAGTCCTATTCTGGTAGAATCTATATGTTGTTCTATTGTATACATAGTATCTGCAACAGTGCCTGATACCTAGTTGACATGCAAGAAATATCGATGAAGGAAAAAAATAATAAAATGATGAGAAGGGTAGGGAAAAGATGGAAAATGGGTGGAAACATAAAGATGTAGAATAAAAAGAAACAGAGGAGAGTGAAGGCATATCTATTCAAAACCTGGATCAATAAATGACATTGGAAAAATCAGAGTCAATTTGCAAAAAAATAAAGTTGAAATCTTATATCACATACAAAAATTAACTCAAATTCTCTAAAGACCTAACACCCTTTCTAGGTAGGACGAATGGTTTTAAAACAGCTTTGCCAAGATCACATATACAAGCTAGGAAAGACTGATTCTAAACTAAGTGTACCAGAACTGTAAATTCCATAATTATTATTCTTTCTTATTATGCTTTCCCTATTTAAAATAAGGAAGGAAGGCACATAAGAAAGAAAAGAATGCTATTTCTTATTGTTACCAAATGCATGTTGACACCTAGGTGATTTAAAAATAGTACAAAAGTATAGTCTTTTGTCTTATTTTTTTTGCTTTTCTGACAAAGCTTTATATATTGTTACATTTTTAAAGTGTGTGCAATTGAGGAATTGAGCACCTGGGGAGAGGGGGTCTCGCTTTCTATTTTTCTCTCTCCAGCAAGTCTACTTCGTCCTAAATCAGAAATCTCTCTCTAATAAGAAAAACGTTAAAGTGTTTAAATTTATAAATATGAGCATATGTGAATTAGGATACAGAATTATTTTTGTCCTAAAAACTGCTAAATGGATAGAGAAAGCACATATGTCAAAGATTCATCCATTTATTTATTTATTTATTTATTTATTTATTTATTTATTTGCGTGGTAATGAATTAAGACACCCCAGGTCAAAGCCATAGAGGACCAAGGTAGTTCATAAGACTGAAACATCTGATTAACATTCAGTCAGCCAAATATATAGGGTTGTCAGAAAAGTCATGAAGTATATTTTCCTGTGTTTTTCTATGCAAAATGTGTCATGACTTTCTTGATGGCCCAATAAGAATGATTTACAAATTAAAACTTTCTTTATTCCATTGATGACTCTCCATTCTGTATGTTAATCAGTATCACTCTGGAGCTGGATTTTTCCCAAGCCACATTGCTACCATGGTTCTGTTTTTATCTTCACCATCTCTGTTATTGTCATCATCATCATCATCATCATCACTATTTTCACCACCATTTTCAAGATGAACCACTACTGTGTGTCAAGAACTAAGTACTTTAGATACTCCTCTGAGAAAAAAATTATTCTTTTTATATTTTTTCTTTTTTTTTTTTGCTATCATGGGGAGTTTAAATAGCTTATTTCAAATTAGCCAGATGGCAAATAGTGAGACTAACATTTTAAATCCAGTTCTCACAGTCTTATTCAATGCCCCCTTCACAAGCTCGCATTCACTAATTTCCGTGCTTGTCAGTCTGATCTAAATACAAAACCAACCTACCGCCTAGATTACTACAAGTCACTTACATTTATGCTCTTATTTTGGAAAAAAATACCTCAATGTTTTTTTCTCTCTCTTTCTCACTCTCTCTCTCTCTCTTTCTTTTTATGCTTAACACATTCCAGTGTCTGTGAAGGAAGTCTACTTTCCATTGTGAAGAGCGAATATCTTGATGAACATACTTTAACGATCTCCTGCTTCCTCTTAAAGTATCCTTCTTTACTCCTTTTCATGCCATCACCTCTGACACAGTTTTTCTGACATTTAGTTATCTCTTTCTCTTACAGAAACAATGTAAATGTTAGCGGTCTTTCTACCCATCAGCTTTGTGTTGTCCGAGTTCTATAGCTCATTCTCATAGCCTTTAAAGTCCTTTATAACGGAAGTCATCCAAAGGTGACATGGGTGACCTTTTCTGCAAATCTTAATATATGCCACTCTCCACTCTCAGTGATGACAATGCACTACACGCTGATTTCACCTCTAAAACCACCCTAGGAGGGAGAAACTTCTCCTCATGTTTCAAATGAGACAACCAAGACGTAGAGAGGAAAGGTTATTGATCTAAGGTCAAAAATCTAGTAAGATACTGCCTGTTTCTGAATTCAATTTCTGCAACAGTTGTTCATTTCCAATCACCAATGTCCAGGACTGAACTCCTCATGCTTACCTCACGCTTTTCTTTTTCTGAAATGTTCATTTTAATTATCAACAGTGTCAGTTTTTTTTGTTTTTTGTTTGTTTGTTTGTTTTTGTTCTTTTAGTCTCCATGCCCCATCTCCACCCTCCATACACCGTTCTTGGTTGGTGGAGTTTAGTCTCCCAGCCCCATCTCCACCCTCCATACACCGTTCTTGGTTGGTGGAGGAGCAGGGCTTCTGTAGGCTGAATTTCTGAGATTCTTATACCTCTGAATCTTCTTACCTTTTGCCAAATGGAAGCATAGAGGATGGTGGAATGTGGCACGTGGGGAGGACTGCCCTGTTTGGAGTCTCTGTTGGCATCACTGTAACAGCAGCAGTGAGTAGGCTATGGCCCTGGCCTTCTTGCACGTGTTCTGGGTCAGCTTTGCTGAGTCTCTTCAGAGGGACCAAGAACAGCTAGGGACTGGCCCTCCTTGGAGGTCCAAGTACAAACAGTACTGAGAGTTGCTCTTAAAGAATGGACACCAGTAATAGAGAACTGTTCTTGCTCATTTTTTAGTCTTTAGCATGTGCTTGCCAGAGATAGAGACAGAGAGATTGAGAGAGGGGGAAAATAAAAATAAAAAATCACCCCCCTGGGAGGAGGGCCATGCTGTAGTCTCTTCTCCTCCACCCTTATCATGGGATTTTGTGCACACACAAACATGCGCCTGGCATGATTGTCAAGGTGCTAGGTCCAGGACTCTGACCACAGAGTTGGCCATGTGGGTTCCAATACCTGGACTCCACTCCAGCTGTGGACCAAGTAGAGTTGGTTTTTAAAACCCTAGGCTCTGACTATGATTTTCATTCATGGTATCTGCAACTCTTGGAATGGAAGCTATTTTATATAATTATTAATTTCTGAGTTGTTTCAATGTCCCCTTTGCATACTTATAGCTTGCCAGTCTCTGTAACCAAAGGTCAACCTTGCTTTCTCTTGAATTAACACATTTAGTGTATTTTGTTTTTCCCTGTCTGAGCCATGACAGATTAGCTGGGGTGGCACGGGCTCAGATACATGCACCATTCCTGC
>NW_006207069.1:1220945-1266090 GCF_000334495.1 Tupaia belangeri chinensis
CTGTGCACTCACTATATTAACCAAGTCCCTTCATCTATTCCTGGATGGTACCTCTTCAGTCTGTCCCGCCACCTCACTTTCCCAGTGGCCTCCTTTCTGATCCATCCTCTAGATTTGATCTATGTTTAACTGGAGATTTCCAACCAGTGTTATGTCACTCAATAATACGTCATAATTGCTTACATATTTACAAATAAATAGAAAAATATTTGATAAAGCCATAATTATACTTGACTTCTCCTGCCCACAGAACAAAGCAAAATATATAGATAAAAATGATGGCTTTTGCCATAAGGAACACATTGCTCACCAGAGAGACACAGAGATAGTGAGAGGAAAAGTGAGAAATTACCTCCCTACCCACCAGGGGGAATAGTCATACTGCAATCCTTTCTCCTTTCTCCCCTTGAGATTTTGGGTATGCACACACACACTTGCCCAGCATGATTCTCAAGCCAACAAATCTGGGTCTCGAACCATGGCCAGTCAGGGTGAGGGTAGAGTGATCTAGCACCTTAACCACCATGCCACTTGTTGGCCCTGAAAGTAAACATTTTTAAAGAGAACATAAAGTCTTTCCTAACTAGCTACATATGATGTGCTTTCCCTCCTGCCACATGCTCCAACTCTATTAATGTTGTCTGTAAAATTCCCTTCTCCTATTTTTGGCCTGCATACATACTAATCCTTTGAGATCTAACAGAAAAGTTCCACCAAAAGAGTGAGTTTCAGGATCCTGCCTGCTTCCACAGCACCATATGTCTACTGTTGCACTTGTTACTTTTGCATTTTTCAACCCACATTTCACTAGTCTGTAGCAGGGCCAGCTCACATATTCTCCCATCTTTGGAATTCTGCAAGTTCACAACAAATTTGAAGCATTACACTGTGTTTTTCAACAAAGTTAATGACTTTTAATATTTTTTTAAGTAATTACAGACAAAAAATAAAGAAGAGGAGAACAACTGCAATACACTCTTTTGGTTTATACACTCTGAAGTTAATCTATTCCTATTAAGTATTAGGTTGTTGGGAAAGTTATGATGCATACTTATAGCTTGCCAATCTCTCTGTAACCAAAGGTTTTTCTATGCAAAAATACACAATGACTTTCCTGACCACTCATATTTGTTCAAAAATGAATAATCATTGATCCAGGAAAATGTCAAAACATTATCTTCTCCAAGACCTTCTAAAAGGTAACCTCCTTTTTCTTTGAGGTGTAGTTTTAGCCACCTATCAGCTTTTTTGGACCAATAAAATAAAACATCATGGGGCCAGCAGTTGGCGTAATGGCTATGCTGCTGGACTCCCATGTAGTTGACTACGGTTTGAGTCCTAGACCTTGTGGCTAAAACTCATGCCAGGTGCATGTGCCTGCATGCCCAAGATCCCAAAAGGAGAATGGAGGAGAAGGGATTGCGGCGTGACCATCCCCCCTGGGGGGTGATTTCTTGCTTTCTGTCTCTATGTCTCTCTCTGTCTGCCTGGCGAGTGCACGCACCCTATAGCGAAAACCTCTCCAAAAAAAAAAGAGGAAAAAAAAAAAAGAAACATCTTGCTTGTCTTACTTCTCCTCCATCTGTATATCTTATCAGAGCCTAGTCTCTTTTTTTTTTTTTCCTCTTTTTTTTTTGGAGAGGTTTTCGCTATAGGGTGCGTGCACTCGCCAGGCAGACAGAGAGAGACATAGAGACAGAAAGCAAGAAATCACCCCCCAGGGGGGATGGTCATGGTGCAATCCCTTCTCCTCCATTCTACTCTCGGGATCTTGGGCACGCACGCACACGCACCCGGCATGAGTTTTAAGCCACCGGATCCGGGACGCGAACCGCAGTTGACTACGTGGGCTTCCAGCTACATAGCCATTACACTAACTGCTGGTTCCTCAGAGCCTAAGCTCTTGATCTTTGGTTGAATTCAGGGTTATGCTAAGTCAACTGATGCTAAAATAACTAGAATGATACCATCAACATAGAATAACATAGAATCATTTTATCTGCAAAAAAAAAAAGAAAAAAAAAAGACTTAACAGTATTTTACATTACTATGTGTTAATATGACATTGGTAAGTCAACAGAGACTGTAAATTGACATGAGAGCCTGAAAGAGTCATGAATGTTAGTGGGATAAGGAACGGAAACTTTGAATTAATTTATTACCTATTAAATAGGCAGATTTTCCACTTACACTTTTGTATTATATTCTAAGACTTTGACATGAAGTTAAGCAAGAAAGAGTGATTTTACCTAGGACCATCTAGAAGTCAGGACTAACTTTCAGCTACTCCTTACACTTTCCTGAATACCAGAGTTGATTCAACCAATCTGCGTTGCTAGGAGAACATTTTCCTCCTCCCTTGACACCCTTACATGAATTTCTTCTCCTAAGAGACCAGAGGCAATTCCAGATTTGCATTTCATCACCGTAACTTCAAGCCTGACTTAATTATTTCCCCTTTAGGTTTGTTATCTCTAGTAAAAATTGTGAGATTCGGTTTCAACTTTTTATTTCTGACACCTTTGAAAGTCTCTGACTGATCTGGTTAATAAATTAAATGGTTACAATATTGAAATTACTTTATTGTAAAAGGGAAAATAGAAAGATCCAAAAATATAACTGCAAAGTGGAAGAAAAGTCTAAAATAAATAATACACAGAAGCCAACATATGACTATGTCTTAATCAGAAGTAGCCAGTTTTATGTGTACACAATTATTATTAGTGGCTGAGACTTGTATTCCTTAAACAGGATAGCATTCAGTGAACCAGAAAATTCAGTTACTTCCCAGTTTAGGGAACCAGCAGTTAGCCTAATGGCTATGTTGTTGGACTCCCACGTAGTCGACCGCGGTTCACGTCCCGGAACCGGTGGCTTAAAACTCACACCCGGCACGTGTGCGTGCATGCCCAAGATCCTGAGAGGAGAATGGAGAAGGGATTGCGGTGTGACAATCCCCCTTGGGGGGATGATTTCTCGCTTTCTGTCTCTATGTCTCTCTCTGATTGTCTGGCAAGCATATGCACCCTATAGTGAAAATCTCTCAAAAAAAAATTACCCAGTTTACTATTATTGTAGAAAAGAATTTTTGTATTTTGATTGCATAAAATTCTATACTATTTGAATAAGTTAATAATACCCCAATTTATTCATATTAGTCTCTGGATCTGTACCCAACTAATGCAGATTTCCTTTAATCAGTGATTAATTTAATTATAGAGTAATTGATTACAGCATATTCTAACACTGCCTAAAAAGTTCTTGGAAAATTTTCTGTAAATGATACATTATATTAATAATTTAAATCACCTGGGAGCAGAGTTTATTAAATAGAATCAGGACAAGAAAAATAATTAGATGAAATAACAAATAATGCTATATTTCTTGACTGCTTAAGTGGATTCCTACCAATTCCTATAGTTGGATATATTAAATACTTTATTTTAGTATCTTAGTCAATACATATATTCTCTTTAAGTGAATTTGTGTTTTATCCACAAATTTAACAATGAGGAAAATACTTAATGTTTTTAAATTATTATGAAGAAAAATTAGTAATGTATATTTCAACTCCAATAATATTTCTTCTTTTTTATTTTTTTAGGTGTTTTGCCTTAGGGCACATGCACTTGCCAAAGAGAGAGAGAGAGAGAGACAGTGAGAGATCACTCCCCCAAGGTTGATGGCCACTCGCAATCCTGTCTCCTTCATTCTCCTCCAGGGATTTTAGGCATGTACACACATGTTCCCAGCATGAGATTCAAGACAGCAGGTCTGGGACTTGAACCACAGTCAGCCATGGGAATTCAGCAATGTAACTGCTACACAACCTACTGGTTTTGAACTCCAATCATTTGACAAATTAAATAAGACATATTCTCAAAGTGTTTATATGTAGATTACATCCTTTCCTATTTTATTTCTGATATATAACATGGGGTCTTTGTAAATGAATCACTTTTACTTAACTGCATAAAAGAAAGTCTGTAGATTAAGATAAATACAGGGTACTCTCAACATTTTTTTGTTGTTGTTATTTTTGCCATAAGGCACATAAGCTCACCAGAGACAATTAGCAAGAGAAAGAGAGAAATTGCCCTCCTAGGGGTGATGGCTATGCCGCAATCTCTTCTCCATTCTCCTCTCAGGATTTTGGACATACACACAGATGTGTCCAGTGTGTTTCTAAGGCCACTGGATCCAGGATTCAAACTGTGGACTTGGCCATGTGAGATCCAGAGCCTTAACCACCACAGCACATGCTGTTCTACTTCTAAAATGTTTAACAAAACCAAAGGCAGGTGCAGAGGAGATGGTAGTAATGGTTGAAAGGGATTTTAATACCTACTTGACCATTATGGGAGGGAGTAAAAAGTTAGCACCTTTCCTGGAAGACGGACACATCTGCTCATCCTCTTAATCGATGAGTGACAGATGAATGAATGTTCACATACAGATTGAGAGAGTGCAAAGGAGAATATTCCTTCTAGTTTGTTGCTGCTGTTGGTTGGTTGTAATTATAATGCTCCTTCTTTCCTTTTTCATTATTTTGTGTGATTTGCCTGAGGGAGTGTGCACTTGCAGAAAAAGAAAGTGAAACATCACGCTCCATGGCAAATAGTTGCAATGCAATCCCTTTTCCATTTCTCCCAATTTTCAGGATTTGGGGTACAAGCACATTTACCCAGCGTATTTTTCAAGCTGCTGGGTCTGGGACTTGAACCAGCAGTTGATCATGTGGGATTCAGATGCCTTAAACACCAGGCCATGAGCTGGCCCTAACATTCCTTTCTGATTCCCAGCCCAATGGTGTAATTTTTAAGTATTTTTTTTTTCTATAGGCCACATATACTTCCTGGGGAGAGAATGAGGGAGGGACAGAGAGAGGGAGAGAGAGAGGGGGAGAGAGAGAATGAGAACGAGAAGAAAGAGAAAGAAGTAATCACTCCCCAGTGGGAGGGCTACATCCCAATTCCTTCTCCATTTTCCACTTGGAACCTGTCCCCTCCATTATCCTCCTATTGGGATTTTGGGCACACATGCACACACATGCCCCCTGCATAATTTTCAGGCCACCATGTCTGGGACTTGAACCACTCAGTTGGCCACATGGCATCTGGCCACCTTAACCTCTATGCAATCTGCTGGCCCCAAATGGTGTAGTTTTGATAGACCCCAGTATATACAAGATGATTTCAAAAAGATCACAGAAAAATAAAATCTCTGGAATTTCTTCATAATGCCTATTTCCATAAGCTTTCAGAAAACTCTTCATGTTTTCATGCTAGGGCACAATGGAAGTGCTTAGTAATTGTTCAGGTAATATTCTAAATGTTTTAAATGTATTAATTTCACAAGTAGCTATTCACAGCAACTGTCCTTATCACTATTTAAGAAATAGAGATAACAAATATTTAACCGAGGCACAAAGATATCAAGTTATCCAAAATCACACAGTTAATATATGGAAGATCCAGAAATTAAATACAGGTAATCTATACAAAGAGGCAAGTGATTACTCTTACTAGTGCTTTTTTGGATCAAAAAGGAAATAACACATTGTTAAAAGAATGTCCTTGAGATACAAAATAACTCTTCTTTCTATACCCTCGTGATTTCAAATGGAATATGGGATCTCTCTCCTTAGATATTACACTACTCTCTCTCTCTCAACTATTATTAAATTTGTGGCTCTAGAAAAAGTTAAGTTTATGGTTTCAACTCATAGAAAAACAACTTCAACTATAGTTCTTTTTTTGTTCTTAATAATAACAATATACCAATAAATGTGGATTTGATGTTCTACTTTTTTATATATCTGAGTTCATATGAAATAGAATTGGAAGAGATGACAATATTCCTGCAAGAGAATTTCTGGTTTGAAATATACATTGGACCTTTGGTCAGAATCCTACAAGTCCTTTATGACCTGAAGCATGGTTATCTGTTTACACAGTTTACCAAACTTCATCCACCCATCCCTATTATCATCGTAATCATTTGAAATTTTCCCACAAGAACCTTATTAAAGTCACAGAAGTGCTCTGAAGTGCCCTGTGTTGTACACCCAAAGTGCATGATATCAACCTGGGGAGAAGGTGGTTTTGAAGCTTCAAATCAAAATGAAAAGCGCGTGACTCATTCCTACCATCCCATTTCTCTTCCATCACGGCGTCTCTTTATATGCAAAATTTAGTTAGTGAAATGAAACTTTCTACTAACAAATCAGAATATAACAAGGACAGTAAGTATCATTCTAAGTAAAGAATGACAAAATTGTCCACTGGTTTACAATGTTAGTATTATACACAAGCTCATCCTTGTCAAATCCCCTTGACATGGAAACAAACAGACTCAAGAAGTTACAGTTGGGAGAATCAAAAAGTACCCTAGATGAAATACCACTCAGAGTGGCAGCGATCATGGTTTTGCCCTGTGGCATGTAGCCAATTTTGCTATTTGCTGTTGCTCGGTTCTGAAATTTTGGCATGACATTTAGTTCTGGTGACTACTAAAGCCAGAAAACTGTATGCCTATTTAGAGAGAAAAATTTACACAGGTGGGACACATGTATAAAGGGAATTAAAAAAAATAATATTTATTTATTTATTTATTTCCATTTGTTGCTAATCATTTTTAAATTTTGACCAGGCAGAGACAAGGAGAGAGAGAAAGGGAAAGCAAGAAAGCAAGCCTCCAGGTCCGGAACTCGAACTGTGGTTGGCCATGTGGGAATCCAGCGCTCTTAACCACCACACCACCTGCGGCCCCTAAAGGGGTTATTTTAAATGACAGTTTAGAAATGCACGCACACGCGCCCATCCTGAATTCAAGCCACAAGGTCTAGGACTCAAACTGCAATCGATTACATGGAAGTCCAGCAACATAACCATTATGCCAACTGCTGATTTTAAAAGTTCTGATTGTTAGAAGAAATTTTCTGACTTCATGTAATGTTTGGAATCATTGGAAAGAGCCAGTTTTTGTCCCTTTAAATTTATGACTAGAATTTTAGTTATCTGATTCTAGAATTCTAATGCTGCGTGGCCATCCCCCTGGGGGGTGATTTCTCACTATCTGTCTCTCTGTCTTTCTGGTCAGTGAATGTGCCCTATAATTAAAACCTCTCCCTAGGAAAAAAAAAAAAAAGGACATTTGTGGGACACAGATATGGTTTGTTGCCTGTTGGTGATGTCGTGTATAGTATTCTCAGCTCGCCTCCTGTGTGGTGTATATCATGTTGGGTAAAATCTCTTTACAAACTAAATGATGTATAATGATTGAATGTATAAATAAATAAATAATAATAATGGAATCAAGCAGATGGGATCTATCTTTAGAAAACATCAGTCTTTCAGGTATAGTAGATAGTATATCCAGTTTTGAATTTGCAACCAGAATATAATTACTGACTCTTCCTCAGAAACTGTATGAGTTTTGGAAAGAATAAGTGACTTGAATACATGTATCAGGACGTGGATATTAAAATTTCCCCAAGAATCTATTCACATGCCAAAGTGATATTACAACACTCGCTTTGTGTGACATGTCTTGCATTATTCAGCATTCCATGAAATACTGCAATTAAAGTGCTTTGTAAACCAGTAAGTGCTATGGAAAGGCAGGTGATCAGTGATCATTCCTTATCTGTGCTTTTCTAGATCAAAGAGGAAATGACACATTGTTAGAAGGACCCCGTTAAAATATGAAAACCACTCTTTTTCCCCTCAGTATTTGAAAAGGAACGCATGTATGTTCATTGTTTATGTTAATTGCATTAGCATCTTAGGGCTGATGTAATGAAGTGTCACACACTGACTTCAAACAACAGAAATGCCTTGTCTCCCAGCTCTGGGTCTAGCACTCTGAAATCGAGGCGTCAGCCAAGGCCTGCTCCCTCTGAAACCTGCAGGTGAGAAACCTCCCTGGCCTCTGCTAGCCCTGGTGTGGTGCTGGCCAGCCATGCTGGGCATCCCTTGGCCTAGATGCTTCCATCCAGCCTGCCTCAGAACTCACGGGGCAGTGCCATTCCTGTGTGTCTGTCTTCACATGCACTCTCTTATCCTAAGGACATCAGTCAGTCCAGTTCAGAGCATGCTCTAAAGATGTCACTTTAAAATGATTAGATCTGCAAAGATTCTATTTCTAAATGAAGTTGCCTTTCCGTTTACTGGTGGTTAGGATTTCAAAGTGATATTTTTTCCATATACAATTTAATTCATACTACTAGTGAATTTGGAATAGGTTTGCACATGCACAGGGCTGGTGCTATAAAGATTTAAGTTTTTTTCCCCCAATTTCACATTTATTGGATCATCAGAAAAGTTATATGTTTCTATGCTTTTCTATGCAAAAATTCATCATGACTTTTCTGACAACCCAATATTGGATATATTCATAAGATTATACTTATTCTTTTATGAAAAATGTAAAATAGCTACACATAACAATGATAAGTAAGTATTATAATGTTAAAGAAATATATAACATAATTAAAAAGTTATGATAACTATTATTTTTTTCTGGTAGAGAAAGTAAATAATAAGTATATGTTAAGAAAATACAGTGTCTGGCTCATGTTGAACTTGACCTCATTATATTTGCTAATATTTATCTGACTAGGAAGGAAAGACAAGAAAACACATTCCATGAAGGAAGAAAAATGCAGGCCAGCATGTGGAATGCTGGTTAAGGTACCGGACCCCAACATGGATGACTGCAGTTCTACTCCTCAACATGGTGACTTGAAAATCACACTGGGCGTGTATATGTGCATGCCCGAAGTTCCAGGAGGAGTATGGAAGAGAAGGGATTGTAGCATGGCTATCCCTCCTAGAGGATGATTTCTTACTTTCTCTCTCACTATCTCTGTCTCTCTCCAGTAAGCACATGTGTCCTATGGCAAAAACCTTGCAAAATAAAATGAAAAAAAAAAAAAAACTCAAATAATTAAGAGGCAATTCAAATTGTAGCCTGACTCTCAGGAAGGTAAGTCAAAGTTAGCAGTGTGAATATATTCAGGCCGGTTAGAGACAGGCTCCCAGATGGGAAAACATCAGAGCTCAATTCTGGAAGCACTGGGAAATCATTGTGACGACTACATGTGGAAGTAACATGACGCAAACATACTTGTCAGGGCACTGAGTATAAGCATAGGTTGGAATTTAAAACCCAGGGACAGAAAATGCAGTCAAGACGCTATTGCATTGGTGATGGCAGATGCCTGAGGACTACCCTGAGCTGCCCTGGAACAGCCCACTCCATATAAAATTCGGAGACACCTGGGACGCCTGAAAGAAACCCAACAACCTACCGCTCCTAGGTTGCTTAGACTTTGTTCATAAACAGAACTATTCAGTTTTTGGCCTAGGGGTGCTATGAAGAATTGCTGAAATGCTAATATAGCCATGGGCCAAAAGAGTTTAGGCATCCTTGACCGAGTGATGAACTCAAAGGATGGATTTGTATAGTTTTATACACTCCTTGGTATCTCATTCTCTTGTCCATTTACATTATTCTTAATTATAAACTCATTTATTTTTAAATATTGTACTGGTATAAAATCCAATTAAACCACTCCTTTTAATTTGCATATTTACCTTCGATGTTTTTGTTTTTGAAGACAAAAATTAGGAAGTAGATACTTTGCCCAAATACCCAATCTTTTCCTTTGCTCTCAGAGAATTTTACTCTTCCTTGTTCATTTTTTGTTTTATTTATTTATTTTTTTGCATTTTTGCTAAGATCAGTTCCAATATAACTGTTACATTTTTACATTTTAGCTTTCCCCATTACCTCCTAATTTTTAAAATGTATATATTCCATGAGAGAGAAGAGACAGCAATATAGCATGTCGTTTAATCTCGGTGCCGGACAGTCTCTCCCCATATCATGGTCATCCACGTGCCTGTTTCCTCATAGAGGGCTCCTGCTAGGAACCAGCTTCCTTCTCCCGTGAGCCGGCCTCTTAGAAAGTCTCATTTTCTGCTGGGACATTATCTGGCCCCTCAATTTTCTACTTTGATTTTCTATTACATATTTTACCTGATCTGTTTGATTTATTGGCCCATCCCACCACTCATATCTGTTAAAAATGAAACTAAGCTAAATAGAATGCTTTCTTTTTAATTTTGAAGAATCACTAGCACGAGTTTTCTTAATTTTATTTATTTTAAAAGAATCCAATATTTATTACTCTAAGCAAGTTCTCCTCCTCGTCTCTTCGTTAGAGGGCACGTGTGCTCACCAGAGAGACCAAGAGAAAGGGAGAGAGAATGCACCCTCCGTAGGAAATGGTCATGCTTCAATCCATTCTACTTCATTTCTCTCTCCTCTTGTGATTTCGAGCATGCACGTGTTTCTCAAGCTGCAGGGTCCAGGACTTAAAACTGCACAGATGACCATGTGAAATCAGGCTACCTTACCCATAGGCCATAGTGTCAGTCTCAGGTTCTCATTATTGATTGTATTTGTTTTCTCTTTTTATCATAATTATGCTCGCTAGGCTTCTCAAGAACAGTAATTCTTAGGTGTTCTTCTGGCAAATAACCAATTTTCAACTTTATCTTGTTTATTTTCTGAGTTATTAGTTTTGTAATTGCTCTATGCTCTTTGACATTGAAGTCATTTTTGTTTTAAAGAGAGAGATTTTTTTGCTACAGGGCACATGTGCTTTCCGGAAAGAAAGAGAAAGACGGAAATAGAAAGCAAGAAATCACCCCCCAGGGAGGCTGACCATGCTGCAAACCCTTCTCTTCCATTTTATTCCCTTCGTCTCTCAGCATTTGGGGATTTAAAACACACATGCATGGCATGAGTTTTAAGCCATCGGGTCTGGGACTCGAACCATGGTCAACTATGTGGGAGTCCAGAACCATAACCTTTATACCATCTGCTGGTCCCATAGTTATGTTTCTCATGTGTTAGGAAGCCAGGTGATTGATTGTCTTACTCATTCTTTTTTCATGTTCATTAATCCATTGTTATCAAAGATACATTCTTCTTCTGGAAGGTTTTGAAATGAGATTAATTTTACCTTTCCTGCACAATGTCCCCATTTGTCCATAGTGCTTATATTAATTCTCTTTTTTGTTCCTTTTCAAATTGCATTAATTAAATACTTAAGCAGGGGCCTGGCAGTGACACGGCAGTAATGGAACTGAACGTGTATGTAAGGAGCCCTGGGCTGGTGTACTGGAACCTGCCTTGGCATGCAGATATATGTATCCGGGCCCATGGTCTGGGCCAGCTGCATCTGAGGTTGAACTGTGGTGTGGGGAACCTGTTCGGAGTGACTCTCTCTCCATTTCTCTCTCTCTCATGGAATCAACATATAGGCAATGCAATTCTTCTAACATATTATCTGTTTGAACAATGTAAATATTTAATATGCTTTTGAGCAGTTTTGGGGGGTACTTTTTTGTATTTTCATATAAAATAGCTTCTTTTTTTTCTCTAAATAAAATGAAGTTGAGTTTGGATTTTATTTTATATAAAATGATGGTTCAAGCAGCTAGATCCCATATGGCCAAATCACACAGTGTTTCCAGCCCTGGCAGCTTGAAAACCACAATGAGTACATGCGTGCCCCAAATCGGGAAAGGTGGGAGAACTGGAGGAGGGACTGCAGCGTTTCCACACCTCGTTGCAGAGTGCTTCATCCCTCTCCTGGTCTGTCTCTTTCCAGTAAGTGCATGAGCCCTACGGCCAATTAAAAAGAAAGAGAAAAGTATATTCATATCTAAAATAATCTTTCTATTGAAATATCTGGTCTGCGTGCATAATTTAGTTTATTACTTAAGAGTTTCATAAAATTCTGCAATTGTTATTTCTATCAAAGTACCTGCATACTTGTCGTGCTTTTTTACATGAAATATTTCAAGATTATAGATTCTGCTAAAATGAGTCATGACCATTATATTTTCATTTTGAACTTTACCTATGATAGAACGTGATCCTGTTTAATTAAAATGTATTTGACCAAAAGCTGTTTATTTAGGATCTGGAATTTCATATATATAATATATTATGTAATTATTAATTATGTATAAATATATTAATATATAAAGTACATAAAATCTAATGATTTTATATATTGATACTATTGACCCTATTTTATATGTTGATACATAATACTATTGATCTCAAGATCAGTGGGAAAATGTCTAAATTATTCTCCATAGATAAAGGTGAGGATCCGAAGCTAGAAAGCCATTCTCTCAGATACCAGGATGTATCACAAAAATTTACTTTTTGTTTCTTTTTGTTTCATTGTCAAAGGTTGCCTATGCTTTCACAGAGAGAGAGAGAGAGAGAGAGAGAGAAAGAGAGTGAGTTCCCCCAAAGAGGCATAGTCAAGGTGCAATCCCTTCTCTCTCTCCTTCCTTTTGGGGTTTTTGTCATGCACACACATGCACAGTGTAATTCTTTCTTTCTTTCTTTCTTTCTTTTTTTGGAGAGGTTTTTGCTATAGGGTGCATGTGCTTGCCAGACAGAGAGAGACAGAGAGACAGAAAGTGAGAAATCAACCCCCAGGCGGGATGGCCATGCCGCAATCCCTTCTCCTCTATTCTCCTCTCGGATCTTGGGCACGCACGCAAACGTGCCTGGTGTTGAGTTTAAGACACCGGTCCTATACTTAAACTACTTAAACTGCAGTCGACTACATGGGAGTTCAGTGACATAGTCATTACACTAACTGCTGGTTCCCACAGTGTATTTCTCAAGTCACCTTGAGTATAATTCTCAAGGATTTGTACCACATGGTCAACCATGTGGGACCAAGACCCCTTCACCACTAGGCCATGGAGTATATATAGAGCCTACTTAATTAATTAATTAATTAATTACTCTATAGATGTTTGTCCACATTTTTTCCCTTTCTTTTCACCAGTATATGACTATCCAATTTAGTGTCTTAATGTGATTGTCCATAAGATGTTTATGATAGTTTCCTTGTTTAGCCATCTGTCTCTCTTAAATACCTTCCCACCCGAGTGTCAAAAAAAAAAAATGAAAGTAGCAACAGAACCATCAATAGTAACAACTAAAACATAAAAATAAAACCCAATAGTTTCATTTTACAGTCTTATCCTAGCATTTCCTTGACATTCCTACCATATATGAACCTGAAAGGAAAATTAAGTTCGTGCATCCATCCTTCCCTATCCTTCCCTATTTCAATTCCCAGCTGTACTTCCAGCCTGACTAGTCTCTATTTTGGGAATGCCTCTCTTTTATTTATCAATGCTTACATCCTTCACCAGGTTCACCCTCACATCTGGGCAAAAGTTGCTCTGTCCTGGAGAGCAACTTTCGTTTACAGAAACTGATCTGGCCCCATGCCAGTATAACATTTTTATCGAAGAATTGGGGCTCCAGGAAGCCAAGGAGAGATTTTCAGTGGAGTCTGTCCTACCTACAAGATCACCTAGCTAATAGCAAGAAGATGAAGATATACTTAAAGTCAATGGATTTGTCAAAGAGAAGGTTGTCACAATTCTGTTTAAACTAATAGTCTAATTATACTGCACGGAAAAAGTCAGTAGCCATCACAGGTCATTACAATGTTGTGTAAACCCATCTCATACCCACATCTCTATGCCATAGGTACTATCTCTTATTGTACAGACAAGACAAAGGATATATGATTTTTAAAAAAAATTGTCTAAGCCATACGTGTGCGGCAGAGTTAAGATTTTTATCCAGGAATTGTGGCTCCTTAGTAAGAACTCCTTATCTATGTGACCTCTCAAAGCAAGAAGAAAAGTAGAAATACAGATTTCCATTTCTTCCTTTAGTAGGACCATAAACTAGGAAGAAAGGTTAGGAAAAGAATGTTATGGGACCAGCAGTTAGTGTAATGGCTATGTTGCTGGACTCCCATGTAGTTTACTGTGGTTTGCATCCTAGACCCGGTGGCTTAAACTCACGCCGGGTGCGTGTGCATGCGTGCCCAAGATCCCGAGAGGAGAATGGAGGAGAAGGGATTGCGGCGTGGCCATCCCCCCGGGGGGTGATTTTTTGCTTTCTGTCTCTCTGTCACTCTCTGTCTGGCGAGTGCATGCGCCCTATGGCACAAACCTCTCCAAAAAACAAAGAATGCCATAATTAAGGAGTACAAAAGATCATATATTTGAGAGCCCAGGTTTCCCTGACTCATTTTGATTGTTGGCAAGTATGAAAGTTTTTCTTTCTCAATAGTGTGCCTGCCAATATATAAATAAGAGTTTGATTTGAGAAAAAAGTCTGATTTAGCCTACAGGTTTATTCCTTTAATGAACTAAATCAGAAGTAACCAGATTGGTATATTTTCCTAACATCTTTTCAGTAATCTGATTTCCCTAGAATCATTTATCTCTAAGCTTGCTTTTGTCTTTTTTGGAGAGATTATTTTTTTTTACTATATGGTGTATGTACTTGCCAGAGAGATACAGAAACAAAAAACTGAGAAATTATCTCCCAGGAGGGAAGGCCATGCTGAAATCCCTTCTCCATTTTCCTCTTAGGAGTTTGGACACACACACATAGGTGCTTGGCATGATATTAGGCTGCCAAGTCCAGGACTTAAACTATAGTCAACTATGTGAGAGTCCAGCAACATAACCATTAGACCATCTGCTGGTTCTTAAGTTTGCTCTGTTTCTAATCTTACATAAAAATAAAAATAAATACACAAATGTGATTGAAAAATCACATAGCAGCTTTTACTTTTGTCAAAATAATATTTTCTCCTAGACTTATTGTAGCATGTAAATCACTCACCTGGTAACAATTAGCTTTAAGGAAACTTCTTGGGTGGTCATTTAGTCAAAGGAATAAAATGCATAATATTATAAGTTTTTTTTGTGATTTCTGGATGAGAAAATTACAGAGTTTAACAAAATTTTTATGTGAATGATAAATTATAATTCCTGAGATGGACTTGCTTCTCCTTTTTTCATCAAGTCTCTATGAAATTAGCAAGTCTTTATGAAACAATGCCCGTTTTCTCTATCTGCTACTGATTTGAAATTACTGAAGCCTCACTGTCACACAAGATAAACTGAGGTGTCTTTTAACCAGGCCCTTATGACTTTCAGATTCTCTGAAATCTAGTTCGCATTTTGAACATATAAAATTACTTTGGCAGATACTTGCCTCACTCTTGTTTCGAGAAATATAGGTCAAGTATTTAATCGTCACACAGCCACAGGTGTTTAACAGCCTCCTATTTTTCATGATAATAGAAAACCCTAGGGTTATTTTATAATAGTGCAGGTTATCATATTCTAGTTCAAGTGGTTGTGAGATGTTCTTGTATTCAGAATATTTGAATTCTTGTAGGGAAGGGGATCTTTTATGTGAACATCCCTATTGTTCTAATGCTTTTAGTTTTCAAACCAAATTCATAACATGAATATGTTAGTGGTTCTATGTGTGGGCACCACTAGGACAGTCTGGGTTTTAACTAGGCAGAATGCTGGTTTTCATTTTTTTCCTTTTGTATATAAATCTTTTATTTATTATAAAATCAATTTGTACTCATAAACTCTCATTAATATTGATTAGGTATTTTATGCTAAATTTATTCTGTTCACATTCCTTTCGGTTAAAACTTTGCTGACATAATGAAATGCATTCTTTTTAATTAAAGAACAAACAGTGTTTCTCTTTTTACTGACTTGACGAGTGTTTCAAATTATGATATAAAAGCTTGCCAGAAAATTTCCATAGTAAGTTTGTTTTTTTTTCTAATTTGCAAGAGTTTATCTTTAAATGGTTATACAACATTTACTGGGAAAATGGCAATTTCTTGAATATTCCATTGTTTCACATTCACTCTAATAGATAAACATGCATTAATAGACATATGCTCTAATTTTACCCATTTTCCCTCTCCACGTGGCTCCCAGACTTCTACCCCACAATCCCTTCTAGCTGCTACGTAAGCATGCAAAGCAAGGCTCCTCTGTGTGGAAGGAACTCTCTTCTGCTATATGAATAGTGTCTTCCCTCGCTTTCTTTAAGTCATGGTTCAAAGATCACCACATTGGAGAAATTGTCCCTGGAAAGCCTAGCATAATATGTGCCCATAACGTCACCGTCTAACCTCACTTCCTGCTATTTTCCCTTCACGGCTTCCAGCAACCCCTCCGACACACCGTCTTCCACAGCCAGACCACCTCATTGCCGGACAACTTTGTTCTGTTTTTTTATTATTATTTTTTATTTGATTTTTAAAAATTTTTATTTATTTTATTTTTTATACATTTATTTATTTATATTTTTCATTTCATTTTCGTCCATACATTCAATCACATTATTATTTGTCTTATGAAATGGTTATTTCAAAAGGTGAACATTTCTTCCTAGTACTGTTTTTTTTTCTTGTTTTTTTTTTTTTGAGAGATTTTCGCTATAGGGCGCGTGCGCTTGTCAGACAGACAGAGAGAGACAGAGAGACAGAAAGCAAGAAATCACCCCCCGGGGGGATGGTCACACCGCAATCCCTTCTCCTCCATTCTCCTCTGGGATCTTGGGCATGCACGCAAACGCGCACGGCGTGAGTTCTAAGCCACCGGCTCCGGGACGTGAACCGCGGTCGACTACATGGGAGTCCAGCGACATAGCCATTACGCTAACTGCTAGTTCCCTCCCTAGTACTGTTGATAAAACTACGAAATATTTTCAACAGATAATATCACACCTCTTTGTGCCATTAATGCTTTGTTCTCTGCATTGTTGTATCCCCATATGTTGAAAAGAGGTCTAGAATGAAGTAGACTTTCAATATTTTCTGAATGTGTGGGTAAATGAGTTAGTGATCAACTTTCTATGCCAAATAAAAAAGTAGATAGGAAGAACAGTCTTCACATTTCCATACTAGCTCAGCTACTGCAGACCCATGTTGAGCATTTGCTATATCATAGACAAACCTGCCCTCACTACCAACCTAGCAGTGGACAAAATAAGATGCTGGAATGGGTTAGGTATGAGGTTTCTACTAGGAACGGTGAGCAGCCCAAACCTCAGAGTCGGTGTTTTCCCTCCCCTCCAGGATCCGGAAGTCAGCAGAGGTTTGCTGAAGTCACAGTGATTGTAAGCCCCAGAGAAGCAGCAGCTACAGAATAGCATGTACAAGGTGTGGAAGGATGAAAGAAGTTTCTGGGTGCAGCAGGATGCTTACAGGGGTGTGGCCTGAACCACCTTGAATGCAATTTGTTCAGAAGGGCAAGAGAACTTGGGTTAGCTGTGAAATGGACCATTTTAAGCTGGAACAGAGGGAATATGGTAGTACCTGAAAACAAGCTGCTATTGTCATAAAAAATGTTTTAAACATAAATGAATGGCAGGCTCTTGGAGCTGTCCATGGTCCTCCAGGGGAAGGGGGGTAATGACAAAACAATATTTGCAGAAAGTTATCAAAGAGGGAGCTGCAGTTGGCGTAATGGCTATGTTGCTAGACTCCCATGTAGTCGATGGCAGTTCAAGTTCCAGACCTGGTTGGTGACTTAAACTCATGCAGGGCACGTGTGCGTGCATGCCCAAAATCCCGAGAGGAGAATGGAGGAGAAGGGATTGTGGAGTGGCCACCACCCACGGGGATGAATTCTCACTTTCTGCTCTCTGTCTCTGTCTGTCTTTCTGGCGAGTGCATGCACCCTATACCAGAAACCTCCCCCCGCCCTGCAAAAAATAGGAAGTGATTAAAGGAAAATAAAGGCAGTATGCTCTTCTGGATTAAACTTCTTCAACAGATACATTACATACCTGGCACCAATAAACATGTGAGTCTGAAATACTTTTTAAAAAGTACAAACCAGTATTAAAGAAAAAGGAAAGAGCCACTTATACATAGGCATAAACACACTAGCCTTTGGAAAACAAAAATCCAGTCCTCAGCAGAATATTTTTTGGGTCTATGTATAACACTAAATGAACTATTTTAAGTGAAAGTGAATAAAGCAGCATCTGGAATTAGCTGTCACTGTAATAAAAAAAAGAACCACATTATATTTGACAATTGAAGTTTCAACTGCAAAGTAATCTTGGGTGATTATTATAATTACAATAAAAGGAACAACATATTAACTTCACTATTATATTGTTTGTTCAAATGAATACCTTTTATATTGATGTAATTTAAGTCATAGATACATTGAAATTAGGACATTTAGTTCTTGATAGAATTGATAAAAGACTTTTAACAATGAAATAGTGATCATTTTAAAGGAAATTCTCAATTTAAAAATATTGAAATAATCAAGTTCTAAATATAAACCCTCTACAAAATACCTTTCTAAAACTGATGTTTTCTTATTGCTTAGTTTAAAACTAAGAAAGTAAGATTGACTATGTACCTGTTCATAGAAACTTAACTAATTATAAATTGTTATAAAGTGGCAGAGTTCTCATAATATAAAAAAATGACATAATATATACTTAAATCATGAAAATATTGAGTCATTGGAAAACTCATGATGCATTTTTTTCTGTTTTTCCATGTAAAAAATACATCATGACTTTCCTGATGACCTAATATTTAAATTGTTATGTTAAATGACAACAGAGGAAACAGATTTTTAAATTTCAGTTTTACTATAGTGATGGAGTTGGCTAAAGTTTTAAAAATATATCAAGAATAAATTGGGAGGATCAGCAAGGTGGCATGATGATTTATGTGGCTGGATCTCACATGGCAAGTGTGCATTTTCAGTCTAGGACCTGGAAGCTTGGAAAATGCAACAGGTGCATGTCATGTGTGTCCAAAATCCCAAGAAGAGAAAGGAGGAGAAGGAGTTGCAGCCTAACCAACCTCCCTGGGGGATGATATCTTACTCCCCACTCTCCATTTCTTTCTGGCCAGTACGTATGCACTATATATGCAAAAGATAAATAAATAAATGAATAAATTTTAAAAATTGAGATCTATTTAGTTTAATAATTAGAAAGTGCTTTCTAGTTTTTTTATATTCTTACCTATATTTTAAATTACTTTCATTCTCTTTTAAATGATGTGTTAGTAACTTATATTTCTATAGATGGAAATAATTATGCAGAAGAAACATTATATAATTTATCCTTAGTGAAACTTAGATTTGAGGCCACTAGAATAAGAAACCAACACAACGATTCTAAATATTTGTTAACCCAACCAGCTAATTTCTTTTTTTTTTTTTTTTTGAGAGGTTTTTGCTATAGGGAGTGTGTGCTTGCCAGACAGACAGAGAGAGACAGAGAGACAGAAAGCAAGAAATCATCCCCCATGGGGGATGGCCATGCCGCAATCCCTTCTCCTCCATTCTCCTCTCGGGATCTTGGGCACACACACACATGCACCCGGCGTGAGTTTTAAGCCACCAGGTCCGGGACGCGAACTGTGGTTGACTGCATGGGGGTCTGGCGACATAGCCATTACACTAAATGATGGTCCCAACCAGCTAATTTCTATTTGTAATGTACACATATAAATTTATCAACCAAGTATGTATATTTAATATTTGATGTTAATTTAAAACTTTTGTAAATATCTAGTATAGGAAGGTACTGTGGTTTATGCTTTGAAAATTATAAGATTGTTGATTAACTTGGGGATACTTCCAAAATAAAATGTTACAGAGAAAAGTTATGTGTCTATTATAATTTTTAAAAATACAATACTGGGACCAGCAGGTGGCATGGTGGTTAAGGCACTGGACTTCACATGGCTGAACACAGTTCAGCTCCAAACTGGCTTGAAAATCACACCAGTGTGAGTGCCCAAAATCCAAAGAGGAGAATGAAGGAGAAGGGATTTTGTTGTAGCTATCCTCCTGGGAAATGTTTTTCACTCTCTCTCTCTGCCACTTCCTCCCTCTCTGGGGAGTACATGGACCACATGGCAAAAACTTTTTTAAAAAATGGCAATACCTATGACATCTTATAAAAACATGAGAAGTTCCATAATTAGGATAGGATATCATACATGTGAATATACTATGTGAAAAGATGAGCAAACATTTCCAAAATAATAGAATAATGCCTTCTCTTTCATACTCCTCTTGGGATTCTGGGTGCGGTGCACACGTGCAGGCAGACACACACACATGCCCAGTGTGACCCTCGTGCCTCTATCAGTGTTTAAACGTGCAATGTGTCTTTTAACCTGATTTTTTAGTCACTGAGGGACCATATGTACAACGGCTGCCCCGAAAGAAGCATAAACGCTATACCATATAGCCTCAGTGTGCATGAGGCCATACCCTCCAGGTTATGCAAGTGCACTATGTTTGCACATAACAAAATTGCCTCATGACACAGTTCTCATAACATATCCCCATGCTTGACACCTGGCTGTATTCAGAGCTCTTTCCTCTGAATCAAAGCAAACACATTTTCAGTCTCACTTTTGCCATAGCTTTCTTTTTCCTTCTCTGCCAAAGTATCACTCCTTCCATTTAATTTCCCATCCACCTCTCAGTCTAGTGCAGTATACTTAACACCATCACCTTTCAGCTAACTGCTTTTGCAAGATCACACAGGTTCTTCACATTAAGTTCAGTGGGCATCAATCATTTTTTTTTTAAACAATATTTGACAGTATTGATCTCATTCCTTTACAGGAAACAAGCTCTTGCAATATCACACCAATCTCCTTTTTCCTGAACAATTACTTTGGCTAAAAGTTAGTATTCAAAAGAGAAACAAAGTATGTGACAAAGAGTCGGTTTAATGGTTTAGACTGGCTTCAAAAATTCTTTTTATTATCAGATAAAATTACATTTATTTACCCTGTGTGTTTTGAAGCATATGTACATTGCAGCCCGCAGCTAACACCTGAATTAACATACATAGTTACCATTTTGAGAACACTTAACATCCTCTCAGCATTTTTCAAGAGAACAATACACTGCTCATTAACTATAGTCCCTGTTTCAAACAATGTATCTCTTGACCTTACTCCTAAGTGAAGCTTTGTAATTTTTGACTAACATGTCTCAAACCTTCTCTTTTACCACCCCTGGCCCTAGTAACTATCTTTCTATTCTCCACTTCCCTGCGGTCAACATTTGTATTACACGGTATGTAATGAGTGCAGTACTTCTATTTCTGTGCCTGTCTAACCTCTAAGTTTATCCATGTTGTTGCAATGATAGCATTTCTTTCTTTGTTGGTGTCTACAAATAGAGGAATGGAAAAGAAAACAAAGTTTGTATATACAATGAAATGCCAGTTCAGTCAAAATTCTCTTCCTGGCAATGATAAGATAGACAACTTCCGCAAAAGTTTTTTGCATCAGCTATATAATCACAGGCTCCAATGTAAGACATGCAATTAAAATTAGTGTAAGTTATTTATTTATTTATTTAAGAGGTTTTTTTTTTTTTTTTATTATAGGGCGTGTGCGCTTGCCAGAGAGACAGAGACAGAACACGAGAAATCACCCCCCAGGAGGGATGCTCATGCCCCAAGCCCTTCTCCTCTATTCTCATCTTGAGATCTTGGGCATGCACGCACATGTGCCCAGAATGAGTATAAGCCACCAGGTTCAGGACTGGAACCACGGTCGACTGCATGCGAGTACAGTGACATAGCCATCACACCAACTGCTGGTTCCCAAGATAGTGTAAGTCAGGTCAACTCACATTTTTTTTTTTTTTTTTTTTGGAGAGATTTTTCACTGTAGGGCGCGTGCGCTCGCCAGACAGACAGAGAGAGACATAGAGACAGAAAGCGAGAAATCACCCCCCAGGGGGGATGGTCACGCCGCAATCCCTTCTCCTCCATTCTCCTCTCGGGATCTTGGGCACGCACGCACACGTGCCCGGCGTGAGTTTTAAGCCACCGGGTCCGGGACACAAACCGCGGTCGACTACGTGGGAGTCCAGCGACATAGCCATTACGCTAACTGCTGGTTCCCTCAACTCACATTTATGTACAGTTCTAGGCATAGACTGATAAATCGATAGCTAATATTTTTGTAGTTACGGATCCCTTTACTACTTCATTTTCAGTGTTGTGTCAGGCAAGGAATTACTGGGATCAATGAACCTTGAGAACATTAAAAGGCTGTCAAAATCGTGAAGACTTCCTTTACGTACTAGTACATAGTATCAAATTGTTTATTAAAAAGTTAGCTCAAAATTTGGAATCACAAGTTTTTACTGGAGTCAGAAAAAATATGTGTATTCAAAAAAAAAAAAGAAAAAGAAACATATGTGTATTGTACTGAATATTTTATACAAACCTTGCCTAGGCAATTTAATGTTTTGTTTCATTGCATATTTTCAGTTATACAAAGTCACACAACCTTCAGGCATGGACTAACTTTGATTGACACCCTGGGATAACCCGTTCCCCCTTCTCTTCCATTAAGATCAGGCGTTACTTGAGCTCAAAGATAAGGCCAGGAATTCAACAGCATTTGCTCAATTACCATTACTTTGGCATTATGAAAATCTATTTTATCTATCAAAGAGATTATCTTCATTTAAAGAATGATTTTTTCCTATCTCTATAATTATTTCTCTTATTTTCTTATCAATAATACACTAATAGTTTTAGTAAAGGATTTTCTTTAATTCACTGTGGTTTTTTTTTCCCTTTTTTTCTTTGGACTAGATTAATTTTTTCTCCTTTAGTTATGTATATTTTTGCGTGGTTGAATTTCTGGGCACAAAGCCCAGATTAGTGTAATTTTTGTTTGTTCCTCACATAGTGTCCCAGATTCTGTTTTGAGAAGAGTGCTGTAAATTAATAATATGATTATAATGTTACTTCCATTACTTATTTTCTGTAGAATCCAGCACAGTAAGGTATATTATTTGCAGTACTTAGTTCCAAATAAGAACACAGTCTGGTTAGTTTCCTGGCATTGTAGTGTAAGGTTTTGTTTGTTTTAGAGGATGAGTTATACCCAATTTGTCTTTCAACATGAGAAATAGAACTGATGAGATTTTTAAAAAATACTTCAGATATTGAAGTCTTTTATGCTCAGGTTGTATGATGTTCCATTCAGCAAGAATAACGTTTTCCATTCATCTATCTGCTAGTAATTTTATGTGCATAACAGAAAGGCCTTTGTGTACCAGGAACACTGAAAACCCACTGCGCTAGGATTTGGGACCTCTGGGATATGGTCATTCAACACGTAGTAATGTCTTGCAGGACCTAGAAAATAGAATTGCTCTCTCTGGGCCTATAGAATCTGATAACACCTTGCAATACATCCTCATAATAAAATTCCCTCTATTTATTTGATGTTCAACCAGGATATAATGAGATATTTCTGCCTCAGAGATTAGAGAATCTGAGTTTTCTAATGTAGATTTTTTTTGTCTAGGCCGTCATTGATTACAAGTACAGATAAAATAATTTTCCATTGCTGACTAATGACCACCTTGTTAATCCCAGAAACCCATTAAGCTAGATCCCTTATCTTGTATGTCACACATATACCTTCAACTTACAATATTATTAGTTTATTAGTATTATTGAGGGAAGGTAATATTTAACTGTGTTCTGCCTGGTCCTTACATTTATTCAGTTTTGTAAATTGACTGTGATCTTTCTCGGTCTTCTGATGTACGTTGTCTTATGTTCTATCACACACTGTTAAACTGCAATATAATAGAGCAAGGATGGGACCAGTAGATGGAGTAATGTTCACGTCACCAGGTTCCCACGTAGTTGACCATGGCTTGAGTCCCAGAGGCTTGAAACTCATGCTGGGTGCATGCGTGTGTATGCCTGAAGTCCTGAGAGGAGAATGGAGGAGAAGGGATATAGGTGTGGCCATTTGTCTGGGTGAGGGGTGGGTTATTTCTCACTTCATCTCTCTCTCTGTCTCTCTGGTGAGTGCATGAACCCTGTAGCAAAAGACTCTCTCTCTCTCTCTGTATATAAATACACACACACACACACACACACACACACACACACACACACACATTTATGGAGAAAGCGAGCCTGAGCACGAAGGTTATTCTTTGTTCTCTCCCCATGAGAGAGAGACAGACAGAGAGGTCCTTCAAGGGCTGCCCAATGGAGGGATATCAACCTGCAAGTTCAGCTGAGCTAGATCATGGGTACATGCACACATGCCCACCGTGTTCAGGAAAGCCCCAGGATGCAAACCTAGGACCATTCCCAGGTGGGTCCAGGTGAGTTACCACTGTACCCACCTCTGTTCTCCTAATGTAGCAAAAGTTTATGAAATTCACATAACTTCTACCAGTGAATAGAGAATAGAAATAAACAGGCTTAGCAACCTAAAACTTTGCTGAAAATGATGATACAAATGTGAGAAAATACGTACATAGAGATGGGAAAAGTATTGTCCCTCATAGGAAGTGATTTTTCAGTGTCCTTTATGAGACGTAGATGACGCCGGGCCTTACAGATTCTCTGGAGTATGGTCAGGTTATTAATTGACATTGGTAGTGATTTCCATTCATCCATGACCGCATCTGTCATTGGTTAAATCTTTTATGTAAAAAAATACCTCATCTACAAAATGCGAAATCAAAATACAATAATAAGGATGAATTTCATAATTCTGAATCCTTGGAAAAATTAGAAAAATTAAACTTTAGAGAGTTTAGTTCCCCCTAGTGGTAATAGAAAGATCGAAATTCTGCAAAATTGATGAAGGTCTCAAACAGCTCAAGTAACATCAGAAATCATTTTATAATCTTAGCACTTCCACTATCCTAAAATAGTGTCTCTGAGCATTATACAGCTTTCAAAGTTTATAGAAACTGCAGAGATGGAACAAGGTTTGTTCTGCTTTCCAGAATTATTGATAATAAATAATACAATTTTTGCTCATTTTTTCATGTTAGATTAAGACAGTAAATATTTTCAATATAATTTTAATGTGTGCATGCCTATATCACAAAAATTTAAATTGCAGTGCCATTTCAGTGGTGTGGTTAAGATGACTGGATCAATATGGCCAACTGCTTGGTTCAAACCCTGGACCATTTGACTTGAAAAACACACCTGTGTGGGACCAGCAGTTAGCGTAATGGCTATGTCACTGGACTGCCATGTAGTTGACCATGGTTCGAGTCCCAGACCCGGTGGCTTAAACTCACACCGGGCGCGTATGCATTTGTGCCCAAGATCCTGAAAGGAGAACAGCAGAGAAGGGATTGAGGCATGGCCATCCCCCCTCGGGGGGTGATTTCTCACTTTCTGTTTCTCTGTCTCTTCTGGTGAGTGCATGCACACTATAGCAAAAACCTCTCAAATGGAAAAAAAAAAAAGAAAGAAAAACACACCTATGGCGTGTGTGTGTGTGTGTGTGTGTGCATGCTCAAAATTCTGAGAGGAGAATGGAGGAGAAGAGATTGTGCATGACCATCCCCGAGGGAGTAATTTCTCACTTTCCCTTTCTTTCTTGCTCTGTCTCCCTCCAGCGAGCACGTGCACCCTATGGCACATTAGAAACAAAACATTAAAATGGCAGTAACAGCAGTAACAACTTAAGCCAAATCAGTAGGTTTGTACTGTTAAACAAGAATAGGTACTAGAATATAGAGTATAAAAGTAAAGTGCTAGCTAAATAAAACACTGAAACACTTCTAAGAGTTTGCTGTACCACGCATGGGTGCAAGAACTTTACTGTCCTCGAGACAAAATACAAGACAAGCAACTCTAAATTGTGTTTATTAAAATATTTGTCTTTTGAGCCTTACTTTTTTCTTTGCTTGTTTCATAAAGATGAGCTTTATAGGTGACCTTTCATCGCAAACTGAGGCTAGGGGGAGAAGCAATTTAAGGATGGAATTTGATAATTTTTCTTACTGTCACAAATGATCTATATGTTTCATTACTTTATAAACTTAAATCCTCAGGCAATGGGTTTTTCAACACAGTATAAGATAAACGTACTTATTTGGAATAAACATAAATATAATACATTCATAACTATGTTACATTGAGAAAAAGAAACAAAATTAGTGTCTAATTAACTTTAATTGACCACCACTGGGTTTTTTCAAAGTGCTATTAAAGTTATTTTTGGTTAGTTTAGAATGTGCACCCTAAATTTTTTTTGAGGTTGTCCATGATCTGAGTAATTTCAAACAGTTCTGCCCCTTTTCTTGTTTGAACAATTGAGAGCCATTTTCTTAACCCTTTGCAGCCATCACAGTGTTAAATGAGATGTAATGGCTGCTTAGCTCTTAAGTTACATTGAGTAAAGTCATGTCACATCAATACATCTTACAGGGATGTGAACACACTTTGATTTTTGTTGTTGTTGTTGCAGTTTTGCTATAGGGTGCATGGACTCACCAGAGATGGGGGGGGAGGGAAAGTAAGAAATCACCCCCACAGGGGATGGCCACGCTGCAGTCCCTTCTCCTCCAGTCTCCACTTGGGATTTGGTACATGTATGCAAATGTGTCTGGTGTGATTGTCAAGTCCCTGGTTCTGGGACTTTAACTGTGCAGTCGACCACGTGGTATCCAGTGCCTTAATCTTCATGCCACCTGCTGGTCTCAGTGGATAATTTTTCCAAACAAAACATAGCATTGAATATGGAAGACTTAATGCTAAGTAAAGCAAGCCAGACTATGAAAGACAGACTTTGTATGTCCCCCCTCAATTTATGTGGAATGACTGTGCTCTACAGTAGAAACTGAAAGATTAGAAGGTATAACAGCAAGGAGGGTAACTGGGAAGTAGAGGTAGTGGGGTCGGTCTTGGGGGTGGGTAAAAGGGGGAGAGAAGAGAACAAAAAAAACAATATGTTTAGTTGATACAGAAATAAAAAGTTATTTGCTAATGATAATGTATAGGCTAGTCTTTGTTTTGACTGATATACACTGTATTTGAGCTGGAAAAGAAAATGTTTTGTACACTGTAAAGATGTTTGTTGATTTAATGTAAATGAAAAATATAAAATTTTTAAAAAGAATAAAATATAATAGCAAAAGTAAAATTTTTAGTTTGAAATGTTTCATACTATTTATATAATAGTTGAAAAGTGGTCTTCAGCTACATATGCTATGGTAACTAACAGATTCACTCTAAGGAAAACAAAAGATGTTATTTGGGGAATAGGGCTATTATGTTCTTTATTTTGACTTCGAGAAAAACCACTGCATTTTAGTTTAGGAAGGCTGTTATTTTGCAGATATGTGATTGTTAAAATAGCCAACTAAATTCTTCAGTAGAAATGAATATATTAATCATTCTTTTAGTTGCCAATCACAAATAAATAAATCCAGATAAATCAATCTGACTTTAAAAATCCTGCTTAATCAATATCTCTACCCTAAGAAACTTAGACCATTTTCCTCAAATCATACTTATTTCTCTTTCATCTTATCTTGTATTTTATTTATGCTTCTTTAAAAAACTTCATAAAAACAAGCCAAGAGATAGCTTGGTGGTTAAGGCTCCAGATTCCCACATGGCTGACCATGATTTGAGTCCTGGACCTAGTGGCTTGAAAATTACCTTGGGTACATGGGTGTGTGCCCCAAATTCTGAGAAGGGAATGGAGGGGAAGGGGCTATGACATGGCCATCACCCAGGTGTGTGATTTCTCACTTTCCCTCTCTCTCCCTCTTTTTCTCTTTTTAGTGAGTAAATGTGCCCAATGGCAAAAGCCTAAAATTAAAAAATAAGTTTATGAAAAAATGGAATCCAAGTATGAGATGATCTTGTTGTAAAAAATGTTTTATATCCATGCATAGTTTTTTAATATGCATTTTTCATTAAATTAAGCATTTTTTGAAGACACTATCATGCATGCATGTATACAAATGTATTTAATATATCTGAAATATATTAATAGCATATATTCTAATAAATAAAAATATGCATTACTTCAAATTCTAATAGACATCAATAGCTTAATGAATGATTTTTGCTTATAAACATAATTTTTCAAGCCATGTTCATTCACAGTTTGAAAATATAATCGTTTGTGTCTTGCACTTCTATTCTTCTATTTCAATCATATGTCGTTTTTTGTTTTTTGTTTTTCTTTTTGGCCAAATGCCTGTTTGCTGGCCAGAGACAGTGAGAGAGTGAGTGAGAGAAGGAAAGTGACAAAGCACTCACTCCATGAGGAATGGTTATGCCACAACCCCTTCTCCTCCATCTCTCCCTCAGTTTAGGGATTCAGGCATGCACACATGTACCTGGTGTGTTTTTAAGCCACAAGACACAAACCCCACAGATGGCCATGTGGGTTCCAGCTGCCTTAACCACCACACCACCAGTTACCATCAATAGATTCTTCTAGAGAATTTCGCTGCAAACGTATCTGTTTAAAATGTTACACATTGTACACTTCTCTTCAAATGTAGTTTAACAAGAGATATTCTATAATATAGCCCATTAGTACTGTAAATAATTTTGTAATAGCTTTTGTTTTATTTCTTTCTGATAAACTTACCATTGGTTATATGTAATATCTCATTTGTAAATTGTTTGATAAAATTAGCACTTTGGTTTTTGGTATAGTTTTACAGAACAGATTCAGGAATGGATTTCTTTTTCTTGTATGACAACTTGATATTCTCCTATAATCTTGGTATCATCATTGTTTATTTAACTTTTGGGGGTAATTTTACAGAGTTCCCAATGAAAGTATCAAGTCTATTTATCCACTTTTAGAATCAGATTTGACATACAGTCTCTTTTGGTCCATGAAATATGTGAAAGTCATACTGTTTTAGAATTACTTAAGCCTCAAGAGTCATAATAGTCTCGCAAACCTGCATTCACCACGAGAGCAAGCTTGCCATCCTACGACAGAATAAGGGATAATGTGGGCAAAAGTGAGTCTTAGCTGAGGCAGCTCATTACCAGACAGTCCCCAGCCAACCTGCCAGCTAACCACACACACATTCATAAGCCCAGCCTAAATAAGAAAATAAGCTGATCCAGCCCTGGTAATTAGGGTCTTTTAAGTAATCTATAGACACCCTTATCCATTTTGTCTTCAAATATTTGTTCTGACATTCTATTATCTCCCCTGCTTCTCCTATGAATTATAGCTTATTCCTATCATCTAAGTCTCCATTTATCTTAAGTTTTCTTTTATTTTTCTTCCACACTAGCCACTACTTTATCTCTAAATAATGTATTCTGGGTAATTCCCTCAAACTATGTTCCTAATCATGAATGCCCAGGTAGAATTAATGTCCTTATAAAGAAAGACACAAGAACTTCCTTCTTGTCCCCACTCATCACGTGAGGTGCAGAACATGGCCATCTACAAATAGGAAGCAGGACATAACCAGACATTGGATCTGCTGACTCCTAGACCTTGGACTTCTCATTCTCCAGAACTGTGAAGACATGCATTGTTGTTGTGTAAGCCATTCCATCTATAATAATTTGTTGTAGCAGCCTGTACTAAGACAGATTCCAAATGAAACTCAAAAAGTAAACAGGATTCAAAAGAAAGGGGGGAGGAGGGGAGAGGTCCATGCTACACATTTAAGGAACTTGCTGCTTTTATTACTTGAGTTCCAAAACAAAAGGGGAGGAAGCAGAGAAAACAGTACTTAAACAAAAAGAGTCAGACCTGTTCTAAATTAGACGAATATTAGGAAACGGCAGATGAAGAATCTCAACACATCCCAGGCACAAGAAACAAAGCCACAACTTGAGAGAGTTCCCAGGACAGACTGTGCAGAACTGCAGGGAGATCCACAGTATCAAATTGAAGAAAACATACGATAAAGATAACATTAAAAGCAGTCAGCCTTTAATTTTTCATCGCACATGCGGGTATTCTGATAAGAGAACAGAAACAAGTTGCAAATGACTGATATTAAGAATGAGAGTTGGAAACAACAAGTGGCATGGCAGTTAAGGTGCTGGACTCTCACATGGCCTACCACGATTCGAGTCTGGGACCTGGTAGCTTAAAATCACTCTGGGCATGTGTTCATGTGTGCCCAAACTACCAAGGGGATAACGGAGAAGAGATTGCGGCATAGCTGTCCCCTCTGAGGGCTGAATGCTGATTTTTCCTCTCTCTCCTGGGAACAGATGAGCCCTATGGCAAAATCTAAAAAAAATAACAACAAGATGAGAAAGGTAACATCACTAAAATGATTACTGGGTCATCAGAAAAGTCATGATGCATTTTTGCATAGAAAAAACAGAAAATTATGTCATGATTTTTAATTTAAAAAAATTAAAGAATTATTTTATTTAACTCTATTCGCTTACTTATTTATTTTAATTTGACCAAAGAAGGACAGAGAGAGAGACGGAGGGAAGGAAGGAAAGTGAGAAAGCAAGGCACCAGCTCTGGGACTTGGACTGTGGTTGGCCATGTGGGAGTTCAGAACCCTTAACCAACATGCCACCTGCCAGCCCCGATCATGACTTTCTGAAGTTCCAACAGAAACATAAGAAAGACACCTTACAAACAACTCTATACTAATAAATTTAACAACTTAAATTAACAATTCTTTCTTTCTTTAAAAATGTATCTTTTTTTTTTTTTTTTTGAGAGGACGTGTATGCTTGCCAGAGAGAGAAGAATGGAGAGAGGAAGCACCCTCCAACGGGCATGGTCATACCTCAATGCCTTCTCCTCATTTCTCTATCCTGTTCAGATTTGGGACTTGCATGCGCACAGAACATGTTTTTCAAGCCACTGGGACTGGGATTTGAACTGTAATCGACTATGTAAGATCTAGCTATCTTAAGCACTAAGCTACCCCAACTTACATAAAATGGGACAATGGCAGGAAAGAAAAACATCAATCACTAAGATGAAATTGAGAAGCTTAATTGCCTAATATCTATTAAACAAATTGAATTTGTATTTAAAAGATACTACAGAAATGGGCCAGCAGGTGGCATGGTGGCTAAGATGTTGCATTTTCACATGACCAACCACAATTCCAGTCCTAGACCTGTTGGCTTGAACGTCATGCCAGGTCCATGTGTGTGCATGCCCGAAGTCCTGAGAGGAGCACTGAGGAGAAGGGACTGTAGTGTGGCCGTCTTCCTGGGAATGCACTTTCCCTCTGTCTCTCGCTCTTGAGTGCACATGCCCTATGGCAAAAAAGCTAAAAAAATGTCTGGACACAGATAGATGTTTTTATGAGTTAATTCTTCCAAACATTTTAAAAATCAACAAAATCTATACAAATACTTCCTTAATATCAGAAAGTAGAGACTATTTTTAATTTCCTCCTATCAAGCAGGTATTACCTTGAAACAAAAACCATACAAAGATATAAATTATATCATAGACACACCAGTTACCAACTACATATATATATATTTAAATTAAATATTTCACAACCAAAGTTTTTCCAATAGCTAACATCATGCTTAATGGTGAATGAAAATATCTTTGACCCTAATATCAGGAAAAAGAAAATGATGTCCCTTCTCACCAGTTCATTAAATATTGTACAGCAGAGTCACATGCACAAAATAAAGAAAAATAATAAAAGAAAGAAAACCTTCGAGAAGAAGTATCAGCTTACATCTTCAAAAGTGACATGATCTTATGTGCTGAACATCTGATTAAAATTATAAAGAGCAAGACAAGCAGGTGGCATGGTGGTTAAAGAGGCTGGATTCTCCATGGACAACTATGTGACTGAGTTCTCAACTTTTTGCTTGAAAAACAGTGGGCATGGGTGCCCAAAATTCTAAGAAGAAAATGGAGGAGAAGGGATGGCAGTGTGACCATTGGCTCTGAGGAGTGCCTTCTCTTTCTCTCTTTTTTTTTTTTCTCTCTCTGTCTCTTACACAACTGCTCACATCCTCTAGCAAGTTAAAAAGATAAGCATTCTGGGAAAGTTTAATAGTCTGGAAAAACTTTAAAAAGTGGAGTTACAGGCAGATTTACATGTTTAGTTAAATAAAGAGACTAAAATATGATGATTTCCAATATTAGACACTTAATGATCTAATCCCTCTCTCCTACTTCAAACTTAAACCATTCCATTTTGCCATCTGCAATAAATTAAGTTAACCAGCAAAAGAAACAATCAACTATCACCGTATTACTTATCATAAGTAGCTTATCATATTACTTATTATTATCAGAAGTAATATAGTAATGTTTGCATATTTCTTTGACAAGGTCTTTTTTTTATAAGGTCATTTTTTTTTGCTGTGAAATTAACTCTCAATCTTCTGATGGCTTATACACACTTGACGTTTTGTTGTTCTGTGACAGTATTGGGTAAGTGGATATATCAGCGTGTAACCCTCATCAATACAATCACGTAGGGACCGAGTTTGTCAACAGCTTTGTTATTTTCAATACATGGATTCCAAGGTCTTTCTCAAGGTCTATTTCAGCCAGATAGTCAAAGGTGAAAACAATGAGAAAAAAGCATAGGTGATGTCCATGGGCTCAGCCTGAAAGGTGACCTCACTTTGCTAGTATTCCATGCACTAAGGCTTTGCTACAGCAAAGGTGCTAAAAAATATAGTCCATATTTGAGAAGTCAGTGCCCCCTAATATCTCTGCTTGAAGGAATATTATTGGACAGTCCTACTCTATACCTAATCTACATTTAAGAATTGTGGAGATTTTGACATATGTTTTATCTATATATTTTGATGATCTCAAATCACATACATCAAAAAACTTTCTTCTAAATAGTTTAGCATGAACCTCCAAAAAACAGTTTCTTACATAGTGACAAGTATGATACTATTGTTATAGTTAATAAAATCATCAGTGATTCCTTACTATCCTCTAGTACATTGTTTACATAGAAATACCTCTGTCATAAAACTTCAAGTGTTTTTGTTTCAAACAGAACCCTAACCAAGTCCAAAATTGAATTTGTTTACTATAAGCTCCTAAACATTTAAAAGATACAACACTGAAAAATATCTAATTATAGCAGAACTACTGGAAGAAATAAATGTATCATTATAATAAACTCAGTAATTATGTTTATTACTGCATACTAGCCCAGAGAAATTACAACAAAAAGACCCCACTTCAAGAAGTGGTAGTTAGAAACCTCCCTCTATTCCTATCTCTAAATATCATATAATGATTCCGAGACCCAGAAACAGTATATTAGTTGAAAGCGTTAAATCTAACCCCTTGTGCTTTAGGGATTAGAAAGAGCAAACTCGGTTTTAGTGTCTCTCAGCACCAGGCTGGTTCCGTGTCTCACTGGCACTGAGGCCTCATTTTATTTGGAAAGGCCCATCTAAAACTCTTTGTTCTTCCCTTCTCTTCCTCCAGTTGGTCCTTTCTTGACTTCATCATGGATGGCTAACCCTTTTTTTTTTTTCCCTCCCTAAGTTCTTGCCTTCAGACATAAGAGTATAACATCCATCCACAGCACCAAAACTAAGGATAGGATACATGGCTGACTACAACAACGAGGTATGACATCCATAGATAACAATGAAAAAATCCAAGATGTTCTATCCCTGGATCACCTAATCACCCAATCATAAACCCTTCTTTTCTTTTTTCTTCTCTTTTTTCTTTTTTTGGAGAGGTTTTTTGCTATAAGGGGCATGCGCTCTCCAGAAAGAGAGAGACAGAGAGACAGAAAGCGAGAAATCACCACCCAGGGGGGATGGCCATGCCACAATCCCTTCTCCTCTATTCTCCTCTCAGGATCTTGGACATGCACACACATGTGCCTGACATGAATGTAAGCCACCAAGTCCGGGATTCAAACCGCGGTAGACTATGTGGGAGTCCAGCGACATAGACTTTATATTAACTGCTGGTCCCAACCATCCTTTTCTTAAGTTCCAATAGAATCTCCTTGCCCCCAACCCTTTGGGACCCATGCACCTCTCCATATCTGGTTTCTTTCCTGTCTTGGAAAGTGAATCAATTCTTTTCTATCCACTTACTCTGAGATTATGAATTTTTCACAGTCCATGACAAAACCTGAAATGAATGACTCAGGACCACACAGCCATTATAAGTTAAAAGTCAGAGCTGCCAAGGATATCCAGAACTCTGTACTCTTAGCTGAAAATATTTAGCATTATTTAGTTAAACATTTATGACCACTTCCATGAAATTACATTTTTTAACTTCAACAAATCAGTGAGAACATATGGTATTTATTTTTCTGAGACTGACATATTTTACTTAGCATCTTTTCCAGGTTCTTTCATACTGCTGCAAAAAAAAAGAATTTCATTCTTTTTTTTTTTTGGAGAGGTTTTTGCTATAGGGCACGTGCGCTCGCCAGACAGACAGAGACATAGAGACAGAAAGCGAGAAATCACCCCTCAGTGGAGATGGTCACGCCGCAATCCCTTCTCCTCCATTCTCCTCTCGGGATCTTGGGCACGCATGCACACGTGCCCGGAGTGAGTTTCAAGCCACCGGGTCCAGGATGCGAACCACGGTCGACTATATGGGAGTCCAGTGACATAGCCATTATGCTAACTGCTGGTTCCCGATTTCATTCTTTTTAATGATTGACTAAAATTCTACTGTGTGTGTGTGTGCATGTCTATGTGTGTATCACATTTTTTTTTAATCCATTATCAGTTGCTAGACACTTAGGTTGTTGTCATGCCTTGGCCACTGTGAATAGTGTTCAATAAACATGGGAGAAATAGAGAATAAGTGTTGACCAGAGGCTGGGGAGGGAAGGGGGAAGAAAGGGAGATGCTGGTTAAGGAATATAAAATTACAGTTAGATGTAGTGTTCTATAGCACAGTAGAGAGAATATAGTTTAAAATGATTTATTGTATATTTCAAGATAACAAGGAGAGAATTTTGAATATTCTCAAAAGGAAGTGACGATAAATGTTTGAGGTGCTGGATATCCTAATTACCTGGAGTTGATCAACACAAAGTATATTCATGTATCAAAAATCACACTGTACTCCATAAATATGTAAAATTATTATGTGTCAATACTGATCATTCTAAAATAGAAACCATGATCACTGGTAGAAATATTAAGCATTTGGAGCCAGTAGGTAGTTCAATTGTTAAAGTGCTAGACTCCCACGTGGTCTACCATGGTTTGAATCCCAGACCTGGTAGCTTGCTTTCTCACCTTCTTTCCTTTTCCTTCTCTTTCTCCTTCTTCTCCTCTCTCTCTCTAGTGAGTGCACATACTCTACAGCAAATTAAAGCAAGCAAGCAAGCAAGCAAGCATTACACAGTAGTTAAGTATTATGCTCAGAAGATATATATTCAAGTATTAAAGTTTCAACATAGGATTGAAAAAAGCAAATAAATATCACTTAACATAAATTTATCTACTGGGGGCAGCAGGTGGCATGATAATTAAAGCAATGGACTCTGACATGACTGTCCTCAGTTCAAATACCAGACCTGGAAGCTTGCTTTCTCACTTTCTCTGGCCCTTTCTCTATCTTTGTCTGTCTCTCTGTCACACTTTTGAGTGTATGTACCATATAGCAAGGTTAAAAAAAAAAACAAAACTAAAATAAAATACATAATTCTTTAGGGAAAAATAGTTCCCTCTACACACCAAATTATGAGGGTGACTGAACCTTCCATTTGAAATTCCATTTTGCATAATCTAATTTAATCTAACAGAGGAGATTTCAGAATCAGACTATTGAAGAAAGCAATGATACATGAACCAAGCCTGATCAATAATTTTTTTTTACTGAAAAAATTATTCCTAACATGGAAATTAATTCTATGAGAAGATTGTCACACTTGTCACTCTGCACTCACTGTTTCTATTCTCACAGGTCCACATTAAATTACTCTCTCAATATACTGAATTTCTCCACTTTGTGGAAAAAAATGAAAGATTGAAAAATAAAAGGGCATGGAGTGCAACTGTGGGTACTAAAGACAGTGTGGGAGGAAGATGGGAAATGCGGAAGGGTGAAAAGGAGGGAGTGAGGAATAAGAATGAAGGAAAACATTTACCCGTCACAAAAATGAAAAAAAAATCTGTTGATAATATGTATGTGTATATATATATATATATATATATATATACACATACATATATATGTATTTGACTAAACCAATATACAGTGTATTCATGATGGGAACATTTATTTGATATGTTGTAATGACACAGTGATTGAATGTAAAAAATGAATAAAAAATAAAACAAAGGTTTATATGATGAAAAATAATTACTCTCACCATTTCAACAGTGCAAAAGAATATCTAATACATTTGAATAAACTTTCTACTTGTACAATTACAAGAAAATTTCAATTTCTGATAGTTTTACCGAAATTAAAGTAATTTAATCACCCCCAAATTGTCAGAATTACATTGTTTGGAGTGGTTTGACATAAAAGTAATCAAGTTGAATTATGATAAATATTCAGTCATTCACAAAGTCATGACACATTTTTGCACAGAGAAACAGAAAATACATGCCATGACTTTTCTACATCCGATAGATGTAACTGTTACAGGTTTATTAATACTTATGAATTTTAAAACTTCTGAAATATGAAAAATTCAATGTATCTGAATTGTACATGGTTTTACATAAATTATTATTTCATTATCAAATACATTTTGGCATTTGTAATGTCCTTTTCTCTAGATACAACTTTTTAAAATTAATTAATATAATAATAATGGCAATTCTACCCACATTAATCTACATATTTAACACAATTCCTATCAAAGTACCAGAAATATTCTTCATAGATCTAGAAAAGACAATAATAAAATGTGTCTGGAATCATAAAAATATCTTCTATCACTAAAGCAATCCTGTGTAAGAAGAGAAGAATGTTGGGACCAGCAGTTAGAGTAATGGCTATGTCGCTGAACTCCCATGTAGCCGACTGCAGTTCGAGTCCCGGACACGAGCCCTATAGCAAAAACCTCTCCAAAAAATGAAAAAAGAAAAAAGAAAAGAAGGGTGGGTGGCATCTCAGTCCCTGACCTGAAAATATAATATAAAGCTGTGATAATCAAAACAGCATGGTACTGGCAAAAAACAGACATGTGGAACAATGGAACAGAATAGAGATCCCAGAAATAAATGTCAAAACATATAGCCAATTGCTTTTTGATGAAGGGTACCAGTCAATCAAGTGGGAATAGGAAAACATCTGTAGTAAATGGGGCTGGGGAAACTGGGCATCTACCGCAGAAAGATGAATCTGAACCCCTACCTCTTACCATTGACAAAAATCAACTCAGAGTGGGTAAAGATCTAAAACTAAGACCTCAAACTATGAAACTACTGCTGAAAAACACTGGGAAACCTCTGGGAGACACAGGGGTAGGTAAAGACTTCTTAAATAAGACCCCCAAAGCACAGTCAATAATCCCCCAAAATAGACAAGTAGGATTATATCAGATTAAGAGGTTTCAGCATGGCAACACACACGGTAATTAGTGTGAATCAACAGCTCTTGGAATGGGAAAATATTTTTGTAAACTATGCTTCAGAGAAGGAACTTATAACCAGAATACACAGGGAACTCAAGTGCCTTACCTCAAAAAAAAAAAAAAATACCAAATTAAAATATGGGATTATGAGTTGTTATAAACAATTCTCTAAGGAAGACATATGAATAGCCAAAAGCCATATGAAAAAATATTCAACATCCCTCATCATAAGGGAGATGCAGAACAAAACCACAATGACGTACAACCTAACCCCATTCAGAATGACTAAGATTAAAAAACAAACAATCAAAAATGGTAAGTGCAGGCAGGGATGTGGTGAAAGGGAACTTTCCCATACTGCTGCTGGGAATGTAATTTGGTCCAGTCACTGTGAAGAACAAAATGGTGAATCCTCAAAGATCTATAAATAGAACTACCATATGATCCAACAATGCCACACCTGGGTATCTACCCAAAGGACAGGAGAATACTTAGTCAGAAAAGCGCTTGAACATCAATGTTTATTGTGGCATTATTCACAATCGCTAAGACATGGAACCAACTCAAATGTCCACAGACAGATGAATTGACTTGAAAAAGTTTGGCACATATCTCTATGGACTACTACTCAGCCATTCAAAAAAAAACAAGACCCTAGCTTTTGATAGAAAGTGGATGAATATGGAAGATTTACGTATAAGTGAAGCAAGCCAGGATATGAAGGAGAGACATTGTATGTTTCCACTTAATATATACCAACTCTCCACATCCTATGGCTGAAACCGAAAGACTAGAGGATATAGAAACATAGAATATGATTATAGATATGGGATACAGTGTGGGAAGAGGGTGGGAAAAGGAGAAGAGTCTGAAGGAAGCCATAAAGGAGAAAAATAGAGAGGCAAGACACTTACGGGACACAGAAATGGGTTATTATCTGTTGATGACAGCATGTATAGTATCGCCAGTCGGAATGGTGAGAAATGTATTCATGTTGGAACATTCACTTTCAAGCTAAGTGATGTATGTGATTAACTGTATAAAAGAAATTAAAATAAATTATGTAAAAAATAAAATAAAATTACATATCAGTAGGACGAAGAATATGAGTCAATGCAATAGAGAGAAACAGGTGTATACTAACATTTTGTCTTCAGTTTATTTAGTCTTAAGCAACAGATTTAATGTGTGAGTCTGATTACAAAAAGCAGTACTTCACAGGAAGCCTCAAACCTTAAAGATCTTCTGTTCTGGCATGGTATTTCCCTGGGTGATTTACTTGTGCCCAGAAGTTGCATTAAATCAGAAGTAAATGGCCATTTGTTATTAGATATGCCCTCAGTTCTGCACAATGGCTTTTCTTGTCCTTGCAGAGCAGGCTTAATAAATTATACCCACAGTCGTACTAGAATTTGTCCCAAAATTTATTTTACCTTCCTAGAAAACAATCTGGATACACCGTTTTTGCAATAATGTTGAAATAGATGGCATTATGTTGTGGGATAATCTAGTTTGAAACAAGTGAAGCTGTAGTGAAACAGGTTCTAAAACATTTTTATATCCCCATAAATATGCCTGGATTTGAATCCAAGAACAAATGTTACCAAAGACAATTTATTTTTCTGAGGCGCAAGAGAAATCACAATAATGAAGAAGACAAAAGGAACAGACGCCAAAAAGTCAGTTATGATGTAAGAGGAACTTCTAAAAGAATAGCCAGACAGCCTGAGTGTCGAGGCCCAACTGATCTAAAGTAGATTGTTTAATGAGTTCTTCTAAAAAATGGGGATGGTAATCCCTACTTTATCGGGTTATTGAGAACACTCAAAGATAAGTGCCCCCCCCAGACTGTAAATTTAAATAATGCCATTTGACATAGGTCTTGGGCCCCTGTTTAAACACATTCATACCACACATAAAATATACACAGGGTTCAGGAGGAGCTATGGTGATTAAGGTGCTAGACTCCCACATGGCTAGCCATGGTTCAAGTTCCTCATCTGATGGCTTGAAAATCACATGGAGCACATGTGTGTGCATGCCCTCAATCATGGTATGGCCATCTCCCCCAGGGGGTGATTTTTCCTTTTCCTCTCTGTCTCCAGAGAGCTCACATGCCCTATGGTAAAAATCTAAAAAACATACACACACATTGAATATATCTTAGACACATAATATTTAATAAAAATCTTCTCAGTCTGTTGCAGCATATAAACTCCTTAGAATTTGGTGTCACATTTTGCCGATTACCTTCAAATCTTAACTGTAATACGGCCATATTTTCAGAGCAGATTCATGTTCCACTAGTGTATCAGTAGCTAATATTGTCACCAGTTTTGGCTTCTAAGACCTTGAGAATGAAAGGACAGAGTGATGTCTCGTGAGACTTGTGATTGTTGCCTTTTTTCAAGGGGAACCCTGATGGCTGACAGTGATCTAGAAAATGACTACCAAAATGTGAAGAAAATGAAACAGCAGTCTATAGAATTATGGAAAATATCACCCCTAGAGTAGTAAAGAGTCATGAAATACTATACTTAGTTCCCAGTTTGACTTTCAGTTAATTTCTATAATACACCAAAATTAAACATACATCTGTTAAACTCAGAAGATATGTAGAGTTATCCTTTCATGAAAATACCTTTAAAAATGCCCTTTCAGTTTACACAAACTTTATTCAGATAACATTCATTATTTGTATATATTAATTATTGTATACCGTAATTAGGAAGCTGCTTACCAACACAGCTGTGTGTACTAAATGATCTATATTTCAGTATGTTTTCTTTCCATCCCTTTGTTGTTTTTATTTACGTACAACTCTTTTTAGTCACAGACCCACTGAAAAGTTGATGAAAGGCATATAAGATCAGGCAGAAAAAAAAATACATAAACAAAAATCTGTAAAGGTTTAAGCAGAGTTTAAATAAGGGTTATAATATTTTACTTGAAGGAAATCAGGAAGTAAAAAATGTAAATGAGATAATCATGTATCCATAATTAAATAGAAGCTATTAGCTTTAACTACAGAGAGCCTCAACTCAGGTGCATATCTGGGTGAATAAAATACCCCCCCCAATTCTTGATGGTTAAGAGCAAAGGATTGTTTCCATAAGGAACCCTATCAATCATGGTTTTGTTTTCTAACCAATAAAATGGAGACTACCCCTATTTAGATTATTCTAAATAGTTAGTGAAATTATATATCCCAATAAAACATAACTGGTTTAGAGGGAGCACCTGATGATTTATATGCATAAATTTTATCTATATATATTATATTCCCTTGGGATTTGGGAAATCCTTTTATTTTTGGAGAGATTTTTGCTACAGGGCACATGCGCTCACCAGACAGAGAGACAGAGAGATAGAAAGAGAGAAATCATCCCCCAGGGGGGATGGCCACACCGCAATCCCTTCTCCTCTATTCTCCTCTCGGGATCTTGGACACACACGCACACCACCAGGTGCAGGACTCAAACCGCGGTCGACTACATGGGAGTTCAGCGACATAGCCATTACACTAACTGCTGGTCCCAGGGAAATCCTTTTTAAAATCAAGGAAAGATTATGTGGCAGGTTAATTACCCCTTCCAACACTGGACAGCTTCTCTCTTTTCTTGGAGCTCAGCTCTAGTCCCTGGCAATCTTCCTTTTGGATTTCTTTTCATCACTTTCTCCACTGGAGCCCTGTCAATTCTAGGTCATTTGTTTAGTCAGTGCCTTACCAATAATCTCATGATTCATGAACCTAAGAAGTTAGTTCATGTTAACCTTCTAGAGTCAAGATGCTGTTCCTCCCCGTCCCCATTTAACCTTTCCTGAGACCCGCTGGTCTCATCCTTATATTTTTTAATAGCGTCTCAAGAAAGACTTAGAAAAATCAAAGATGAAGTGAGATTTAATGGAAGGTCAATATCAAGGCATAATCAGGGCTCAGTTTATGAAGGAAATTAGTATAACATATATTCTTTCCTCACTCCTTTTTCTTCTTTTTAAAAATCACGTTTAATAGTGGAGTTTGACAAATGTATTTGGATTAAATTCAGTAGATGAACCGTATCATGTCCTGCCCATTTACACTGCATAGAACTCGAAATCTGATCTATAGCCATGGAAACATGAGCTACCACTTAAAGTATAATTAAGCTTTACCTTAAAAGATAACATTTGTGTTGTTCTACAAGCTCTGCTAACACCCACAAGTTATAGAGTCGAGCTATATAACTTCAACAAGCAGACAAATGATCCAGTATAAATATAATTCTGTTTACAATTACCTACAGCCTCTAGGATAGGGCTATAAAATTTAACATGATAAATAATTTAATAATAAATCACAAATTAATATTTCAAAGTAATGCATTTTTAATTTGCATCCCGGGGCATAAAAATTGATGTGACGTTTTCACAAACACACACTATAATTTCCCTCTAACAATGAAGCACACTCATAGAAGGTGAGGTTGTACTTATTTGTAATAAAGGGATTAATTTATTATTAAGATAATTAAGCCATGTGTGCCGCACAATCATATATAATCTAGTTTCTGTATCTTGTTGGTTTTTAATCCCATGTACGCCTTCATTCAAGAAGCATTTGCAAACAAAAACTGTTTTTATAACACAGGCACATTCTCAAGTGAGGAGTTAATAAAATTTAACCTTGGTAGGGATGTCCAATGTGACCAAAGTTGGAGAACTCTGAAGAGGACTGAGGACACATACAAGTGCTTGGGAAGAGGCAGGAGGGGCCTACATGTTAAAACTGATTGTCTTTCTCATTCTAGATTGAACAGAAACAGATATTGCTTTACTTTTGTTGTGGTTTTACATTTAATATATTACCAAAAGAGCAGGTCCACATTTGGAGTTGCCTTTCAAAAATAATGTACGCATAACGTAAAGCAATAAAGCAATAGACTAATTTTGAAAACACCTAATATTTTGATATATCATTATTTTTCTTCCACTCCATTTATGTAAGGGAGAATTTAGTAAGTTATAAACACAGTAGTCTAAAAAGTCAGGCATCTATTGGGTTGTCAGGAAAGTCATGATGCTGCTTTTTTTTTTTTTTTTTTGGAGAGATTTTCACTGTAGGGCGCGTGCGCTCGCCAGACAGACAGAGAGAGACATAGAGACAGAAAGCGAGAAATCACCCCCCAGGGGGGATGGTCACACCGCAATCCCTTCTCCTCCATTCTCCTCTCGGGATCTTGGGCACGCACGCACACGCGCCTGGCGTGAGTTTTAAGCCACCGGGTCCGGAACAGGAACCGCGGTCGACGACATGGGAGTCCAGCAACATAGCCATTACGCTAACTGCTAGTTCCCATGATGCATTTTTTATATAGAAAAACATAGAAAAATAGGTCATGAATTTCCTGATGACCTAATATATAGAATGTGTGCTAAAGTATACTTTATTCAAAGTTAAAGCTGTACTCTTGGTATCATGTCTCATTTTCTTATATTTCATCTTTTGATAAGAAATTCAAAAACTCTAGCAGGTGTTTTTAGTATGCAAAGCAATTTTATGTCAGATATCATTAATCACTCATCAAAAAGGTAGATGCTTCATTTTGTCTACCATCAATTATTTTTTAATATCTATACCTATTTAATTATTCAAAGATAAAACAAAAGCCCTTATCCATAAAACAAATAAATAGTGACTAATGGCCAGCAACACTTATCTCTAGAGTCAGACTTTCAAAGAAAGTTTGAGAACATCTTTAAAAGTCACCATAATGTCAAAGCACCTTTGTTGGTTCTATGACATTTGAAAGTGTGCCTATGAGAAAAAGTTTAGTACCTTATTTGAAAAAATACAGTAATGGGTTACATAACTTTTTTGAAAGTCATTTTAAAATATAGAAGAAAATTACCCTGCCAAATCTCTAAATCTCTCAGTATAGCTACAGAGCATCTTTATAGGAAAATATCCCTTTGACATTTCTATAATACTTTTAATGAAAGAGATTATAAATTTTACCTTGTTATTCACTGAAAGAATGTTTGATGTTATGTTTTCTTCTTATATATTGCCGTGGTTGAATCCTGTAAGAAAAAAAATAGGAAAACCCTTTTAACATTTAAATAAATCTATACATAGTTGCAAAGAAGACATTTAGTATGTTATACATGCAGTGTTACTGGGGTTAGACAGTACTTCTCTTAAAGAGGTAAAATTGAGAATATTGAGCTCCTAGCTTTTTAAAAAATTGTTTTAAGAATTATTTTATTTACTTATTTTTTTTAAAATTTGATACAAGGCATGTACATTCACCAGAGATGGGGGTGGTGGCGGGAGAGAGAGGGAGAGAAAAAGTGGCCAGGTCCAGGACTCAAACAGTGGTCAGCCATATGGGAGTCCAGTGCCTTAACACTATGCCATTTGCTGGCTTCAACTAGCTTTTCTTTTGAAGATATGGCCTTTTGACACAACAAGTTTGGTTAGAATTTTAGCTCTCTGTGTTCTTAGCTCTGCAGATTTGGGCAATTTAGTTTCAGTCTTTGAACTGTTGTTTATTCAAGTATCGGATTGTTGGGAAAGTCATAATGCATTGTTTGCACAGAAAAACAGATTACATCACACCTTTCCCAATCACCTAGTAAGGGGGATACAATATGCCTTTTCAAGGTTCTGAGTGTGAACTATTACAATTCATTTAGGCACTTGGTATTCTGCTTATATATAGTCTATATCAACATACAAAGTATTAGTAGTGATTTTAAACATTAAAATGTTTGAGTTATTCATGTTTCATATGTTTTATTATTTCAGTTCATACACTTTGAGATCAATAGAATATGAAAGATCTGAACAGAAAGGCAAGAAATAGTCCAATATAAACTGAAATACGGTTTGTATAAAAATGGAGGTAAGTCAATAAGCACATCGTTCTGTAACTATGAACATATTTGAATAAATTATATGAAGCTCATTTGTTTCATAGTGTATACAACATACGTTCAGTTGAACTGAAAACTCTATTTTGAAAAAAAGAAAACTGAGAGGTCAGTTTGAACTCCGTGAGCAACAAGTGCCATTTAGAACTAATAACAAAAGCCATAGTTTTACTCTTGACCTTCATAGCCCAAACCAGCTTAAAGGTACTTTAGCTGACAATAATTTAATATATAATCTATTTCCTAAACCTAATGAAAATAACATTTATAAAGGTCAAATAAATTCTTCAAACATTCTTCAAACAGATCAAAAGGGATAGATTATTTATTCGACAGCTATTCATTCAGTACCTCATGTATACCATACATACACTGTTATTTGTACAGTGGCGAGAGTAATAAAATAAATGAAAGAAATAAAAGCACCCGCCACCATGGCACTTATGTTGGGGTGGGAATAAGAGAAGTGGAAGAGATTAAAAGCATATGCCCAGATAGGGAATATATATATAGTATGTTAGATAAGTACCATTAAGAAAAAAAAATGAAAAGAAAAGAAAGACAGGAAGGGGTTTAAAAGTTTCAATGTTCATTCAAGTGGAAATGTCAAGACAGATTTTGGCATCTAGAAGAAAAAAACAATGGAGCTGAAGGAAAAATGTTGAGTAATGTGAGCCTAAACGCCTTAGGACTGAAATGTATGGACTGAGCCTTTTTTTTTTTTTTTTCTTAGAGAGGATTTTGCTATAGGGCGCGTGTGCTTGTCAGACAGAGAGAAAAAGAGAGGCAGAAAGCGAGAAATCACCCCCCAGGAGCGATGGCTACGCCGCAATCCCTTCTCCTCCATTCTCCTCTCGGGATCTTGGGCATGCACGCACACGCGCCCGGTGTGAGGTTTAAGTCACCGGGTCTGGGACGCAAACCACGGTTGACTACATAGGACTCCAGTGACATAGACA
>NW_006207069.1:1266258-1272579 GCF_000334495.1 Tupaia belangeri chinensis
CAATGTAGTTTTTTTTTTTTTTTTTGAGAGGTTTTTGCTATAGGGCGCGTGTGCTTGTCAGACAGAGAGAAAAAGAGAGGCAGAAAGCGAGAAATCACCCCCCAGGAGCGATGGCTACGCCGCAATCCCTTCTCCTCCATTCTCCTCTCGGGATCTTGGGCATGCACGCACACGCGCCCGGTGTGAGTTTTAAGTCACCGGGTCCGGGACGCGAACCGCCATCGACTACGTGGGAGTCAGCGACATAGCCATTACGCTAACTGCTGGTACCAGGACTGAGCCCTTTAAGGTCAGAGGAATTAGAAACAGGCATTGAGACAAGAAACCTAGGAAATGTTGTGTGGCATTCTGGAAGGAATGTAAAGAGAGAGTCTCGATGCATTTTGGTCATCCCTGTATGTATTTAATCTGTCTGTTATCCATCTCTCAAGAGAAGCACGAAGTCTCAGATTCCATTAAAACACACAGTACTCAGACGCTTCAGGGCTTCTCGGTAACCTATACTGACCTTTTCCAACATGGGTTTCCCACAAAAGAAAACATAAATGAAATCCAGTCTGACTCCTTTTCAAGATCAGTGTGGGAACTGGTGCTAGTGCCATACTGAGGTGGCATGTCACTAGGTCTCAGGGTCACTCATTACTAGCACATAGTGCAAGCACCATAACTCATGCATACACAACAGAGATGAAAAGAAAAGACTATTTCTGAGCAGTACTTTCAAGAATCGAGTTATCTGAATATTCTACTCAGTAGAAACCCACATGTGAGCACACAGAAACACATGTATATATAGCCTACTTTTCCTGGTAAGTTCAATATAAGACCTTTGAAAATAAGGCTGATAGCATATGGCTATTGATTTAATCTCTGCTCTACTGGTAGCCTAGAAAAAGCATCACGCTCTGCTATGAGCACTGCCTAAAACAAAGCCAATCCTCTAACTGTGACAGAGCCTCCTAATTTCACTGTGTAACACCTAGCAAGAGAGAATTAACTTACAATTGTTCTTAGCATATTGAAAACAACTTTGTCGATCAGGAGATGCAAAGAACGATTCTACTTCCCATGTTACGAACATTTGTTCAAATGTAATGAAATAATCTAGTCAAACACTTTCTGAAAAGGATTTATAATAGTGTTTCCTTATTAAAAGGGATATTTAATTTTCACTTTAAATCATGCTACCTTGACTCTACTTCAACAATTCCTATGTGCCTAGAATTTTAAAATATAATAATTATTTTAAAGAAAATTTCAACTGTATTGATTTGCACCTCTGAGCTCTTGGAATAATGAAAATGTATACTCTACAGAAAAATGTGTTCAGAAATATATATGTAGTTGTCTAAAAATGCATTGTCACTTGTTATATAGGGCACTTTTTTGAAGCTATTCATGTTATGTTGTATTTCATTTCATTTCAATTCATTCTCCAATTTACAGGCTTACTATTCACAAAAACTACAACCTCGGCAAGTTGTCTGGAAATAATTTTAAAGGAGATATTTTATGCAGCAGCAAAATAAAACTATCAGAATCTTTTCTATAATTTTTAATTGTTTTTTTAAAAAAGCAGGCCAACTAAAGTAAGAGTTCAAGTTTTTAATTTTCAGCAGATCAGAACTTCTCAGTAAGAGTGTCAATTTTTGAAAAATGACCATTTCAGTTGAGGTAAGCACCTCTTCTAAGGTCATGTCCTCCTACCAAGAAAACTCATTTAATAACTAGTTCATCAACGATTCGTTCACTTAGTTTGTTAACCATCTTACTAAACCACATTGGTTTCAGTCAGCATCCCACTAACTGAATTTTAATAACAGCAGAAAGGGCAAATCCACCATGTAAAAAGTCATAAGTGTTTTTAATATTAGAAATGCACATAGACTTGGATAGTTTAATGCTTGTTTGAGTGCTAAATGCATATTTCTAACATTAAATCAGCAACAATTCACTAAGTAAGTTGTGACAAATTAACTATGGCATTCATGATTGCAACAGATTTTATTCCCAATACAATGTCCAATTCCTATGACATAATGTTGTGACTATTATCATTCTTATAAACCCAATGTCACAACTGTGAGACGGAAATTGAATCCTAAAATATTCAAATAATAAGGGAGTAGCCAAGAAGTGGCTACTAGCTGGCTTGACATTCAGAAGTCTCAGAAATCTAACATTGGTCCTCAAAGTACACTCCAGGTGTTTTGATCTTGAATTCATAGATCAAGCCCTCGTTGAAACTCTCATTTTAGATAGTGAAACCCTGAGCAAAGAACCAAAGTAACCCATTCCCAAACACCTGATCCATAGAAATTTTGAGACAGTGTTGTGTACTTGGTAACAAACAAATACAGATTTTGGTACTTGGAATTGGGGTGCTGCTTCAAACAATACATACACACACACACACACACACACACACACACACACACACACCTTTGGAATTAGAAGATTGGTAGAGGTTGAAGCAATGTTAAGAAACTTGAGAATGCAAGTCTAAATCCTCTTGAAGAAATCATTAGATAACGTAATTAAAAAGCTGCTAAACATAGTACAAAAGGAAATAAAGATTACTCTTCAAAACTAGGAGACAGACTTGTTCAGCAGTGGAAGAAGGTTAGCAGAACTGTTGCCTATGGTTATGTGGGAATCCTAGCTTTCGAACGATGAACATAGATGTATAGCTAAACGCTCCGCACTGTCCCTGTTTCTTCTTGATTGTTATTGCAAAATGTGAGAGAAAGGAAATATATTGAGGGAATAGTAAGAAGCAGCACAACTGGAAGATTTTGAAAGTATTGGCCTCTCCATATGGGAGAGGATGCCTGCCAAAAATGGCTACTGAAAATATAGCACAGGAAAAGTGGAGGTGTTACCAGCCAACCAAATCTGGCTGCTGATTCTCACAATGCAATGGGAGACAGAGGCTGGAGAAGGGCGTTTATGTCTGTAACCAGTTACATGGAGGCAGTCATGTTTCATCAAACTGTCTAGAAAAGCTCAACGTGTTCTCAGTATTTATAGGTACAATAATTATTTAAGAAACGGAAATACTTTTTCAAATTTGAACCCATTTGTCATCTATAAATAGTACAGCCATTTTACTCTAGCTACCATCAAATATACTAAACAAAATATATCTTTTACTCTAAGAACTTTCTCTTCTCATCTTTCCTTTTTTTTCTTCCTACCCTGAGTCCCGTTTTATAAGTTTAGTTTTAGAAACAACCTAACCTAAACTGATTTAGACAAACAGCTATATGATAACCAGATCTTAGTAAACTTCATTCCCAGAAATCTTCCTGTTATACAGTAGCGCCTTATGAATGTGCATCCCACAACCTCCCAAGTCACTTGCTTTCTTGACAGATTTTATTCAGTGTTGGACAAAGCAATCTTATCAACTGACCTGTTAACTTACGTCTCTAAGATTTTAGAAAGCCCAAAGTGAAAAGCATTGCACTTCGTATTTATCAATGCACTTCAACTTCTCAAAGATATTTCACAAGACACGTGTGCATTATCATATAGCTTCAAGATCTCAAAATTACCCAAAATGTTGCCGAGTTTTCCTTTAATCTTGGGACACTCTTGCTTTCAGTGCCCCTTTTCCTTGCAATAAATGCACTGTACCTTTTTTTTTCTCTCTCTCTTTTTGGAGAGGTTTTTGCTATAGGGCGCGTGAACTCACCAGAAAGACAGAGACCGAGAGACAGAATGTGAGAAATCACCCCCCCAGGGGGATAGCTATGCTGCAATCTCCTCTCCTCCATTCTCCTCTCGGGATCTTGGGCACACATGCACATGCGCCCAGCATGAGTTTTAAGCCACCAGGTCTGGGACTTAAACCGCGGTCAACTACATGGGAGTCCAGTGATATAGCCATTACACTAACTGCTGGTCCCAACACACTGTACCTTTGACAAACTTCTTTTCTTGGGTCCAGTTTCCCTCTTTTTATTGAAGTCTCTGCTGCAATGGCAATGGCAAAACAAACAAACAACAACAACAACAAACAAACAAAAACAAACAGTGGCTCGTTTTAACCCTTCCTCCTCTTTAGCTTCCCTAGTACATACCTCACAGGGAACTTCTACCAGCTGTTCTTTCTACCATCTGCAATTTCTTTCTGGTGTCTGAGTAACTCTAATAAAAGTTATGTCGACCATCCTCATGTTTTTGGAGCTTGGAGGTAGGGGATGTGTGTGTCAATATCCATAAACTTCCTATAATGTTGGCAAATTCTCTGCATAAATTCAGATGGGCCTATGAGGGTTATTGATGTAATTCCTGTATTTTACTGAAGCTCTGAGGAGGAATGAAATCAGTGTCATAACATATACCTCCTGTTATGTTCTAGTCTGGCCATTCTGTGTCTGTTCTCATCATTTGGGTCCCAATCTCAGTTGTTGCAAAGAATGGCATCTTCTGGGTCTGGTATGTCATCTGGGTGTTCACTACAAAGCTGCTGAGTTGCTTTTGCTTTATTTAGCCTTTCTTCGGCTGTTAGTGAGATAATTCTAAGAGCCTAAATAACTACCCAAGCAGGGTAATGAGTGGCACAAATGGTGGTGAATTGTTTACCATCCTCTGTGCGTCTATTCTCCTCAAGGATTAGAACTCTACGTTCAGATCTCCTCAGGATGCACCTGCAGCTGCTTTGACATCAGGTTGAAGCAAATACATTGTTTAATCTTGTGAAAAGCCAGGCCTAGAGATCTGATTTACAGAAAGCACACCCTAATGAACGCATACTGCTTTAAACCAGTACCTTTGTGGTATTAGACAGCAACAGAAAACTACATTGAGTCATCAGAAAAGTCGTGACATATTTTTCTATGTTTGTTTATGCAGAAATGTGTCATGACTTTTCTGACAATCCAAGATACTCACGCTCAGAGTGATAATAGGAATCACTGAATGTCTAATCCCAATCCTTTCAGATTTAAATAGTTGATTAGCTGAATAGAAATGCTTTATTTTGGTAATCTCTCTGTATTTTCCCTTCTGTATTTTTCTTCAGGGAATATTAAAACACTGTCAAAGGCCTGATGCTATTTTAGTTAGGCCCTGAGGCTACCTCTAAAAGAAGAAACTAAAATTTGAATGGTCATCCCTTTAGGTGAACTAAATTGGTACTGTCCTTATTCTTTCAACTGAGTAAACCTGAAGTCAAGAAAGGGTCCTAGACTCAATAGTATCCAGCTGGGGCTCCCTGTTAATTCATCCCCATCCTGTACTGATGAGGGATGTACTGTCCTGCTCTGAGCTCATCTTTCCTGACCAAAAATAGTTCCCTGATTCATATGAGGGAATGCAGCCTCCCCATAAGGGGGTAAGGAATTCAGGTCCTCTTTTGGCTTCTGGGACTTGGGAGCTGAAGGGTTTAATGAGTCTGTTAGCCACGGAGTTGCAATCTCTTTCTCCATCTCTGACTTTAGAACTTCAATTACTCATTCCTAGCACTCATACATACAAAACACAAGTTACAATGACACCAGCTATAAGAGGCCAACCATTACAAAAGTACTTTGAATTTAAACAAGTTTAGTTTCTCCCAAGGCAAACTTTAGAACTTATGCTACCCACAAAACACTTGCACAAGACAAACTATAAGTCAGTGTTACCAACTACAACCAACTGTAAGTCGTCAGTCCTGCAACTACAACCATGAACCACAAAGTCAAGCCGGCCCAGTTTCCCTTTCCATAGCAACCAAATGGTTCATTCTACAGAACCCAAACAGGAAATCTTTGACTCACCAGCTTACAATTTGGTTTCTCTTTCTATAAACAAGCATGTCTGCTCTACAACCTGTCCTCGTTCCAGGTAATCCAGTGGCAGATTTTGGCAGTAATTACCTGAAAAGTCTCTGGAACTAAACAGGTTCCTGCAACTGCATAGAATTTTCCAGTAGTAACTTCTACTGATGCTGCTGCTCACAGCACCATCTGTAACCAGCCAACAAAGTCCAACTATGTCCGGCTGCTGCTTCTCATGGTCAATTAAATGAAGGTAGAGAAGGGAATTTATTTTGTAACTGGTTACAGAGACACAGCTAGCAAGTACCATCAAACTGTCTCAAAAAGTGCAACACAGTCTCAGCATTTATAGGGACAAGGTACAAGCATGTGCAAATCATTCCTCACTATACTCAGTCAATTGCTTTCCCCTGAGTGATTATCCTTATTCCTTCAAATACCCTTTACTGGTTTCTGATTTGACAAGTCCTCATACAGATCTCCCTATGACTCAACATTTGAATAATTATTCTCATTAGAGGGGCCTTTCTTAATTGCAAAATGGCTGCATTCC
>NW_006207069.1:1272610-1353679 GCF_000334495.1 Tupaia belangeri chinensis
CTTCAAAGGGTGTGACTGTACAGCCTTTAGCTAAAACCTTAATAAAATCAGATCAGAGTATCACTAAGTCACATTCTAAAGATTAAGGGGTGCTTTAGAAATTATCTTAACCAAGAGTCTAAAAGTTTTTTCTCCAGACCTTAAAAACCAATCAAGAAAGTTCAACCTTTCAGAAAGTTTTGAATTTTATTTTCTATTTTTTTCTTTTTTGAACCAGAATGTTTATAACTTTTTTCTATGCCTTTTCCTCCAGTGTAAATTGGGAGTATTGGGAGCTGGTAACTTGCATCTTCAGTTCCACAGATTCACAGGGAGAATTGTGCCCCAAGAGCTCTACTCAGCTGGGTGTATCCAGGCCTCTCATTTTTTCTTAGATTTGATTTAGATTTTAGATTTTGAGTTGATGAGCTTGGACTTTGAGTTGATGTTGTCATAGGAAGAGACTTTTGGTACCCTTGGGAGGAGGTGATTATATTTGTCATTTTAGAAAGACTTAAATGGTTTACAGGCTCTGTGTAGTCATCATCCCTGAGTGTGGGTAGGATCTAAGAATATGATGATCCCATCATATTCGGTGATTATGTTACACTGTATAAAACTCCATCATAGTAGGCCGATTCTCCTGTTGCTTTTTCTTTTTTTAAAAAAATTTATTTAAATTTGACCAGAGAGGGACAGAATGAGAGGGGGAGAGAGAAAGAGGGAGACACATAAAAAGATTGAGAGAGGAAAAGCTAGAAAGCAAGCTGCCAGATCCAAGACTCAATGGTGTTCGGCCATGTCATAGTCCAGAGTCCTTAACCACCATGCCACCTACCAGCCCCCCTCCTGTTGGTTTTACAGACCTGAGATGCTATTTTGGTTAGGCCCTGAGGCTACCTCTAAAAGAAAAAAGTAACATCTGGCTGGTAGCCCGCAAAAAGATAAGGAAGTCATTCCTACAATTCCAAGAAACTGAATTTCTCTAACAAACTGAGAGAGCTTTGAGAAGACTCTGAGCCTCAGATGGGATCATAGTCCCAGCAAATACGTTGTTTGATCTTGTGAGAGCCTGAAAACCCAGGCCTGGGGATCTGATTCACAGAAAGCACGCACTAATGAATGGATACTGCTTTAAACCAATACATTTGCGGTATTGTATCACATAGCAATAGAAAACTATAATATTAGGTCATTGGAAAAGTCATAATGTATTTTCCTGTTTGTTTATGTGAGAATGTGTCATGACTTTTCTCCAATCCAAGATATTAACCCTCGGAGTGATTTTAGGGATCAGTGAATTTCTAATCCCAGTTCTTTCTGATTGAAATAGTTGAGTGGTTGAATGGAAATGCTTTATTTTGGTAATCTCTCTGAATTTTCCCTTCTGTATTATTCTTTTGGAAATATCAATAATAATTAGATTTAAAAAATAATTCATGTGTTTCTAAAGTGTACTTCATGTTTAAAGACAAAAGATGAGGCTCAACTGGAATAGTGTACCTGGGTTGACACTGGTAGTCTCCAGACTGAGGCAACATGGGAGGCCTCGGTGCCATTCCCAGTCCACCTTAAAATCTGGGCAGAATGGCATGCACAGGTCATCCCAGCTGCTTGGGAGGCTGAAGCAAGAGGACCATGATATAGTAAGACCCTTCTGGGACCAGCAGTTAGCATAATGGCTGTGTCACTGGACTCCCACATAGTTGACCACGGTTTGAGTCCCAGACCCGGTGACTTAAACTCATACCGGGTGCATGTGCATGCGTGCCCAAGATCCCGAGAGGAGAATGGAGGAGAAGGGATTGCGGCATGACCATCCCCCTTGGGGGGGTGATTTCTCGCTTTCTTTCTCTCTGTGCCTTTCTGGCGAGCACACGTGCCCTATAGCAAAATAACCTCTCCAAAAAAAAAAATTGTTTTTTGTCTTAAGAAAAAAATTTTAAGAGACTTTTGTCTTGGGGGTATGAACTTACCATAGTGAGACACAGAGACAGTGAAAGGGAAAATGAGAAAACACTCCCCCAAGGGAGATGGCCAAGCTGCAAACCCTTCTGTATTCTCTCCAGGGAACTTGGGGACGCACACACGTGCCGGGCATGTGTTTCAAGTCACCAGATCTGGGACTCAAACTGCAGTTGGCTATGTGGGAGCCCAGCAACATAACTGCTATGCCATCTGCTGGCCCCCAAATTTTGTTTTTTTTTTTTTAACAATATGTACATTATATGTTTGTTTAAAAATAAATGAACTAGGTAAGCCAGTATAGTGGTGGTTAAAGCGGAATTTTGGTAATCTCTCTGAATTTTCCCTTCTGTATTATTCTTTTGGAAATATCAATAATAATTAGATTTAAAAAATAATTCATGTGTTTCTAAAGTGTACTTCATGTTTAAAGACAAAAGATGAGGCTCAACTGGAATAGTGTACCTGGGTTGACACTGGTAGTCTCCAGACTGAGGCAACATGGGAGGCCTCGGTGCCATTCCCAGTCCACCTTAAAATCTGGGCAGAATGGCATGCACAGGTCATCCCAGCTGCTTGGGAGGCTGAAGCAAGAGGACCATGATATAGTAAGACCCTTCTGGGACCAGCAGTTAGCATAATGGCTGTGTCACTGGACTCCCACATAGTTGACCACGGTTTGAGTCCCAGACCCGGTGACTTAAACTCATACCGGGTGCATGTGCATGCGTGCCCAAGATCCCGAGAGGAGAATGGAGGAGAAGGGATTGCGGCATGACCATCCCCCTTGGGGGGGTGATTTCTCGCTTTCTTTCTCTCTGTGCCTTTCTGGCGAGCACACGTGCCCTATAGCAAAATAACCTCTCCAAAAAAAAAAAAAAAAAAAAGACCCTTCTTAGAAAATAAGTAAAAATAAACAGAAAGATATCTTTTAAGAAAAAAATGGGATTGAAACAAGTAGAGCATTTTCAAGTTAATAAAATCATAAGACTTCAGAATATACCTTTTGCAGCTCATTTGTATTGATGATTATCCATCCTTTCGTACTTGGGAGGTAGAAATTTAAGTATTCTGTAGATAAAAATTGCTGAAGAAAAACAGTCATACTCTGTGTGGCTTAGTTTTGTATTTCCTACATAAAAACGATAACTCAGAATGTTTTGACTACATCACATGAGAAAGTCATCGGAAACTCAACTCTGCTCCGTGATATAATTAGGCGTGCAATGAATAAATAATCCTTTGCTCCTTGCTACAAGGTGCTGCTCATTCATTAGTAGAAGGGTAATTTGTAAGCCAATTTTGTTATTACCCTGAAACGACATTGTTGTTAAATTGTGATAAAGGGGAAACCATAAATTGGGAAAGAATTTTAATGGTCATTATCTTCATTAGCTAATGAGATGTGCTAATTATGTTCTTAAATGACAATGATTTATTATAGTAGCCCTGGCTTAAAGGGCTCAGAGAGCAATAACAAGGCCAATCCCCTTCAATGTATTTTCACAATGTTGGAAGGGACATAATAACTGAGAAACTAAACATGGTAATTATGTTGTGCATAAAATTACTCATTAAAAATGTCTGCCTAAGTTATGTCTGATTTCATGTTGGCTCTTTCATATGATATATTTGCATAAAATCTAAGGTATTGAGAATGTGACAGAAAATTATGTTAAAGCAGCACTTTTTGGAATGTGGTTTCTAGATGCCTGGAGATGCCTGAGACCCTGTCAGAAGGTGTGAGTGGTTGAAAGTATTTTCATAATAATTAAATGATATGTTTGTTGTTTTCATTGTGTCTTCGGATAAGCCCTTTCACAATGTATATATATATAAACATCATGTGTTCACACTTTTTGTCAATTAAAATTAATTCATTAAGTAATTCAGTGGCTCAAAAAAAATACTGGTGCCTTACCAAAAATCAAGAAAGTAGCTCCAAACCATACCAAGATTCATGGTATTCTTCAACTTTTTACACTTACGACAACAATAAGGAAAAAAGAAAGCACTACAAAGGTCATTTTCTCTTTGATAAAGATAAAAATGTATCAGTAATTGTGTACCCTTGGACATATGTCATTTTCATGTTTCCTATGGCCATAGGAAATACACATGCAGTCTTTCTGTCATGTTCTAAGAATGATGGCATCTTTAAGAAAGCAGATGTGTGGTTAACTGAGTTGTGAACTCTGTAAAAACTAAGTGCGATGTCACAGAACACCATTTTTACTTGATATAGTTTCAGAAAAACTGTGATTAGAGTTTTTGGTAAATATTTCCTAGAATGTGAACAAATAGACCCTGCCACCTTAAGAAAAACAACTGATAGTATTTGTTGCAAGGTGAAAGCTCAGTATTTCAAACAAAAAGTAAAACTTGGGGGCAGCGGTCCCATACTGAAGTGGAAAAATCTGTGAGCTGGCCATGTGGAAATGATCCAGGTTCACATCTGGAAATCTCTGTGAGTACATTGGACACGTTCACGCTCATGGAAGAATGAAAAATAATCTTCCTAACAGGACCAGCAGATGGCATAATGGTCATACAGCTGGACTCCTACATAGTCAACTGTGGTTTGAGTCCTGGACATAGCAGCTTAAAACTCAAGCTGAGCACATGTATGTGCATGCCGAAAGTCCTGAGAGAAAATAGAGATGAGATTGTGGCATGATCATCCTTCCTGAGGATGATTTCTGGCTTCTTATCTCTCTGTATCTTTCTGTTTCTCTAGTGAGCGCATGCTCCCTATAGCAAAAATCTCTCAAAAGAAAAAAATTACAATTTGGGGAAGCAAGTATCTGCTCCACAGATTTGACAGCTTTCCAATATGTAAAGCACTTTCTGATATTATTAATGATATTAGCAAACACCATTTCTTTTTTTTTTTTTTTTTTCGGAGAGGTTTTTGCTATAGGGCGCATGTGCTCGCCAGAAAGACAGAGAGAGAGACAGAGAGACAGAAAGCGAGAAATCACCACCCAGGGTGGATGGCCACACTGCAATCCCTTCTCCTTCATTCTCTTCTCGGGATCTTGGGCACACACGCACATGCGCCCGGCGTGAGTTTAAGCCACTGGGTCCAGGACTCGAACCATGGTCGACTACATGGGAGTTCAGCAACATAGCCATTATGCTAACTGCTGGTCCCAAACACCATTTTTTAATAAGAGATCTGTCAATATTTATAAGATATATATTATCTCATTGAAAAAATATTTTTCAGATAATCAAGGTGTGAAATGACCAAGTTATGCATAGGTAAAAGATTTATTTGAAGTATAAGATTTAAACAAATTTTAACAGAATTTGGAATGTAAAATATGGTTTCAGTTTCCACTTGGCAACTAATTTATAGAAAAGACTACTAATAACTGTTGAGTTTTGATGTAGTATCAAAACAACTCACAATTTTCTGAAAAAAGATATTTAATTACCTCCCTTTTACTACATACATGACTGAGGCCAGATTCTTTTCAAATTCAACTAAACAGCATATCACAAGCATTAAAATGCAGAAGCACAGATGAGAATTCTACTGTCTCTGCAAACCAGAAGATAGAAATTAAAGAGATTTACAGAGGAAAAAAATATAAGCAATGCCAAATGTATTCTTAATTTAATGTCTCAGAAAAAATGTATTTGTGTAGTTTCATGCAGTAGGGTGACACTGCACAACACTGGGGCCTTAAAGAGGCCTGGGGGTTGTATCTTTGATTGATCTGAATATGGCAGTGCACTCACAGCTGTGGCCATGATCCTGGCTGCCTGGAAGGCTGAGGAGAGGTAGCAGTTTAGTGAGACCCTAATAATGGTCCCTTGTTTTTCTTTCTTTCTTTTTTAAAGAGAGATTTTTGCTATAGGGTATGTGTGTTCTCTGGAGAAACAGAGACAGAAAGCAAGAAATCTCTCCTCAGGGGTATGGCCATGCCTCAATCGCTTCTACTCCATTCTCCTATTGGGATTTTGGGCATGTACCCAAACGGAGCAGGTGTGAGTTTTAAGCTACCAGATAGGGGACTTGAACTGCAGTTGACTATGTGGGAGTCTAGCTATGTAATGATTACACCATCTGCTGGTTCCAAAGGTCATTATTTTTCTGTCTCTTGCTTTCTCTCTCTCTCTCATGAAGGATATAGATGGGTAAACAAATTTTCAAAAGTGAATTTTTAAAAAATGTTTATGTTAACTTAATATACATTTATTGCTTTTATTATTTTTAATGAATTAGTCAAGACAAAATTTTTAAATCCCTCAATTGTATTTCTCATACAGTAAATATTGATTTACATAAGTCTTATAAAAATATGTTCAGGCCTTCAATAGTCCTCCATTTAAAAGAATCCTAAGACAAAAATTGTTGAGAATCATTATCTTCAGGGTAATTGAAAGTCTGAAGGTAGGTTGATCCTTTGTTGGAAAAAGGATCTTTAAATGAAAGAGCATAGATATAAGTGTGTTTTTAATACACACAAACATTAAATTGAATGGGTTCAACACTGAAAGATGTGCATCATTAGATATAAACTGAGAACTTAAAAACATGAAAGCAATGGAGAAGTGCTTATTTTGCTGGATTCCCACAGGGCTGAATGTGGTTCAGTCCTGGACTCTGGGCCCTGAAAATCATGATGTGTGTGTGTGTGTGTGTGTGTGTGTGTGTGTGTGTGTGCACGCGTGCCCAATACCCAGGAGGAGAATGAAGAAGAGATTGCAGCATGGCCATCACCCCTGGGAATTGATTTTTATTTCCCCCTTGCTGTCTCTCTCTCCCTGGTGAGCATACATCTCCAATGGCAAGAACCTCTTTAAAAAAAATAAAGAAAAGAAAGAAAGAAAAAAATGCATGTTTCTTTCTAAAACTTGGTATCTTTAAGAACCAGCAGATAGTGTAATGGTTACATCACCGGACTCCCATGTAGTTAACCATGATTCGAGTCCCAGACCTGCCAGCTTAAACTCACATCAGGCACATGTATGTGTGTGCCCACAATCCTGAGAGGAGAATAGAAGAGAAGGGATTGAGGCATGGCCATTTGCCTTGGAGGTGATTTCTCACTTTGTCTCTCTTTCTCTCTGATGAGCACACACACCCTATAGCAAAAATATCTCTCAAAAAACTTGATACCCCTTGGGTGCTTGAGACAAGGTTATGATTTACATATTCACTTAATTTTGTCTGTGAAAAACCTGCTTCAATGTTAAGATAAAACCAGTCAAGAGTATTCTTAACTTTTTTAAAGAATTATTTTATTTGGGACCAGCAGTTAGCATAATGGCTATGTTGCTGGACTCCCACGTAGTCGACCGCGGTTTGAGTCCCAGACCCAGTGGCTTAAACTCACGCCGGGCGTGTGTGTGTGCCTAAGATCCCGAGAGGAGAATGGAGGAGAAGGGATTGCAGCATGGCCATCCCCCCTGGGGGGTGATTTCTCGCTGTCTCTGTCTGGCAAGCGCACGTGCCGCTATAGCAAAAACCTCTTAACTTTATTTTACTTTAACTTTATTTATTCATTTTAATTTGACCAGAAAGGTATTCAGTGAGAGAGAGGGAAACAGAGAGATAAAGAGAGAGAGAGAGAGAAAGTGAGAAAGCAAGCCTCTAGGTCCGGAATTCAAATCGTGGTCAGTCATGTGGGAGTACAATGTCTTCACCTGCCAGCCCCTTTTTTGGTTATTTTTAAATAGTAAGTTGAGAAACATTAGATATGAAATTAATGCTTAAAGTAATGACAAAAATCTAGAGTAAATTAAGCAAGATGAAGATACTAATTGTATTATACATTAGATTTCATCTAAATAATACCGCTGTAAAATAAGCAAAATAAGTTTTTAATTTGTAAGATAAAGATATATATTTATTTTAAAATTAGGAAAATACTTTTATCAATCATTCTTAATACATTTATTATTATTAAAGAAAATGCATCCAAGTAGAAAAATCGATTATGAGAAAAAGACAAATGTTTATTTAGAATATTTCATATTTTAATTTTTAAATTAAAGGTTATAGATGGAATAAATCTTTAAAATTTTAACCCCAAAATTGTAATGGTTATTCTATTGTTCATATGTACCATAAATATAAAGTACTGGATAGAAAGAAATATGACTCCTTTTCCAGAAGCATGTCTGATTAGATTTCCACCTCAAAGTAAAATAGAGTATAAAGAGTTAGAATGAAATACTAAATACATCCACATAATAAGTTGTATAAACTTATGATTAGACCACAACACACACACACACACACACACTCACACACACAATGCGAAAATGAAAGGGGCTATACACTTTCAGGATTAAATTGAATTGGAATTATAACAACTCCCTCTCCCCCTAGGACACTGACACATTGACAGAAACACACACACACACACACACACACACACACACACACACATATGCACAAAAGAAAAATTTTCAAGAGGGTTTATAATAAACATGTCCTCACTCACAATATAAGTAACAATATTTTTTGTTAAATCAAAGATCGAGTCTCATGTTTTTCATTATAAGGACATAAGTAGAAATAGTAATAACTCTTTAGATAACTGGAAAAATTATTACATTGGCTTTCAAAAGTACAGTTGAAAGCTTTTTAAAAGAGATTGACCTAAAAATATAAGGTGAGAAAAGTTTAAAAAAAAGTGAATATTGATCAAAATTAAATTAGTGTATTCTTGTATAAATACCATAGAGTTAAAAAGGAAAAAAAGTATTTCTTGAAATAAAAAAAATGGACTTCTCTAAACCATGGCAACAATTAAAGTGTAAAGAAATAAATGACAGGGGGATGGCAGGTGGCATGGTGGTTAAGGGTGCAGGACTCCCAAATGGCCAACCCAGTTCAAGTCCCAGACCTAGCAGCTTGCTTTCTCACTTTCTCTCTCTCTCTCTCTCTCTCTCTCTCTCTCTTTCTCTGGTCAAAATAAAATAAATAAATAAATAATAAAATTAACTAAAATAATTCTTTAAAAAAAGAGAAAGAAATGTCAGGATTAAATTTATATATTCCTAAAAACAAGTTATTGTGTCTTCCCATGTCCGAAATCACCGTGATTAAGTATTGTAGCATCTCATTTGTTCTTAAAAATTCATCAATATCTTCAATAAAATTTCAGTTTTTAATAGAATCATCTAACCCATATTTGAAATGTACATGTTTACACAAAGATTCAAATACAGATAAAACATACTTGGTCAAAGTTATTCAACTTCTCCCACTAACTATAACATTACAGTAGTTATTTCAGTGCCATGTTGACATTACCAATGACTAGAGTAGTCAAACGTAGGAAATTTGGGGGGTCAATGGACAGGTAAGACACTTGTGGGACACAGATAAGGTTTATCATCTGTTGACAAGGATGTATATGGTGGTCTCAACTGGGCTGGACTGAGGTGTACATCATGCTGGGTAAAGTCTCTTCACAATCTAAATGATGTATAGTGATTTCATGTATTAATAATAATAAAAAGAAATAAAATAATATATAGGTCTAGAAAAAAATAATTGCAGCATATGTGGATATTCGATAGATGACAACTGTGGTACTAGCAAAGCAAGATGAACTTTTCAGTAAATATTACTCAAATAATTGGCTAACCCTATAGCTTAAGAAAAAAATAATAAGTCCCCTACATTACAAAACAAAAAGTAGATCCACAATTCTGGGTGGACAAATGATTATATCTAAAAGGAAACTTTCATAAACATTTTTTTAAAAGAATAAAAGGAAGAATTTGTTGAAGCATTTGGAATATGTATAGTTATCAAGCCAATCTCCAAATTTCCCAAATGTGAAAAATACATGGATAAATTCTAACTTATATTTTAAATTTTGCTTAACACCTTGCTACTAAGAAAATGAATACAAACTACTTATCATAGATAGTATTTTCAACACATGTAACTTATAGTGGATGAGTAGGCATTAAATACAAAAGTAAAAAGAAAAAACAAACAGAACAATTTAGACAACCTCCAAGTCATTAAGCAAAATTACCAAACCAATTATTTTAAATGGCAAAAGTTGAGTAGATACTTCATCGCGGAGGATCTAACAATGACAGAAAAATGTAGGAAATGCTAACCCTCAGTGCTAAATAGCCCACATTAATAATCTCTTCTAAATTCACAGTACGTACAAACAAGCAAACAAACAAAAAACTATGGCTTTATGAAAAATTAGCAAAGTTCTGGACAACAGCCTGATTCTATATTATAGATGGTGTGGAAAATCTCTAAATGTAGTTGGGGGGGGAGATTATATTGTTTAGAAAACTGACTCATAGCATTACTACAGAGATACTGTAAGTTCACAGAGGTCGAAAAAGGAGAGGTCAGATAACAGGCGACATGGAGGTTAAAGTGGCAGGGTCCCACATGGCCCACTGTGAAGTTTGAGGCCCAAATCCAGCAGTTTGAAAATTACATCGGGTGATGTGCATGCATGTCCAAAATCCCAGGAGGAGAATAGAGGAGAAGGGATTGTGGTGTGGCCATCTCTCCTCGGTGAAGATTTCTTACTTGTCCTCTCTCTGTGTCTCTCTCCAGCCAGTACATATGAACTGTGACAAAAATTTAAAGTAACAAAAAAAGAAAAGGTAAAAGAAGGGGGAAGTGAACACTCACATGTTATGCAATGTAATATATATCATTTTAATGTATTTATTTATATTAATTCACTGTTCATCAATACATACAAAATGAGATTTTCCATCCAGAATACATTGGCTCAGTCAAGGATATTACCATACATGTATTGTCAACAAATAATTTTGTATTTCTTGTTCCTATAGATTTTGCTCTCCCCTTGATTCCCTACCTCTCACCCTCCACCAGTTGCCCCCCTCTTCCCACAATGTCTCTGGTATCTACAGTTGTTTTCATGCCTTTCTTATTTTTCACATTTTATTGTGAAAAATTAATTAATTAAAAAACTTTCAATAGCAAGAACAGCTTATATAGGCATATCTATGAACACGAGTCTGACTGTAGGCATACACCTCAGTGAGTAAAGTGAACATACTATAAAGTAGCACCTAGCTAGGACAATCTAATATATTTTTAAAAACATTTGGAAAAAGTCATACACTGTAATACTATGAAACAAATAGTAAACACAAATGAATTATAGCTCCATGTATCTCCTTTAATGGCCTCAGGATACAAAAATTAATCAAATATACTATACCAATTTGTTTCTACAAATTTCAAGTATTTTTTTCAATAAGGTTTATTATCTTTTGACAAGAATGTGCATGGTGGTCTTAACTGGGCTGGACTGAGGTGTGTATCATGCTGGGTAAAGTCTCTTCACAATCTACATGATGTATAGTAACTTACTGTATGAACAATAATAAAGATACATAAAAAATTATGGAAATATATATTATGAAAAATAATGCATAGATTACAAATAAAAAATGTGAATTTGAGATGCATATTTTATAAACCTATAGCAAAATACAAACTAATGATTGGCACAGAACTCAGCTTACTGATTATTTAGTGTAAAGGGAAGGATATGGGATCAGAGAAGAGCCTAGAAAGATTCATCTGGTTGGTGAAACCATGAATTAGCATTTTAGATTTTTTTCGTTATGCATTACTCTTTTTAAATAAATTGCCTTGTAGACATTAAATATTTTATTTAAAATTCAAAGGTGTGGGTGAATTATCTAGTTTAATTATGGATACGTGTGTTCTCTGTAAGTACCGTGCAATGATGCCACAGTGATACACTGGCAGTTCACTTGCTGTGGGTGTCAGAGATGGTAAAAACAATAAGGAGGGGCCAGGAGGCAGTGTGGTAGTAAAGGCACTGGACTCCCACGTGGCTGACTGGGGTTTGAGTCCCAGACCTGGTGGCTTAAAAGTCACGCCAGGCACATGTGTGCATGCCCAGAATCACAAGAGCAGAAAAGAGGAGAAGGGATTGCAGCATGGCCATTCCCCTGGAGGGTCATTTCTCATTTTCCCTTTTACTGTCTCTCTCCGTCAAGTGCATGCACTCTATGGCAAAAACAAAAACAAGGATGGGACCTCACAGAGTAGTGTCCACAGCTGTGCTTCTCCAGAACCAAATGTTCTTTCCTTAGCAGAGACTACTGCATTGATTGTAAAGTATTTTCTCTTTGAAATAAAAGTATAGCTGATAAATTTCTCTTTTACTAGGTTGCTATGATCAATAAAGGCATAGTGTCATTACCTACTAAATTAACAGTGAAGTACAGTTTTAAAATTCCATCATTCAAAAGGATAACTGACCCATGTATACCAAATCAGTTCACAACGTATCCCATGGAACTTTCTTCAGTTCTAAAAAACTATTAAAATTCTGAAGTATTTCCATCTGACCAACTCGCTTTTCAGTAGTGAGATAAGGTAATTGAGATAATGACTATTAAATAGGACAACTTTTATGCCATTATGTAGAAAAATACACTGATGTTCACAGAAGCCACGTGTTAGTCCAATTTTCCATTCTTGTGTAAGTCTAAGAGAACATGGAAAAACAGGATGAATAGACTCCATTAGCTTTCTCTCCTATGTCACAGTTCAATAATAATCACTTTCTTTTCCCTGATAATTCAGTTATATTATTACCTTATACATGAAAATTACACTGCTGCTGGGAAAAAAAAAAATGACCTCAAAGGAAAGAAGTCACAGATCTGTTTTCTTGCTCTATTAATTGTATGGCATAAAGATATGGTCTTTATGACTACAGAATTTAATTATCTAAAAATTCTTCACAAATTATTATTATCAATAGTAAAGGTAGTTTCGCTATAGGACATGTGTATTCATCTGAGAGAGAGAGAGAGAGAGATCACACACTGGGGGCGGAGTGGGGATAGCCACATCACAACCCCATCTCCTCCATTCTCCTCTTGGGACTTTGGACACACTCTCACATGCACCTGGTATGATTTTCAAGTCGTAAGTTCAGGAATCAAACAGCACAGTCAGCCATATGGGATCCAACCACCTTAACCTTCACACTGCCTGTTGGCCTACAAATAAATGTTTTTTAAGAGTTATAAATACCTTTCGTTCCCTCCTTTCTTATTCCCTTAGCTATTTTGTAACTTTATCAATTGGCTTTGAATGTTAATCCTTTTTTTTTTTTTACTATAATTGTTACTAATTCTTTTTTCTGGAAGGTCTAAAACTTCTATTGAGATGATAAAATTATCCATCTTCTTGTCTATATCCTGAAGAAGAAGAGCTTATCATTGTATTCAAGTGTGAATATTTCACTGTTTACTAATGGGTAAAGGAAATGTCATGGTTCATTTAATATTCTTTACCTAAATATAAAAATATAAACACATATTATATAAAATAATTTGCATATCAATCTATTAATTCAGAGGTATTCATTAAAATGTAATTTATAAACAATCTAAATATTGACGTTTGAACAGGATGGCCCAGTCTGTGGCACAGGCAGCAGGGGTGCTGCTGTGGGAGGCTGGAGGCCACATGAGGAAGGCGTTGGTTTCATGTCTTTAATCTATTTCAACATGCAGGCTGGCCCGTGATCCCAACTAGCTAGGAGGCTGGGACACTGCAGGGAGGATCACACTGTAAAGAGCCTGTTGAGGGTGTCTGTCTGTCTTTCAGTCCTTCTCAGAAAATAAGTAAACTACATTTTGAAAGTGAGTTAACGGGGAGCCAGCAGGTGGCATGGAGGTTAAGGTGCTAGATCTCACATGGCCAACTCCACCAGTCAAGTCCAGACTCAGGGGCTTGAAAATTGTACCAGGTACATGTGCGTGTGTGCCCACAATTTCAAGAGGAGAGTGAAGGAGAAGGAGAAGGACCTGTGGTGTGGTTACCTCCCTATAGCAATGCAAAAATGCCCAACATACAATTAAAATAATGATTTATAAAAGTCTCATTATTGCACCAGGAGATGTTATGGTGGTTAAGGTAGTGGAATCCCACATGGTCCACAATGGTTCGAGTCTTGGACCTGGCAGCTTGCTTTCTCACTATTCCTTTCTCTTTCTCTCTGATCTGTTCAGATTAAATAATAATAATAATAACAAATAAAATAATTCTCTTTTAAAAGTCTAATTATCATTTTAATATAATGTGATTCACAAACTATCAATATTTAAAGGAGTTAATGACAACTATAGATATAATAATGCCACCATTTAAATTGTCTTGCCAGAGGGCAAGTGTACTCCCCAGAGAGAGAGAGAGAGAGCATCCCCAATGAGACATGGTCATGGTACAATGCGCTTTCTCCCAGTTTCCCCTCCCATCAGGATTATGGGCCTGCTGATGCAGGCTCCTGCACACTGAATCCAGGTCACACCTGCAGTGGATCGTGTGGTACCTGCTACACTTAATCAGTTTGCTATGAAACTGTCCTGGAATTCTGCAATGTAAACGATGCAACAAAACCATCAACACTCCATGAAATAATGAACGTTACCAGTGACAACACTGACCTATTTGCAGTTTTCATACTGAATCCTTTACAGTTTCTTCATTAAAAAGTGATTTAAAATTATCTCAAAGGGTAAAAATGGTAAACATTAACATAATCATTACATGATACCATCAGCACATAATTTTTAGTTGTGAATGATAGCTTTGAAAGAATAATGCAGAGACATTAAACATTTTATTTTATCTGAGTGCCAATGTAATATCAAAGTTGTCACAACCTTTGTCATCCTAATTCTAGAAGCATGATGTTGTTCTTCATTCGATCATGTAAAACTGGCAGTTAGTAATCTGCCTGTTTTAACTGGCTATGTAATATATCACAAACAGACATTAAAAATAACACAAATCCTATAAAATATGGAGATCTTGCTAGGTGTCTAAAGTTTTCTGCATAATGCAATTCATTATTTAATAACCAACTACTCTTTCTACAACACGTAAACAGAAAAATAATTTTTTTAGTAAAAAAATATTGTTGTCAAAAGTGTGTGGCATTAGAATGACACAGACTGTGTTTCTTTGACAGGCTGGGGCTATCTGCATGTTCCACAGACACGTGAGCTGAGACACTCACTGGCACCATCTAAATTCCCCATTTCACTGGTTGACAAATCTATTGGGATACCTAGATCTTCCAAGGATGATTTGCCGGCAATAGAAAAAAGATGTGAAGGTGGAAAAATGCTATCAGGAGAGTGTTCAAGAAAAGAGCGCGGCAAGCTGAAGATAACATCTAAATAAATCCAGTTCAATCTAAGACAAATATCATCACCTGAAATTTTTCTAAAACACAACAGCATCCATTTATTTTAGATTACATTTAAGAACAACTTTAAAATTAAATTTATTTTGGCCCAGTTACGATGGTACAAGCAGCCAGGACACTGCTTTGTGATGCCGGAGGCACACACGAAGGCTCTGGGTTCATTTCGTAGGTCTACCCTTACCATGTTAAGCCTGCCCATATTCTTGGTAAGCAACAGGGCTAGGGGGAGGAGTGTATTTCAAGTTCTTGTTAAGGGTGACTGTCTCTCTCCTCTCCTTGAAAAGAAATAAACTAAGAAATGTATATAAAATATATATTTATTTATATTTTTATTTATTTTTGTAAATAAATACGTATTTTATATACACATATTTTTGTATATTTTTTCCATAGCAGTAATACTCTTTTTCCTAACTATATCCCCTATTAGAACTGATATTACTCTACAAAGACAACTTCTGTTTTTTGTTGTTGTTATTATTATTAATAGAACAGAGAAAGAGTTCTTGAGTAATAGAATAATATTTCTAAAAGTCCAGAGAAAAAAGTTTAATGAAAACTGAAGAAATTTTCTCCCCCTCTGAATGCTAACAGTGATGTTCCATTTGTGGAAAGAAAAAAACAAATGCACTAGAAAAACAATTTGCTGAACACATGTCAGCTTAGTAATTAATCATATGTATACTAGTGCTGTTGCACAGAATCTTTCAGAAGGTAAGTGCCAGGTTATTTCAGAATGAGATGTAAAAGTGACACCCTAAACCAACGCGATGTTTGCCTGTGTGAGAAGAGAGAAAACCGAGAATGTGCGCACACAGAACGAAGACTCAAGGAGAAACCAAACTTAATGACATCTCCATTTGTACTTTTAGCCACCAAAACTATGAGAAGGAAATTTCTGTTCCTTGAGCACGCAATCGGTGGTAATTTCAAGATAGCTTTAGCAGACTAATACACAAGTGAATGTTTCTTATTCTTACAAGATTTGTGCTGAAGTCACTAGAGGTGAGGTTTCATGACATCTACCACAGGCTGTCATAGGGGAAATAAAAAGGTAGGCCAGCCCCACAGCACAGTGAGTAAGTGCTGTTTCTAGGCAGCTGGAGCTCACTTGGCTGACTGGAATTTCAATCCTGGTCCTGAAAGCTAGAAAATCACAAGGGTTGTATGTGTTTGCCCCAAATCCTGGTGGGCTGAAGAAATCGGGGGAAATGTATTGTGGTGTGACCACACCTCTCTCCTCTCTTTTTCTGCTGAGTGCTTGTGCCCTCTCTCAATAAAAGAGAGAGAGAGAGTGACATTTACACAGAGAAAAAAAAGAGAAGTTGAGAATTGATGTAATTTATAAATATTAGTCAAACTAATTTTTTAGCATGCTTAAATTTCTTTTGAATAAATGGTAGGGAAAAATAAAAAGAGGTAAGTAAGCTCCTCACTGTTTTTTGAAGTGAATTAAACCAAAAATAGGATTCCAAGTAGCACTGACACTCAAATAAGTAGAGAGGAAAGTAGGTTAACAATGGAGACTGAAGACAGCCTACGAGGATGATATGGACTTAGAAGAAGTGGACCTAAAATGAAAACCACTAAACAAAATTTAAGTAAGAGTAGTCATAGAAACATCTAGTGAGTTAAGACCTAAGAAGTCATTGTCGGTAATTTTCTTTTTTATAATTCGTTTAGTTTTACTTATTGTTATTATTTTAAATTTGCTATTGGGCACTTACACTTACTAGAAAGACAGAAAGAGAAGAGAGAGAGAGAGAAAGTGAGAAGCTGGCCACTAGGTCCAGGACTTGAACTGCAGTTGATCATGTTTTAGTCCCTCGCCTTAGCCACCATGCCACCTGTTGGCCTCAATTGTTAGTAAATTTAAGGAGAGTCATTTCACAGATGGTTGAGTCAAACGTTCTAATGATGTGGGTCCAAGATGGAAGAAAGAGTAAGATAACATAAGTTAACATGAATCACTGGTTGGTTTGCTTATTTCCAGTAGGGAGACTTTCATGGGACTGCAGGCTTTAACATAGCATCTTGAAGGAGCAAATGAATTTTACTTTATTTGTTTTCTTAGATGGCAGAGAAAAACATTTATGCTCTTCAATGAAAGAGTCAGGGTGGAACAAAGGATAAAAGTATGTAAGAAGGAGAACATCACTAGGGTAGCAAGTCCTATTAGTTGTAGTGAAGTCAAATGAGACACTACAATAATAATATGAAAAAATGTCATTTCCTTTATGCAGAAAATAAAACAGAAGCAGTAATGTAAAAGGGTCCTATTCAGGAACTAACAAATAGCCCTTGGGTCTGTCTGATTCTGAGCCCATGTTCTTGTTCACTGCATCACTATAACCCTGTCTATTTTTAATCCCATTTAAAATACTAACCTGTGTATAGGAAGTAAACTACAATGAAAGAAAATACCATAATTTTGATGATATAAAACTCCAGGGAGTTCCAAGAAGTCATGAATAGCCACTATTATGCTGTGTTAAAGAGTAAACATTTTTGTCCAGACAACCATTGTCAAATGTTTTCAAGCGTAATAGCTGAACACTACTAGAAATTAAATAACACAGATGTTCATGAGTAAACATTAAGAATAAACTAATGAATAGATGTAACTATTTGTATGCAATTTACCATATACCAAAAGCTTTTTAGGATTGTGCTGAAATAAAATTATTTAGTAGAACAACAAATTGAGCTAAAAGTAAACCAACATCTCTGTTGATAGATTGGCCATTGCTCTCTGTTCATCTAGCTCTTGTTAAGTGTAAATTGTTATGTAAGGCATTTCCATTCAATACTCCATTTAGGAAGCACTCAACAAACAAATATCAGACTTTGTTAAATAATAGATTTTTGATCATGTTTAATGGCACATAGTCTCACAATTCGGAGCTTTGTGTTCTTGTGGGTTTATTATAGTGGTTTTATGAAGTTGCTTGATTTGAACACCTCAGTTATTACTATTGTGTATTATCTAGAACCCATATTCATAAGGGTGAGGCAGACAAATAGGGAAATGAAACATCAGATACTGACTGAATGTGTCAGCCATTACTTCTTGCAACTGATGGGTGTGATTAAAAAATGAAGAACCAGAGTTGCCCAATCATTGATATTTCAGATCGAATGCAAAACCTAGGTTTTATGTAACATTTCTCAATTTCTATCTTTTTTAGAGAAATTGTTTGCTGTAGGGAACATGCACTCGCAGGAGAGACAGAGAGACAGAAAGCAAGAAATCATCTCTCAGGGGGAATGGCCATGCCACAGTCCCTTCTCCTTGATTTTTCTCTCAGGATCTTGGGCATGCATGCACACACACTCAACATGAGTTTTAAGCCACCAGGTCTGGGACTTAAATAGCTGTCTACTACATGGGAGTCCAGCAACCTGATCATTACACCATCTGCTGATACCATATTTCTCAATTATTAATACCAAACAAAATTATTAAAAATTATAGTAAAAGTTCAACGAACTACATATTTTGCATTTGTTACAAATATGTGGTTAGTTTGTGTTGGTCTGTTCACTTGGGGTGTCAGGCAACCACTAAGAACATGAGGGGTTATTGTGACATATACTCCAATACGGGACTAGTGCTAACCCCAGAGTTATTCCACAAGATTACATATGAGATATTACATTAAGATTCTGCAGTTGTGATAAGTTGAGTTACATCCCTCAAAAAATATGTTGAAGTCTTGGGGTTGGTAGGTGGCATGGTGGATTAAGGTGTTGAATGCCTATACAGAAAACTGTGGTTTGAGTACAGACCAGGTGGCTTGCTTTCTCACTTTCTCTTTCTCTCTCTCTCCCTCACTCTTTGTTGAGTGTGTGTGCCCTATAGCAAATTAAAAATAATAATAATAAATAAAATAAGTAATTATTAAAAATGAGTTGAAGTCTTAACTCTTAATATGTGTGACTATAATCTTCATTGAAAATAATATTTATTATAAATTTAAATATGTTAAGATGAGGTCATCAGCATGGGTTCTAATCCAATATGACTGATGTTCTTTTAAAACAGAAGGGACGTAGGGCCAGCAGGTAGCATGGTGGTTAAGGACTCTGGACTTCCACATGACTGATTGGTTTCAGTCCCAGACCTGGTGGCTTGCTTTCTCTTTCCTTTTCCCTTTCTCTATCTTGCTCTCTCTGTCCTTTTCTGGTCAAATTTAAAATGAATAAATAAATGAAAGTTAAGTAAAATAATTATTCATAAAAAAATGAAATAGAGCTGCAAAGACATACTGGGGTTGTAACAGGTAACAAGGGAGGAAGAGATTTTTCAGTGAAGTGTTTGTTATAAGTCAAGGAACATCAAAGATTGTTCACAACACTGAAAACTCAAACAGATATGAGAAAGGGTATAATCCTGCCAGCACCATGAATTTCCATCTTTAGAATCCAGAACTAGAAAAATTAACCAAACAAATGTCCATAAACTTATAAATGAATTTACAGAGGTATATCCATATCATGTAATGTTATTTCTCAATAATGGCATGGATTAATCTCCAAATAATTACACTGAGTGAAAAAATTCAAAGATCCCCCTCCCTCAGAAGATAACCTACTATGGATGTGTGCATGTATCTATATTATCAAGTTATAAATTTTAAACATGTGCAGGTCAGAGTGTGTCAGCTATACTTGAATATGCCTATTATTAAAAAAAATGTGCATTTGTCAGACCAAAATTAGGAAGATGAGAATATGGGATTATAATAAGTGCAAGGGCAAAAAAATAAATTGCTCTGTCTTAAAAAACAACATTCTAGAAAATATTTTCACATACCTTAAGAACAACTCTTCTGGGACCAACAGTTGGTGTAATGGCTGTGTCACTGGACTCTCATGTAGTCAACAGAGATTCAAGTCCCAGATCCGGTGGCTTAAATTCACTCTGGGCACATATGCATGTGTGCCCAAGATCCCAAAAGGAGAATGGAGGAGATGGGATTGTGGCATGGCCATCCCCTCTGGGGAGTGATTTCTTGCTTTCTGTCTCTCTGTCTTTTCCTTCTCTCTGTCTTTCTGATGAATGCACACGCCCATAGCAAAACCATCTCAAAAACAACCAACCAACCAAAAATAACAACTTCTGTCCTTTATAGAACAATATTTGAAAGTATTCATTAAAGTCTGTGTTGTTTTAAAATGTAGGATTGAACATATAACAAACTCCTTTGCAGTATGATTTCATGAAAGGACCGTCAGGAATGCAACAGTATTTCTAGCCTTTTGACCATGAACCACTTTTTTTCTTCCAATGTTGTTCTTTCCCCAGAGCTCAACCATTCCAAGGAACAAAGTTTGGAAGACACCAAAGAAGACACCATAGGCTTATCAATGGATGTTAAAACATATGAGGCCTAGAGAAAATAGAAATGTAAAAACATATATATATATATATATACATATTTTTTTGAGAGGTTTTCGCTATAGGGCACGTGTGCTCGCCAGACAGACAGAGAGAGACATAGAGACAGAAAGCAAGAAATCACCCCCCAGGAGGGATGGTCACGCCGCAATCCCTTCTCCTCCATTCTCCTCTCGGGATCTTGGGCACGCACGCACATGCGTCTGGTGTGAGTTTTAAGCCACCAGGTCCAGGACGTGAACTGCGGTCGATTACGTGGGAGTTCAGCAACATAGCCGTTATGCTAACTGCTGGTTCCCTATTTTTAAGTAAATTTTTACACTCTGAGGAGAAATAGTGTTCCAATTTGCTGATATATATTACATTTGATAGTTATATCAGACAAACATTCTTTTATGGCATTTTCTATGAAGTTTATTTAATTTCTTTATTTGGGTCTGTTAAGAATGACTAACATGGGACCAGCAGGTGGCGTAGTGGCTAAGGTGCTGGACACTCCCGTGGGTGACCACGGTTCAAGTCCTGGGCCTGGTGGCTTGCTTTCTTTGTTTACCTCTCTCTTTCTATCTCTCTCTGTGTCTTTCTCTGCTCAAATTAAGAATAAATGAATAAATAAATAAAATTAAATAAAAAAGTAATTATAAAAAAAAAGGAATGACTAACGTTATAATTTGGGCCTCTCATATAAATTTTATAAAAGAAAGAAAACATGCTGATTAGCCAACATGCACATTATTGGCCTCTTGTGAGTTATTTTTTTCCCACTGACACTGGAAAGATTGACATTTGAGCAAGTCCTTATTCTTCTTATGAGTTATGTCAGTCACTCCCCTGAGATGAATAAACTTCTATTAAAAAAAAAACTGAATTTTATCCTGCACCTTCAACACTCAGTAACACTTAACTTGATCCCATCAATTAGTGATTTCCACTGAGACTCTGCTAATTTAGCCAGTGAGTGCTCTTTTTTAACTAGTTAAACTATGGTCATTCTCACCTCAATTATCAGAAAGTAATTATTATGGAATATCTTATAGCAAAATGGATGTATGAGAAATCAAATTGCATTTGGGACCAGTCCCTTTAAGTCTTGTTTTCATAGTGTAGAAAGTTAACTCTCAAGGAAAGTCCATGGTATGTAATGTTGTACTATAATTTAATTTTATAGATTACTTGGAAAACTCTTATACATTAAGCGAGCATGAATATGTTATGTTTGACAGTCACTAATATATCATAGAAATTATTCTCTCTAGGAAAATGTCTACATGTTGTCCAAATGGTTATATCATAACCATCCTTTTTCATGAGTAGGGAACACTTTCTATGTTAATTTTGATTTCCAGGGGTAATTTTGTAAAAATGTAGTTTGCAGACTTCATCTTAATTAATGTGCAAAAATCCCAGTGATAATCTAAAAAACTACAAATAAAGATTTTAAAAGAATAAAATTTTCTGAAGATTAATCTTATATGAGAAAATGAAAATTTATCTTGTCTTTCAGTTCTCAAGATTAATCAACCCTCAAAGGGCATAAAAATCCTCTGCATTTTCAAGGCTATTTGGTTCCTTAAAGTTGGTCTCTGAGGAAGGGCCACACTGAAGACATGATGAAGACCATTTATTGCAAATAAAATATTAAGGCTTACATTTGAATTTGTTTTATCTCTACTTCAATTTTTATCTTATGTATATATAAAACATATTTATATATATGAACACAGATCATTTCTAAATTAACAGGTATGCATATATAAGAATGAATACTCAATTTTTCCTTTTTTATATTTTAGACCAATTCTTTACGTATTTACAAAAGATGATTGAAGAAAAAGTGAAAAAAATTCTGTTTAAACCTACTTTTGACTTAATAAATAATTGACTTTCTAATTAAACTTTTTTTTTTCTTGAGAGGGTTTTGCTATAGGGTACGCGAGCTCTCCAGAAAGACAGAGAGAGACAGAAAGTGAGAAATTTCCCCCCAGCGGAGATGGCCATATTGCAATCCCTTCTCCACCATTCTCCTCTTGTGATCTTGGGCATGCATGCACACATACCCGGCCTGAGTTTAAGCCACCGGGTCTGGGACTCGAACCAATGTTGATTACATGGGAGTCCAGTAACATAGCCATTACACCAACTGCCTGTCCCTCTAATTAAATTTTAACAATATTCAGTAAACAGAGGAAGGCTGGTTCTCTCCCATATTGTATTGTCATATAGAATATATATTCTTGGTTACTTGAATGTCCAAAGGGAGAGAGTGAAGTCATTTGTCCATTTTTCTGTATGTAGTTTAAATTTATTTTAAAACATTTAAAAACATATCCCACAGTTTTGCTGATAGTTTCGATGATATGATCAGTGTCTTGGTGTCAAGCACTTTTACTGTAAACAAAAAAGGACACAGCTCTTTAAGTACTGGCTTTGGGAAGAATCTAATGTGGGCTAACTCTGTGGCCTAGTGGTTAAGGCAGCCAGATCTCACACGGGCCAGTCCCATAGTGTGAGACCCAGACCTGGCAGCTTGAGAAACACATTTCTTACGTATGCAAGAGTGTCCCAAATCCCAGAAAAATGGAGAGATGGATGAGAAGGGATTGTAGTTTGACCATCCTCCAGGATGGTAAATTCAACTTTTTTTTTCTTTGTCTGTCTCTTTCTAGTGAGCACACATGCACTTTCAAAACAAACAAACAAACAAACAAACAAACAAACAAAACCAAAACAGAAAAGAATCTTGCTATAGAAAGAATGAATAAATAATAGATAGTTCTCATTAGAATCATTAATATATCTTGCTCAAATCATTTGTCAGTGTGGAGAATTTTTTAAATAAAATTTCAGTGGATTTTAAAGGCTTTCTTTTCTACATATAAGAAATTTACTCTTGGGACCAGCAGTTAGCAAAATGGCTATGTCGCTGGACTCCCATGTGGTTGACTGCAGTTCGAGACCCGGACCCGGTGTCTTAAACTCACACCGGACGCAAGTGTGTGTGTATCCAAGATCCCAAGAGGAGAATGGAGGAGAAGGGATTGAGGCATGGCTAACCCCCCTGGGGGGGGGGGGGAGATGATTTCTCGTTTTCTGTCTCTCTGTCTCTCTCTGTTTGTCTGGCGAGCGCACGCGCCCTATAGCAAAAACCTCTTCAAAAAGAAAAAAAAAAAAAGAAATTTACTCTTAATAGTGCTCAAGTAAAACCTTATTGCTTTTAATAAAAAATGGAAATTACCTACTAGAATTGCATCATCAACAGAAGTGTGTTCACATTTGCTATATTAAGACTGAAAAATTAATTGAAAATGTGATTTTCCCCCTTTGGTTGTACATATTAGTGTATTATCTTTTATACTATTAAAGTATTAAAATTCATTGTCAAAATAAATTTTAAAAAATTTTAAAGAGATTTTTGCTATAGGTTGCATTCATTAACCAGAGAGACAAAGAGAAAAAAAAAAAATCACTCCACCCAGGGGGTTGGCCACACCATAACACCTTCTCTTCCATTATCCTCTCAGAATTTTGGGCATGTATGCACCTGGCATGAGTTTTAAGCTGCTATGTCTGGGAATCAAACTGTGGTCAACTACGTGGGAGTCCAGTGACATAACCATTATACCATCTGCTGGTCCCTTATCCAAATAAATTTAACTTCAGATCCAGAGACTTTCAGCCCTATAGCTCCTTTTAATCTAAGCTTCTTAAATAAAGTACTAGAAGCTGCTTGAGTAAGGCAGGGGGTTTGGTGAAAAAACTTAATGAACACAAAGAATTCACATAAATAAGGGCAAGAGGCTATGAGATGATGTACCACTCCAGAGTAAAATATATGGTCAATGTAATACATACATACAATACGTTGTAAATTTCAGTGGTGAAGAAGATGACTGTATGAAAATCCTTGATTTGATTGTTGTAGGCTGCATGCATATACTTTACAAATCCATATTGTTTTTGTTACTCACAAAGGTACATATCAAATATATGCAAACCAGAAATCATAATTTTAAAAGAAAGAATATTTCTAAAAAAGAAAATGTAACCATTGCTCTTAATAAACTATCCATAACACGTGTCACCATTAATAATGTAATCTTAGAATGAAAATTGTTTGGATAATTTTCAATAATATTACCTAAAATTGTAGTAATATATTTCTTTCTTTTTATAGTTTTTAAAGATTTATTTATTTCTTCCATGAATTAGAGAGAGGGAGAGAGAGAGATAGTACTCTCACAATGTTTCAACCTTGGGATTTATCCACAGCTTCAGCCACCCCCAGATCATGATCACATGCTAGTGCATTCAGGGTGGTGTTAGACACGAACCTGAGGCCTTACCATGAGGTCAGTCTCACAGAGTATAGCATTTTATCACTGTGCCACCACTAGCATTTTATCTGGTCCCTCCACTAGCATGTTCATGCTTGTCCTTTTTTTTTAATGTTTTTGCTTTAGGATGTATGTTCTTGCCAGAGAAACAGGCAGACAAAAATGAGACCCCCTCCCTTGCCACACCCTGCAGTTGGCCATGCCATTATCCCCTCTCTTTAATTCTCCTCTAGAGATTTTGGACATGCACACACCCATGCTCAGTGTATTCTCTAAGCCACTGCATCTGGGACTCGGACGGTTCAGTAGAACATGTGAGATCCAGTTGCCTTAACCACTATGCTACCAGGTGACTAACCCCATGTTTGTTTTATTGTAGCAATACATACCATATATTTTTTATTAATTATAATATACCAGATATTATAGTTAATGTTAGAAATACGGATATTAATTATATTTCATCTCTAGAATCAAGGGGACCAAACATATATGTTTAATTAAATAGACATATATGTTTGTAAGCAATTTTCAGCCATTTGTATAGTCCCTAATAAAAAGTATATGGATAGTGTTTGAGGTGATGGCTCTAAAATGACATTGTTTATTTCACTACCATAATTAGTAAAGCAAGTATTTTATAAATGAAAATCTTAATATTATAAAGACAGACAAGTTCAACATTTGGATAAGTGATTTATTACAGACATCAGTAGTACTTTTAATGAGACATATGCAAAGGGTCTTCAAAATGTTCAGGAAAAACACATATTACCACAAAAACTATGCATAGATTGAAAAAATTTTGCACCAACATAAACTTGTGCTTATTTCTAATTTTTCACAAACTTTTTAATATACTCAGGTATATTATTTAACTGCTATTTGTGATAGTATTGAAATGTCATCAACTATTTTTAAACTTCTGTTAAATATAAAATACTGGTCTTTATTATGATAAAAAAATGACTGAAAAATTGATATATAACCTTATTCTTTGGACATATTTTATAGTGGAGAAATTTATTCCTTTTTACCCCCTTGGGGAGTTCCAAGTTGAAAAAATATTCACAGTTGTGGTGTGCATTAACTTCTTACTACTGTGCCCTGTGTGAACACGTTGTCTAGATCTACTGCATAGCTATTTATGCATTGCTAACTGTTCTGGGATCCCAGAGAGTGGAGTGACTCAGCAAATCAGCTTTCACAGTATTTATTTCCTGCCTTTGTCTCTGGAGACCAAGTTTATGGCCCTGCTCATTGACACAGAGGATATTGTGTATTCCCTGAACATGGGCTTCAGGAGCTTTGCACCGAGGATAATGATCGGCCAATAAAAGTCATTCACCTTCATCCTAGTGTTCATCACAAACTTTCAATCTGTATTTTGAATTCTTTGTAGTTTCTGTAAGCTAGGAAAAAATTGTTTATGAGGCTTTTTTTTTTTTTTTGGCTCCACTTAAGTTGAATATGTTTCTTTCAAAGTTAAATGAGCAGAACTCCATTGTAATATTTTGTTGCTAATATGAACTACATTTTCACTGTTTTCTTTTGGGGGAAAATATGTTAGACTAGAATTCTTCTGCATGAACTGTGATTCTTTGCCTAAGTTGGCTGATGTTTATATTAGGCAAAACATTGCAATCAAAGTGTGACTTCTTTTTTTTAATTTGTAGAAAATTTCATTAACCCTACTACGAAACAATACGTAAAAGCTAAACAAAGTATATATCATTTCTTGTTCCCAGATGAGAATCAAGCACAGTCTCTATGTCACTTCAAAATATTACACTCATAGAAAGGTCTAAAAAATATTCATTCAAATTTAGATTGAAGGATAAAATGATGGCTCAGTCTCTGTAAGTGCCCTGACTCGAAAATTTTATTGCTCTTCTGTTCATCATAAGTTTCAGAGATAATGTAAAACTTTTCTGCATCTATCAGAGTCCTAAATATTTTCTCAGATTAATTATTACAAACAAACTAAATATCATACAAATACTGTAACTCACGGTCTCAGAATAATACTGAGAATTACAACGTTTGGATACTAGAATTTTCAGCAGAAATAGTATCTTAGCAGTGTATAGATACACATGTGTGCATGCACACACACACATTTAATTACGATAAGGTGATAACAGTAATTAGGATATTAGGTAAATCTGACTGGAATCATTAGTTGTTTTGAAAGCCTGAAGGAATTTTTCTTAGCAATATAGAACAAGAAGCATTCACATGAAGCCAATCAGCATTATGACATCTCTGTATCACATTTAAAATGTAATAAACTATATTGCGCATTTCTTGTGTCATTAAATAAGAAGAAAAATGGCATTGGTGAAACTGACCTGAACAACATTTGTTTTCTCAAATTTATCCTTTTGCAAGCAGCCGAAGTTCTCGTAGCAGTTTCTGTATTTGATGTATAAAGCGTTGCATAAGCAAGAAAGCGTTTCGCAAGGTCAGAAATGAAACACAACTGAACCTGCTGTTAACATTCAGCAAAATATACTGCAGATATTCAAGGATCATTTTTTTTTCTGTCACTGTGGCTCAGATGCCACACAACCTACTTAGAAAATGAAGGCATAAATTCTATTGCTCTAAGAATATGCTTTGCAATATAAAGAATGAACTGTTACCTATTCAGAGCCAGAATTTCACTGCATTGCATCTTCTCAGATGACTGAAGTCTTTAACTCTAATAGAAATCATTTATGAGGATTTGAGCAAGTCTGTGAAAGTGAAATAGACTCAAACTCCTGCGTAAAGTACTAACATTTCTTTTCTAATTTCCAAGTGAAAAACGTGACCAGTGATGAAAAAAAAAAATTAAAAAATGGGCCTTGGGCCAAAAATACATGGACCAACGCCCATTTTTTCCCCCTGATCAAATATCTTATCATTCTTATGCTAGATTAGAATAAACTCACTCTAACTTGATAACACAGAAGCTGGTAAATCATGATATCGAAATATTTTGGTTATCGGGAAAGAGATAAATAAAGAAGAGTGGTTGAAAGGATAAATAAAGGAATATATTTCATTTTATCTTACTACATCCTGTAATGTGATAGTAAAGTAATTGTATTCAAAGTCATAAGAAACCACACACCTCTACCCACACACACCATAAGCATATGGCATATGCTTTATACTTTAACAACCAAATAATATAGCTGTTTCAGCAAAATGAAAATCTGTGGAACATTTATGTTTTAAAATAAGACACATTATAGGACATATTTAAGACACAATTAAGACTTTTTTAAAGAATAACTTATTATATTTTTTATTATTACTTTTTAATGCATTACAGGGCATGTGCACATGCATGCAAGAGAGAGAGAAAGAGACTAAAAGCGAGAAAGTAAGGACTTGAACTGCTGTTTGCCATGTGGAAGTCCAGTTCCACCTGTTGGCCCCTTAACACTCAAAATAAAATAAAAAAAAGGTTCTTCACATTTCTTTTTTCCTTTCTTTTTTTTTATTTTACATTTAATCACTGTATATATTTAGAGTGACTTAATCACTGTATATATTTAGAGCATATAAAATGAATTTTCTAAGCATGAGTACACTGCATATTAGTTCAAAGATATTAATACACCTATTATCATCAACAGATGATTTTCCATGTTTGTGTCAGTTAAATGTTTTACTGTGTTTTTTCCCCTTGATTTTCTTTCCCAACCATTGCCCATCCTCCTCATACACTATCTCTAGTATCCTTAGTTGCTCTCCATGCTTTTATACTTTTTGAACTTCTGACATAGATTGCAGACATTTGGTATATAGTAAGTGGGGACATACAATGCCTCTCTTTCATAGTCTGGCTTGCTTTGCTTAGCTTTAAATCGTACGCATTTGTTCACTTTCTATCAAATGATAGGAAGTCATTATTGTTTATAGCTAAAAAATATTTCATACTGTATAGGTACCACTTTTTAAAAAATTTATTCATCTGTTCTTGGACATTTGGGTTGATTCAGTGTCTTAGCAATTGTGAATAAAGCTGCCGTAAAATGAACGTGCAAGTGTTTTTTCATACTGAGTTTATTCCTATCCTTTGTGTAGATACACAGAAGTGGAATTACTACATTTTAATCAGTGGTATTATATTGTGATTCCTAATAATTAAATTCTTTCCTTCTCACATTTACTCATTTTTTGACTAACATTTTTTATACACAAAAGGTATATTCCAGGATGCAATATAGCATTAAATGTGTCGTAACTCATTCACTATTTAGTGTATAGTGATTTAATAGTCAAAGCAACCTGTATTTCCAGTTTTAAAATTATAATTATGATTTGATAATTAATAGATAATAATGAGATCTTTACTCTCGTCTCTAATTACATGCAATCAGTAGTAGATCATGAGCTTAAAACATGAGTCAGAGAAGTCTTGCTATAAAAGCTCTGATGCCTAATGGTGAAGGAAGCCAGATCATGCCCCCAAGGAGAGGTACTTTCTCTTGCTCTTTCTCTCTTTGTGTCTTTCTGGCAAGCACATATGCACACTGGAAATAAAAAACATAAAATAAAAAGCTATGTTCTTCACAACTAGAAATGTTCTTTCTGGGTGGTATTGTCAGCAATGACCTGTGGCCACTTGGATCTTTGTATTATTCATGGAACTCTATTGTGTGGCATGGGCTGTGTATTGGAAAGCCCCTGTCCTACGGTACATGACAGACTACACATTTAGTACCCGCTTTAGCACTTTCAACCATGGGACCAAAATTATCTTTGTTTCCATGAATCTCAGTTTTCTTATCGGTGAAATGAACATGCAACAATTGTATTCAATTTTCTAGTTTCTTTTTTTTTCTTTCTTTTTTTAATGAATTGTTTATTTTTTAGGTTTCTATCATAGGGCAGATGCATTTGCTGAGAACAGGTAGAGAAAGACAGTGAGAGAGAAAGTGAGAAATCTTCCCCCGGAGGGATGACTACATTGCAATCCCTGCTTCTCCATTCTTCTCCTGGTATTTTGGGCACACATGAACGTACACCTGGCATGGAGAGCAACAGTCTGTAATGCTAGAAGAGAAGTGTGCTGGTCTAGGGTTGGGTTTGTGGGTAGATTTCCACACATCAGGCTGCAGTGTGAGGCTGGCAAGGAAGGTTGCGGGCAGAACCGAAGCTTGAGACCCCGTAGAGAGTGCTTGTTTCTCTCTCTTAAATAAATAAATAGACTTTAAATAAATAAAAATAAGCAGCTATACAACCAACAGTCCATAAAAAATTATTATCAACTATTTTTCTATTTTCCTTGCACATGATTAAACCTCAAAGATAAATGAATGTGCCCTGCTTGTCCATGACAGGAAAGCAATAATGTGTATCACCCAAGCACTGAACGCCACCAGTATGAATGGGCTTTATAGGTTTGGATTCGTTTTTCCCTTAAAGGAGAGATGGCAAACTCGTGTTGAAGATGTCTCCTTACTTTATAATAGTTAGACGTAATGGCAAGCAGTGATTCATGAATGAGAATAGGATCTCTGGACTAGTAAAATGAGATTATTGATCCCAACAAAAGTTTTATATTATCTTATTTCATTTAAATTGATAAATATATCCATATTGTGTTTCATCTGAATTCATCCTTTCATCCAGCTCTTGTTTTCCATGTCTTCTGATATAATCGTAACTAAAATTTTTCTGCCATATATACTTTTTGAAAGGTGTACACATTCTCTAGAAGAGGATGGCTTGCAAAACAAATAAAAGAGTGTTTACATAAATGTGTTTATTACAGTTAGATTAACTAATTAAGTGTGTGTGTGTGTGTGCAATGTGTGTATAATATACAAACCTATGTATTTTTTTTTTTTTTTACAGAAAATACCAACTCAGCACACTAACTTAACGGATATATTTCATGCTGGATGTTGTACATAATCCACGTGTGAAATGTATTAAAAAATTGAGACTTGAACTTTGTGTGTGTATATATATGTCCATGTAATTTTGCATAATAAAAGCTATGTTAGAAAAGGATAATGTAGAAAATAAAAATTTAGTATTTTAGATGTCTACTAATTACAATTGTCACAAGGCAAATTTTCTCCACTGTTTTAGAAATGATTGTAACATAAGCACACACCAAAACGTCCATTGGTCATTTACATAATTATCTTAGAATAATATGGGTTAAAAACAAATGTCTATAATTATATACTATTTCATATCAAATTGCATATTACACTCCAATACCACAGACTTTTACATCTCTGGTCTGGAATTGTAATGTCAGCATATATGATTATAAGGTGAATAAACAAAAAAAAAAGATTTTGGCTAGAAGGAAGGAAGAAGATGCATAAGAATCTTTTTCAGAGAGTTACCAGTTACATAAGATCATAAAGAAGTTAAATACCAGCACCTCAGATACACTGATTTTTACCATGAATTATTTTCTTTACTTTTATCATCATATTTGACAAGAGAAATTAATCTGCTGATGAATTTTTATAATAGAGTACAATGGCACTAAATCACAAGACTCTCACTAAATTTATGCTAATATATATTACCAAATTACCTCAAATAAGCATTTTCTAGACATAAAATATACTCAAAATGTGATAAAGGCTAATTAATTTATAATTTATAATAGACATAACATATTAATTTTTAAATGGAATTGTGAAATATCAACTTACATTTTGGTACATATTTTAAAGATTTGATTCCAGAATATGACTTCAAAAAGCAGAATCATTCTTCCCTGGCTTGAAAAAATAATAGCACTATGATATCTAGATATTCACCATTTTGCTTAAAATGAGATAAATGAATAAAGAAACTCTTAAGATTATTTACGCAAACACATAAGAATATGTTCTCAACATATATTCTTTTACCACAATAGATATTGAATTATTATTATTATATAAAAGCATTTTATATTAATTTTGTTATTGATAAATGGACAAACATCAATTTATATATATAATTTTTTTTTTGGATAGGTTTTTGCTATAGGGTGAGTACAACTCGCCAGAAAGACAGAGAGAAACAGAGAGACGGAAAGGGAGAAATCATCCATCCCCAGGTGGTATGGCCATGCTGCAATCCCTTCTCCTCCATTCTCTTCTCCGGACCCTGGGCATGCATGCACATGCACCCTATGTGAGTTTAAGCCACCTGGTCCAAGACTCGAACCACGGTTGACTTCATGGGAGTCCAGTGACATAGCCATTATGCCAACTACTGGTCCATATCTATTTTATTATATCTTGTTTTGCCAGAAAGAATTTAATGTAGTCTTTAAAAAATTAATAAGTGTTTCTATGCATAGTATGCTTTGCATAATAAATTATTTTAAAAAATTAAATGAAAAGGGGCTGGTAGGTAGCCTGGTGGATTAAGCACTGGACTCCTATATGGCCAACAATGGCTTGAGTCTTGGACCAGATGGTTTTGTTTCGGACTGTCCCTCTTGTCTCTCTGGTCAAATTAAAAACTAATAGTAATAACAATAAATAAAATGAAATAATTTTAAAAAGTAATTAAAAAAAACAGAGCAAAGTAAAAACAAATAGCAAAATGTTGTACAGTTCATGGTGTTAGTATATAAAACACAGGGTAAGGATCCTATAGACTTTTCTTTCACCAATGTGTTTTTGAGCATGGTTTAAGGCAATTTCTTCAAATACCATCATAATAACTTCCTCTGCTAAAAGAACTACTCTTCCTCACTTAAGATGAGGAAACTGATGCACAGAACGCTGGGTCACTGGCTAATGCCATGCTGCTGGCAGGTGAGAGAGGGTACTTTTTAATTCGGCAAGACTGACTCCAAAGCGTGAACTCTGTCAGTACGGACACTTCCAGAGTTTTTCCTAGAGAAATACATTGGCTTTGGCTTTAGTTTTCTTTGCAGCCTGGGCAACAAAAGAAACAATTAATTTAATGAGTCACAGCATTCATAATGAAAAAGCAGGCCAGGACCAGCAGTTAGCATAATGGCTATGTCGCTGGACTCCCACATAGTCGACCAGGTTCACGTTCTGGACCCGGTGGCTTAAAATTCACACGGGCACATGTGTGTGTGTGCCCAAGATCCCAAGAGGAGAATGTGAGGAGAAGGGATTGCGGCGTAGCCATCCACCCTGGGGGGTGATTTCTCACTTTCTGTCTCTCTTTCTCTGTCTGTCTGGCAAGCCCATGCACCCTATAGCAAAAACCTCTAAAAAATAAAAAATAAATAAAAAGAATAAACCAGTCAATAATTATGAGAATATGAATTCTTCTCAAGCTCTCTTCATCTTCACAACAGGCTAACCTCCCTGGTCTGAGTATTCAGTCTATGAGATGCCTGTGCTTTTGAACTGACTTTTGTCAAATCTATATTAGTTCCTAACATCTGAATAACTCAAGGTTTGTGTCACGTGTTTCCATTCAACAAAACTCTTTTTCATTGCAATAAATTATTTTTGTCTGCACTCTATGACTGAAACTGATTGACTAAAGGATATAGAAACACAGTATATGGATGTAAACACCAGGTATGGTATGTGTGAAAGGGGAGGGTCTGAGGAAAGACTTTTAGAAGAAAAATAGGGAGGCAAAGCATTAATGGGACAAAGAAATGTGATAATATCTGTTGAAGATATTTTATAGTTTTATCAACTGTCCTAGGGAGAAATGTTCACCTGTTGAAATATCCATTTTGTAAGCCAAATAATGTGATCGAATGTATTTTAAAAAATGAAATTAAAAAACAATTTTCAACAAATTTAAAGTGACTTTTTCCTGATCTGAGGCCTAAAGCCACAGGGAAAAAAATAGTGTTTCATGTAGTGTATAGATAAAAATAAGTTAAAACTCTATAAGATTATTCTAAGCTCACATCATTCACCTTAATAAAGAAAATTAGATGAAATACAGCAGAAATAATTTTTTAGGATCCTGAAAAAAGAGGAAATGGAAAAAATAGAAATGGGTTATTAAATATAGGTTGATATGATTCCAAGGTTTTGATGGGGACATTTTCTACTCTACTGTGTCTCCTTCTATGAGTGTCTATTGGGAAGCATAATATTTGCTTCTTCACAAGGTTAGACCAGAGTAAATTGTACAGATGGTTTTTGGAATTGGGTTGAGCACAGCAGGGGATATTAAAATTTTCCACCAGTGTGCAGGAAAATATATTAGAACTTCAACTTATATTTAGCTTGATTCGTCGTTTAACATTTCTACTTTAGTGTGTGTAAGGTCTCTAAAACACTCATGGAAAATGAGTATTATGAGAAAACTATTCATGGATTTCAAAAATGCTTTGTACCAAAATAAACTCATACTTTAATTCTAGTTTTCCACAAACTTGTTGAAGTCTCCATGTCTGCTATGTAATGTGGATACTAAGTTTGTAAAGCTGCATATGTATATGTATAATTTATTATTTCAAAATGTGCATATTTTAGGAATCATGTTAAGTCTCGGGCTGAACAAGTGAGATTGAGTGAAATCAGAAATTGGTAAACTACTACAGAGTCTCAGTTCCAGAATGTCTCCAGATAGACACTAAATTTTGCTTCAGTGTTTTTCTGGTCCAAAGGGCTCAAGAGGTAGATTAAAACATGTACAACATGTTTCAATGTAAAGAGCTCTTCTGTGATTGTACTTTTATAGGTTTTAGGTATTAAATGTTCATTGTCTATGAGATCATGGTCATATTCAGCGATGGGAGATTGTCCACATTTTAATTGAGCAAATTAATTGTAGTGACTATTATTTTTATTAATGATGTCATTAAGAATGTTCTTTAGAAATTTCTTGGTGTGTGAATTCAAAAGACAAGAAACTTTTGGCACGGTGTCATCATTTTAGTTTTCTTTCTCTCATCTTCCATTCTTCTCCATACACTTGGTTTTGCATAGTTTACTTCAGCCAACTACAATGTACATGTGCTGGAGACCATGCACTTTAAAGTACTAAAAAAGTAGTTTGAGGCTTAAATGATTTGATATCTTAAGAATTCCTGTAAATCAAAGATGATGTCTATATTGAAAAAATTTTAACTGGAGAAAGAGTTCATCTCTGGTTCCATCAGATTTTCTGGTGTAGAGAACTTTGTAGAGTCATGTTCAAAAGGGCTCAGGAGGGACTGTAAAGGTATGACTTTTTTTATTTTTGGAGAGGTTTTCACTATAGGGCATGTGCGCTCGCCAGACAGACAGAGAGAGAAAGAGACAGAAAGCGAGAAATCACCCCCCAGAGGGGATGGTCACACCACAATCCCTTCTCCTCCATTCTCCTCTTGGGATCTTGGGCACGCACGCACACATGCCCGGCGTGAGTTTTAAGCCACCGGGTCCGGGACGCAAACCATGGTCGACTACGTGGGAGTCCAGCGACATAGCCATTACGCTAACTGCTGGTTCCAAAGGTATGATTTTTAACAGTGGGATCGAATAATGTCTTAAAGACTTCAATTTAATTAGTTTATTTTCCCTGTGTGTTGAACATAAAGCTCTGGGATTGATGTGTTACTTTTTATTTTTCAAAGCTCCTGTTTAGATATGGAATAACTGGATTTGTTGAATAAATCCAAAACTAGAATTGTAATTGTTTAAGAATTGACGTGGTTCACAACTCAGATTTCATTATGTTTGATTTTCTATCAAACTAGAATATACAGTTGATATACAAGACCATGGAAGGAGTAGGGGATCCCTGGTATTTTTCTTGTTCTTCTTGGAAGTGCAACTATGTTTTTTAGTCCCAACTGCTGCCTCCATGTCTAGAAGGGTCTTCTATGATGAACTAGCTACCTTCAGAGTACTTTAGTCTAAAGATACAATGTGGTCAATGTAAGAAAAAACTTTTTGTTTTTATTTTTTAATTTGTATTACTCTTATTATTTGTAATAATTTGATTGCTATACATTGTTTGACTTGTAAAGAGAATTTACCCAACATGAAACAGATCTCAGACCAGTCCACCTGAGAATATTATATATGTTATCATCAACAGGTAATAAACCATTTCTGTGTCCCACAAATGTATTGCCTATTTTTGTTCGTTTGTTTGTTTTTTGTTTTTGGAGAGGTTTTCGCTATAGGGCACGTGCGCTCACCAGACAGACAGAGAGAGACATAGAGATAGAAAGCGAGAAATCACCCACTGGGGGGCTGGTCAGGCCGCAATCCTTTCTCCTCCATTCTCCTCTTGGGATCTTGGGCACGCACGCACACGTGCCCGGTGTGAGTTTTAAGTCACCGGGTCCAGGACGCGAACCGCGGTCGACTACATGGGAGTCCAGCGACATAGCCATAACGCTAACTGCTGGTTCCCTTGCCAATTTTTTCTCCCTAATTTCCTTCCCTATTCTCTTCCCTTTTCCCACCCTCCTTCTACACTGTCTCCAGAAGGGTCGATGATTCATTGCTGAGTGAAGCAAGCCAGGCTACGAAGGAAAGATAATATATATCTCCATTTAATATATACCAAGTGCCCACACACTATGATAGAGATTAAAATAGTGGAGGACATTAAAAAGTAGTGAAAAAAATTTTTAAGTTGTTTCTGCTACAGGACGCATGTGCTCGCCAGAAAGACAGAGAGACAGAGAGACAGAAAGCGAGAAATCACCCCCAGGGGGAATGGCCATGCCGCAATCCCTTCTCCTCCATTCTCCTCTTGGGATCTTGGGCATGCACACACATATGCCGAGTGTGAGTTTCAGCCACCGGGTCCAGGACTTGAACCACAGTCAACTACATGGGTCAGTGACATAGTCATTACGCCAACTGCTGATCCCGAAAAAAAATTTTTAATGACAAAATTATTTCCAATCTCTACTGCTTATTCAATCTTGTTAGTTTTGGGGTAACAGGCAGGGTGACACACTGTATATGTGGGTAAGTTGTTCCCTAAGAAGGTTCCATGGGGATATGGCCTTTGTCTGTTCTCAGATTGCTCCTCTGAGAACATTATGCTTGGGACACAATGACAGCACAGTTGTACTAGAATGACACCAAGTTTATTCACTCCTGTGAAGAACCCAAGTCCAGTCAGGGCAATGAAGATAGTTATTTAAAAGAAATACTATGTGATCATGAAAATTATATTATAGTAGTAAATTCTATGGTTGTCATATTTATGTGTGTCAAAATATGCTTTTTAAGACTTTTTTTAGATCATATTAAATTTCATTGCAAATGTAACTTATGGCTGTGCATGCTAAAAGGAATATTATCTATCTAAAGAAGATGTTTTAATGTTCATAACACTTTCTCCTGATGATCTACAATGTAGCTGATGTACCCTCTTCCCAGCATGTTACAATTTTTAACCTTTTAATGATTAGTTTTCTTAAAAGAGCATATGAAAATGGTTCTACATAAAGCCAAAATTCAGAAAAACATGTTTTTTTAAAAAAATGAAATTACCTAACTTGAAGGCATAGAAGAAACTTTGTTCACAAATCCATGTAAAAATAAAAACATCAAGTGCAGGGCTGGCCCCCAAACACAGTGTTAAGTGCTGTGTACTGGCGCTGGATTCCAAGGAGCCAATAGCAGTTTGAATATGTGCCTTAGAAGTCTGTAAAACACACTGACAACTTGTGTGCTTGCTCAAGATCCTGATGGAGCAATGGAGGAAAAAGGATTGCAGCATGACTTCACCTCATTGGGGAGTGTTTTATTTTTCTTTCTCTCTCCATTGCCCGTATATATTCTCTGACAATTCAAAATAAAAAAGAGAGGCTAGTAGGTGGTGTGGTGATTAAGGCACTGGATTCCCACATGATAGATTACGGTTCAAGTTCCAGACCTGGTGGCTTGAAAAGTAAGCTGGGAGCATGAGTGTGCCCCCGAAATCTCAAGAGTGAAGGAAAAGCGACTCTTGTGCATGGTCATCCCCCTGGAGAGTGATTTCTCACTTTTCCTCTCTCTGTTTCTCCAACAGTGCATGTGGCAGAAACCAAAAAACAAAACAAAACAAAACAAAACAAAACAAAAAACAAACAAAAAAACCAAAGCACAAAACAAAACAAAAAACATATGTAACATGACACACACATTTAAGCACAAAATAAATATCTCTAGCCACTTCTCAATAGTAATTCACTCAATTCACACTGAAATCTCATTCACTTCAAGAAATCATAGATAGATAGAAATGAAATGTGTGAGCATATTTTTTTGTTTTGTTTTGTTTTTGAGGTTTTTGCCATAGGGCTTGTGTGCTCGCTAGAGAGAGAGAAAGAGAAAGAAACAGTGAGAGGTAAAGTGAGACGTCAACCCCGAAGGAGAAATGGTCATGCCACAATCCCTCCTCCTCTCTCCTCTTCGGATCGTGGGCATGCATACACACATGCCCAGCATGATATTCAAATCATCAAGTCTGGGACTCAAACCACAGTCAGCCAGTGGGAACCCAGCGACATAGCCACTACACTATCTGCTGGTCCCATGAGGCAGGGTTTATTACTGCTATTAATTTACTTTGTATTCTAATATTTACCCATTGTCCTTTTTAAATATTTTTATTTCAGTTTCTTTTATACATTCAATCACATATGGGACTTAGCTTGCAAAGTGAATATTCCAACATGTATACATTCCTCACCAATCCAGTTGAGAATACTATACACATTATCTTCAACAGATAATAACCCATTTCTTTGTCCCATAAATGCTTTGCCTCTATATTTTTAAATTTCACTGAATTCTATTTTTTATACCTAATTTTTCTCTATTCCTTTATTGAACACATTAAGATGTTTAATGTTTCTAATTTTTTTTTCTCTGTGTTTCCTCTGAAATGAATATAGACTCTGAAGCCAAAGCAATCTGGATATGAACTGTGATACTGTCACCTAATTACTCTTTAAATTGAGGAAGGTGTCTAACTCTTCAACAAATAAGGAAACACTTATCAAATGCATTTGACTCCAAGTAGATGAATATAGAAAATTTAATGCTGAGTGAAGTGATCCAGACTATGAAAGACAAACACCGTATATCCCTGTTCAATATGTAATGAATGTCTGCACCCTATAGTAGAGATAGAAAAATCTCATGATGTAATAGTAGGGAGAATAAGTTTAGATACCAGAGGCTGTATGGGAGGGGAGTAGAAGGTGTTTGGGAGGAGCAAAGGGGAGAAACACTTAGACATAGAATGTAAAGTTCTCAATTGAAAATGATATATTGGTAATATATTTTGTGTGATTATCACGTACTGCATGCATACTCTGAAAAAACCATACTGTGCATATAGAGATGTGCAATTATTGAATATAAATAAAAAATAATAAAAAATATATAGACAATATAAAGGACATGCATGTTGTGCTTAATGATATGCACTATAAATAGTAGGTATTCTACAAAGTTGAACTCATTTTTATCCCTTTTTGTTCACTTACCATGTTTAGATATTTTACATTTTAAAAATAAACTGGTCAAAAAAATCTCAATTTTTCCTTACCACAGCCTCCATTCAATAATATACAAATAAATATTTTGTGCTATTTTATTTTTAAACTTCTCAAGCACATAGACTATACTTGTTTTTATGCCCCATTTACCATTATTACTAGTTAGAAATTCAGATTTATTTTTGTCTTTTATTTGGGGGAAAAATGCCTGAAAACTCACAGTAGAATGTAGAGTAGTGATTAGGAGCAGACCAGGAATCGGTAGCCAGAATGTCTGGTTCAAATCCTGTCTACAACTTACTAGTGATATGATTCCAGGTATTCTTTCTCACTCATTCACATCTTATCTGTCATAAGAGATAAGAGAATGATACAAAATAATGTACATAAACCTCAGAAATCAGAGTTTGGCACAGAGTAAGCATTGACTGCAATGGTAGGCAATATTATAATTACATTAATTACAATGACATTTTATTCTCTTATTTATTGTGCTTTTAATCTTGGACATGCTTTGTCACCTACTTCTTTTACAAACAGCCTTGCATTACAATATTTGAACTAATTGCCTTATAATTTTTTCTTTCTATTTTATCTCCTCTTCTGGTTACTTGACTTCCTCTTCCCTAATCTAACACCAGTTACTGATAATCTGCCCTTGTCTTTCTGTTGGCTTCTGAATTCTCATGACCTCAGCAAAATTCCATTCTGTAGCACTATCTATGAATTGTATCCAGTGAAACTAAATATTTAACACAGAACTTTAGAACTCTCTGATGCCTATATTAACAGCATTCAAGTTATTCTTCCTCAGTTGCTTTAAATAGCTGCTAATTCATTAGACATCAAATTCTATTTTATATATCCCTGCACCTGGAAAAACAAACAAACAAACAAAAACCCCAGAAAATCCTTTCACTATTTGCATTTAGTTCAAGGAGTCTTTCTCTCTCTGTAGAAACCTGTGGAGTATTTCCAGCAGTCTGTCTGATTACTGAACACGTGGTAGAGTTACACTACCCTGATCACTTGTATATGGTGCCTTGTGTATAGTGGATACAGCTAGTCATAAACAGTAAGTTTCGAGTAGCTGTGACATGTTATACCTAAGTGTCGGTATTTTCCCCCCTGTTAGAGCAACTGTCAACTTGAAAGACGGCAGCTGCTCCATTAGCTTGGCTAACAGCGTAACACAAGGATAAGAGTCCTCACTTAACAGAATGAACATGTACTGAACAAGATGTAAACGTTTATTGTAATAAGTTGTTACGATTTTGGAGGTTGTTTAGTTTTAGCAGCATTCTCTAGCTCCCTGACCCTACCTTGACTTTCTTGTATTCCTTTCTCATGATTAACTTCTATAATTAATTAAGTTGGTGAGATGTCATATTATGTCTTCCTTTTAAATTAAATTTACAAAATGTTAAAAATACAAGCAAACAAATAAAAGGTAAAAAGACACAGGGATTGGTCTTTGACTCTGCATTTTTAGCACTCATCAGGCTATTGGCACTTAGATAAAGAAATGACAACGGTTCATCTGTTTGCTTATACAACAGCCATTTAGCACTTGTTGATTTCTACATTCACCTTTTCTCTGCCCATCACTGACCCATATATTCCCTCCCTGAGAAACTACCCAGGTCTCTATAAAGTCTCCCGTATCAAAGCTAAAATCCTGTGCATGGTTGTTAGTAAATTTTGCAGGTTTATTTATTCGTTGCCTTTATAAGTAAGAGGGAAAGACAGACAGGCAGAGACAGAGACAGAGGGAGAGAGAGAAAACCTCCTAAGCTCTTCTTGCTGTGATGTAGTTTTGGCCTCAGCCTGGGCTGGATCATGGCCATGCCCAGGAAGGTCTCTAGATGTGGACTGGGAACTTTCTCTGTGTATCTACTTTGTGAATCATCACTGTTTACTGATGCACCACTGTCCAACCTATGCTAGGCCTTTAATAATCTCTTAGAAATTTATATCCTGATACTTCCCAACTCATAATTTTTAATCACAATGCTCCCCCAAACCAAGGGCTATTTAGTATTACTTTTTATGTTTCCAAATTTGAGCCATAATTCATCTCATTTTCAACTCTCTTCTTTTTTAAATAAATTCTTCTTTACTTCTGATTTATATCAATGATAGAGAAGGCAATTATTTAAAATATAAAATGCTAAAATAATGCTTTATATATAACAGATGTTAAAAAATTGAGAAAAAGAATTAATTTGTACCATTGTTTAGGAGATTCTTATAGTTATGCATGTAGTAGATACATTCTTGGTGAAAATTAAGGATAATTTTGTGTTTTAAAAAAATTTACTGCTGGGACCAGCAGCTGGCATAATGGCTAAGTTGCTGGACTCCCATGTAGTCGACTGCATTTTGAGTCTCAGACATGGTGACTTAAACTCACACTGGGCGCATGTGAGTTATGCCCAAGATCCTGAGAGGAAAATGGAGGAGAAGGGATTGTGGCATGGCCATCCTGGGGGGTTATATATATATATATTACTACTTTCCTTCAATAACATGAAAAGGTTTTCAGTATAATTAGGACACACAATGAATACACACAATGAATACCAGATTCTGAAGAATTCAATTGGGTATAAAACTATGTTTTCTATGGACTCTATTAACTCACTCAACTAATGCATGTTGCTTCACTGAATTAAAGTTTTAGTCTTAGATGAGATGGTTCTCATTTTGCTATGTTTCCACTTAATCACTCTCCCCTTTTCTTGAATAATAATGCTAGAATTATGATGAAAATCTATTTTCTGTCATTGATTTATTTTTATTTGATTTTATTAGTTTTGAGACTAAATAACCTTTCTTCTTTGTCTCTTCTCCTTCTGGAATTCCCATAATGTGAATGTTTGTTTGTCTCATGCTATTTCATAAGTCCTAAAGACCATGCATCCTTCATTTTTTTTTCTTACTTTTTCTTTTTTCTGTGACTGGATGATCTCAAAAGATTTATCTTTTGGGCCCAGATGGTGCAGTGGTGGCATAACCTGACCAATACAGTACTGTGTTCACATACTAGGACCTCCCTGAGCATGCTGCATGCCCATGTGTGCACATGATCTGAGGCATCTGGGGCTGGAAGTGGATCATGGTATGAAGGCTCTGTTTTTCTCTGTCTACCTGTTTTTCTCTCTCTCTCCTAGCAGAAATAAATAAACAAACAGAAACATGTATCTTCAAAGTCAGAGATCCTTTTTTCTACTTGATCTAATCTTCTGTATAAGCATTCTGCTGTATTTTTTATTTTATTTATTAAGTTAATCAGATTTTTTTATAATTATTTATTTTATTTATTCATTCATTTATTTTTTAATTTGACCAGAGAGAGACAGAGATTGAGAGTAAGAGAGAGAGGAAGTGAGAAAGCAAGCCACAAGATTCAGGACTCAAATCGTGGTCGACCATGTGGGAGTGTCCAGTGCCTTAACCACCACTCCACCTGCTGGTCCCAATCAGATTTAATAATTCTATTTGGTTCTGCTTATGATTGCCATTTATTTATTTTATTTTTCATTCTGGTCATGGATTTTTTTTTCTGATTTCATTAAATCATCCATCTGCATTTGTTTTCTTTTGTGTCTCACTGAGTTTTCTTACGATTTTAAATAATTTTTAGACATTTTAAAGTTTTCCTTTTGTTTGGGCTATATTACTGAAGAATTATTGCTTTCTTGGAGGTGCCATGTTTCCTTGCTTTTTTGTGTTTCTGTGTCCCCATGCTTATATACATACACCTGTGGTATAGTTGCCTCTTGATTTTATGAAGGAGTATTTTTGGAGAAAGACAGTCTTAAAGATGTGTACTATACTGTCAGTGTAGTAGAGTTCTGGTTCTGAGTGGGATTAGTAGTATAGTCTCCTGAGATTTTTTGGCTGTAATCAGTGATATCTACAAGTTCCTCAGTGTTCTAAACTGTAAATGGTTGTGGTGCAATTTTGCTAGGGTTGGAGGTTAAGTGGTCCTATTGGATGCCTATAGCACTAGGGGCTGTGGGTGTTGGCCTTCAGTTTTGGGAGAGCAAATGGGCCTCTGTGATGGAGGTGGGTGTTCACCCTGGGTGGTGGGATCCAGGAGTACAATAGCTTGTTCATTGTCTCTCTGGCCTAACATTGTTTTAGCTAAAATCCATTCTTGAGACCAGCAGGTGTGAAGTGGTTAAGAGCGTTGAACTCTCACATGGCTGACAACGGTTTGAGGTTTGAGGCTTGGACCTGGTGCCTTGCCTTTTCACATTCTCTTGCTCTCTCTCTCTCACTCTGTCCCTCTCTGGTCAAATTTAAATGAATAAATAAATAAATAGAAAAAAGGCCATTCTTCAGGTACCAGTCAATGGTCTTTTAGAAGTACTCTTGCTTTGTATTTAGTATTCTTGTTAATGCATAGAGAAGAAATTCTACAGTAAATCATACAGCACAGAAGTTAAACTTCTAAATAGGTTCTACAGAGTCCTACGTGTTCTGCATCCTCTGTCCTTTCTCTGACTTAACTTCTTTGCCAATCTTCTAATGTTTATGATATCAGACTCGACAATTTTTTTCCTATAAAATAAACATGCCAATCTCTTTCTCACCCCATGGATTCTGCATTTGAAGCTAGTTCTTTCTTTCTACTTCTAACATTCATGCTCTAGACCTAGGTTTGACTGCTGTATTTCCATAATTTAGGTCTTAATAACAATCACTGCTTCACAGAGAACAGAGGACAGTACTTTTCTCCTTTTATTTTTTACAAGTTATTTATTTATATTTCAATCTTAGGGTATGTGCACACACCAGAGACAAAGACAGAGAAATCACCTCCCAGAGGGATGGCCTTTCTCCTACATTCTAACAGGGGACACTTCAATAATACTGGATCATGTGAGTATGTCTAGGTGCTTATCACTTATATCTCTAAAAGTTATCTTATTTTGGGGACCATTTGCTGTTAATTTTTCTATTCCTCCAAAAACATGATCAGCTGAAGCACATTTTTATGTATGACCTTATTACTAGGTCTAAGAACAGTGCCTGTCATATACTAGGGTCTCAATGAATACTTGTTAAAAGAATTAATAAAATATAGAAAAGAATGACAGTTAAAACTAAAATTAAAATAAATGACCATGTTCTCTCTGACTCTTGTAACAGTGTGAACTTTGGCACAACTCACAAACCCTCTAGAGATTCAATTTTCTCTTCAATAAAATTAGATGGTTGAGTAACTGCATAGCCATTACGTCGCTGGACTCCCACATGGTTGACCATGGTTTGAGTCCCAGAACCAATCGCTTGAAACTCATGCTGGGCATGTATGCATGTGTGCCCAAGATCCCAGGAGGAGAATGGAGAAGGTATTGCTGGCCATCCCCCAGAGGGGTGATTTCTCACTTTCCCTCTCACTATCTCTGACTCTCCCTCTCTCCAGCCAGTATATGCATCCTAAGGCAAAAACCTATAACAAAAAAAAGTATTTAACACAATCATAATATACAGTGATTACATTTTTTTCTTTTGAAAATTGCATAATACATAAGCTTTACTATTGTTCAATTGTTTTTTGAGGAAAAATTTGTAAATTTGTGCAAATTAAATTATTAAAATGGAAAGTGACTTTTAAAAGCTGAAAAAATGTTGAGAAACAGCTGAAAACAGTAATTTGAATCATCTCATACTTAAGTGATATGATACCATGGATGCAAATACATATTGTAATTCCATATTATCCAGATTATTCTGATGGCGGCTAGTATTTTCTTTAAAAATTAAAATATTTGGACAAGTAGATGACATAGTGGTTACGTTGCTGGACTCCCACATGACCAACTGTGATTCAAGTCCTGGACCCAGTGGAGTAAAAATCACACCAGGTGTGTGTGTGTGACCAAGATCCCAGGAAGAGAATGGAGAAGAAGGGATTACAATGGGCCATTCCCCTGGGGACAGGGGTGATTTCTCATGTTCTCTCTCACAGTTTCTGGTGAGTGTGTACACCCTAAGGCCAAAACACCTAAAAAGATTAAACTTTTTTTTTTTGCTGAATTAACATAATTACTTAAATTTAATGAAAAATATGGTGGTAATTTAAAGCAGTTCTGTCTCTGAGTAGAAGCTATCAAGTTTATTAAGTTTGAATTAATTGGAAGTTTTTGGCTTTATAATGAAATAAGCCACTAATTAGAACTTTATATTTAACTTGGAAATGATATGTATTTTGACCTTGATAAAGAGAGGAGAGAAAAAAGGAGAATATACAAGAGCAATAAGATAGCAAAGAGAGAGATAGAAGGAAAAAACTAAGAAAGAAAAATGGCTGGCATTTCATTTTTTAATTATTTTTGAGATTTTTTAGCATACATTTATATTTTAGCATATGCACTTAATTTTTCTTTTGTATTTTCCCTTGGAGAGAATATTTGAATACATGTATGATGTATTTTATTTCTGTTGCTGAATATTTTGTGAACTGAGTGAGTTTTGTTTTTGTTTTTGTTTTCTAATTAAGCTTTTGATAATTTCCTTTTTATGAATTGGGTTTTTAAAATATCAAAAACACTGTGAATTATATGGGGGCCACGACTTTAATAAAAAGAGAATTAAACCAATGTTAGAAAATAGAGAAAAATATTTTATAACAGTAGACTATACAATAAATTATTAATCTACTTTTTTTCTGTATTATACTATGCTAAATCAGTTAAGTCTTTTTTTTTTTTTTTTTTTTTTTTTTTTTTTTTTTTTTTTTTATTTAAACCATTTTTTTTTTTTTTTTGCTTTTAGAATTCAACCATCTTTTTCTGAGACGTTTGTGATCATACAATAAATGTCCAGGCATATCTTTAAATTTCAGCAAATGTCAGAGCAGAATAAATTCTAGGTGAAGCGTAAGTCCTTACTCACAACTATGTAAAGAAGAATTTATTTAAATGCAATTTCATATTCTTTGACTTGGAAGTACAATTGAGTTTATTTCAAAATGCAGATACCTCTATTTAAAATTTTATATCGAGAATAAATCTCTCCCTCTCTTTTATTTATTTATTTTGTTGTTGTTTCTCCATTTTAGAAAGGCAAGTGACTTCTACTCTCTGGGTTTTAAAAAGGAACAATGTACAATTATACAATTAAGTGTTAAATGTATTATACATTTACTAATGTAAATACCTATGGTTCAAAATGATCTTCACAGTTTTAATTTAACAATTTCCAAGAGAATATAGTTAATCAAGATAGATGGGGCCAGATCTTTGGCCTGGTGGTTACTGTACCTGGATCCCACACATGGCCAGCTCTGTGGTTTTAGTCCTGACCTGGCAGCTTAAGAAACATACCAGGGAGGGGACCAGCAGTTAGCGTAATGGCTATGTTGCTGGACTCTCATGTAGTCGACCGTGGTTCGAGTCCCGGACCCAGTGGCTTAAATTCACACCGGGCATCTGTGCGTGCATGCCCAAGATCCCGAGAGGAGAATGGAGGAGAAGGGATTGTGGTGTGGCCATCCCCCCTGGGGGATGATTTCTTGCTTTCTGTCTCTCTGTCTCTCCCTGTCTGTCTGGTGAGCGCATGCACCCTATAGAAAAAAAAACTCTCCAAAAAAAGGAAAAAATAAACTTGAAACATACCAGGTGCATGTGCATGTGAGTCCTAAATCCCAACAGGATGGTAATATAGAAAAAGATGGTAGGACCATTCCCAAACGTGGGTGCTTTTCTCCCTCTCCTTCTCTGTTTCTGTGTCTCTCTCTGACACTCTCTTTAGTGAGCACATGAGCACTCTGCCAAAATTAATAAAAGATATAAGTAACAAACCTAATTTTAATTATAATGCTTACAAATGGCATTCAATAGTAGCTTTTATTGCATATAACAACATTATAATTTTATATGACAATGACATATTTTCCTTACAATATAATATTACATAGTTGGTTGATCATATAGTATGTTTCGAATTTTATTGTTAATATGCATTGTAGTTTCTCACAAATGTAAAATAAACATCATCCCATAAGAATGATGAGAATGGCAGCAAGTTTTAAATGTCAAAAAAATGCTGAGAATTTCTAGCCCTATGCAATAGTCTTTTTAAAAATGAAACAAAATTACCTCTATGTTCAAATAATTTCGAAAACTACTGCATGGTATTTTCTCTACTTAAACCTTAAAATGCAAAGTAGTTTATTAAAAGCATTGAAAATGCTGCAGCAATGGAATCTATTTAGTTTTTTTAACTCACAGTTTCCACAACTTTATTGACCATGGAGGAGCTATTATTGCTGCAGTTATTGTTTTCTTTGATGTGCTTTATTTTGTAACACCTATTAACACCAGTAGGAACACCAATAGACCTCTGGGAAATGCTGATCTAACTTGAAGTAAGGAAATAGAGAATTCAAGTTTACCAAGTACAAAAGAAAGCGACCTGAGAAAAATAAATCATAGGATCTTATTTTTTCCTTTTGCCCTTTCATTTTTGCTGCCCCAAACAGGAATTTATTTACAAACTTCCAATAAAACAACTGATACTTGGTCATAAAAGTTTGTATAAAAAAAGACCATATTCCAAGAGCCCCAGTAAAAATGACAAAACAGCAAGAATTCCCTGAGTGCCTTTTCACTATCAGAATTTCTGTTTCCTCCAAGGTTCTCTTTTCACACAAAGCCTTTGGACCCTTGTATATTTCCATATGTTTCCCTAGGTTGCTCTGCTTGGAAAGACACCTCATCCTCAGAACCCCCACTACTATTTACCTCATGAAACCTCATCTGCTCAGTTTCACTACCTCCTCACAATCATGCCATCTCATTTTCTGACTTCTAGACATCAAGTTTACTTTACCTTTTATCCTCTGTTATGACTTTATTAGAGATGCTTCAGTTTTTCCCTTTTGAGTAGATGATGTGCACATGTTAATCTGGGACTTAAAGCCCCTCAAGTTTGACCAACTGCCTGCTACTTTATATTTTATGATGAATGATCAAGTTAAAACCAAAGTACCACTTTCCCAAATTAATTACACATGTTAAGTTAATTTAATAAAGACATGACTAACTTGGGCCTTTAATACATATCCACATGAGTGTGATGTTCTCTCTCATTTCAAGGCCTCATTACATGAAATATACCAGAACACTAAGGAGACAAAGTTGGTTTGCAAATATGAATTGTGCCATGTCAGTGTTGCCCATATTTTGTTGGCATCGTTACTCCATGGCATATTGGTGATTTTTTACATTTGCTGTACCATAAATATCTGAAGGTACATTTTTGATGGAGAAAGATATATTTTTAAATATTTAAGACATATTTTCATATAACAAAATCAAGAGCCTGGTAGACTTTAAAACTTTTTAGTCCTCTTTTATCTACAGGCACTTTTGCTTAGAACCTGTTTCTGCCCCCATGAAAACACAAAGGATAAGATTATTTCTGTAATCTCACAGCAAAAGTACTGTCACATATTGCTGAGGTGAGCCAAAGAAACATATCTATGTATAATAGTGAGAAACAAAAGCGTGGAACCTTAATCTCTGTTTTTCTAATGGAAACTAATTTTCCCTTTGGAGTCCTATTTCTGCTTGGCAAGGGAAAAACATAATGAAGAAGTCATTTTCAGATATTCTAGTCATTCTCATTCTGAAACAATTTTAGTCAGCAACGTAGTTAGTCAACTTCAAGTATCATTAACTTACTCACTGTTCCCAAATGTCTCCCTGAGACTCCTCTGTCTCTCCAAGATCCTTCCACTCTGAGAGGTTTGTTGAACAGAATAGGGGTGAGCATACCTTAATATCGCAGGCAGGATCCCACTGCCCACGTGCAGCAGACACTTCTCTCCTCTGGTACTATGATCCTGGTGTTTTTCTGTGGCCTGTGTGGGACTGATGGGGAATGACAGCTGCCTCCTTTCAGCCATCTCAGCTGCAGGCAGCTCTAGTGCTCCCTGTTCCGCATAGCCACATAGCCATACAGGGATTCTCTCTGTCTCTGTAGAAGTCTACTGGAATTACTTGAGGTGATTCATGGGAGGCTGGCTGTGGCATACTTTCAACTACAGAAACTCACCCAGTTCTGGTAATGTATTTATAGATGCCTACAGTGCCATTCTTTCTTATCCAGTGTTCCCTCTCTCTCCTTGGCTTTCTTTATCTTCCCTGAAAATACCAGCCATATTCTAAATGTTCTTTAACTCGGCCAACTCAACAAGATGTTATTAATTTCTTACATTTAGAATCACGTTCCAATGTTAAAACAAGATTTTCCATAGAGCCTTCTCCAACTTGCAGGAGGGAAGGGTAGACCTCCTTGCTTGGGACTATGAAGGGGGGCTTTACCAAACAATTTCCTAAACTTCTTTTCCAAACTCAGATCTTTTATTTTAAATATATATTTTTTTAACTTTATTTGTTATTATTTTTTTAATGATCAGAGAAAGAGAGAGAAAGGGAAAGTGAGAAAGCAAGTCACCAGGTCCTGGACTTGAACTGCACTCGGCCATGTGGAAGTTCAGTGCCCTTAACCACACCACCTGCTGGGCCCCCAAAAGTAAAATCTTTTAAATCCTTTCCATGTTCAATTTTTTTTTTTTTAAACTTAGATGGATTTACCATGTCAGATACCCAAAACAAGGTGACATTTGGGATTTGGTGTCTTGGTTTTCAGCTGGTAAACTCTTCCAGCTGCCCACTCTCCTTCAGGTTGGAAAAAATTGAAATTAACATCAAGCAGAAACTCAGGGAGAAGGAAAATGTAAATGTTATTTTACATTAATATACAAAAGGCTTGTATTGTTAGACAAAAAGTACTGTCCCCTTTTTTTATTGTATCTCTGCGATTATCAAAACTTGCTGTTTCAAGGAAATCTCCCTCTCATAAAACTATGCTGCTCATTTCTTCCTTTTCTCTCTTCGTCTCAACTTTATTTGCTCTTCTAACTTTTTCTTTATATATTTATTGTTGAGGGAATCATTTCTGTGATCCCCTATTGATCTCAAGAAACCAAACAAAAGAAATAGGTTGCCTCGGTTTGTTGAACAGAATAGGGGTGAGCATACCTTAATATCGCAGGCAGGATCCCACTGCCCACGTGCAGCAGACACTTCTCTCCTCTGGTACTATGATCCTGGTGTTTTTCTGTGGCCTGTGTGGGACTGATGGGGAATGACAGCTGCCTCCTTTCAGCCATCTCAGCTGCAGGCAGCTCTAGTGCTCCCTGTTCCGCATAGCCACATAGCCATACAGGGATTCTCTCTGTCTCTGTAGAAGTCTACTGGAATTACTTGAGGTGATTCATGGGAGGCTGGCTGTGGCATACTTTCAACTACAGAAACTCACCCAGTTCTGGTAATGTATTTATAGATGCCTACAGTGCCATTCTTTCTTATCCAGTGTTCCCTCTCTCTCCTTGGCTTTCTTTATCTTCCCTGGAAATACCAGCCATATTCTAAATGTTCTTTAACTCGGCCAACTCAACAAGATGTTATTAATTTCTTACATTTAGAATCACGTTCCAATGTTAAAACAAGATTTTCCATAGAGCCTTCTCCAACTTGCAGGAGGGAAGGGTAGACCTCCTTGCTTGGGACTATGAAGGGGGGCTTTACCAAACAATTTCCTAAACTTCTTTTCCAAACTCAGATCTTTTATTTTAAATATATATTTTTTTAACTTTATTTGTTATTATTTTTTTAATGATCAGAGAAAGAGAGAGAAAGGGAAAGTGAGAAAGCAAGTCACCAGGTCCTGGACTTGAACTGCACTCGGCCATGTGGAAGTTCAGTGCCCTTAACCACACCACCTGCTGGGCCCCCAAAAGTAAAATCTTTTAAATCCTTTCCATGTTCAATTTTTTTTTTTTTAAACTTAGATGGATTTACCATGTCAGATACCCAAAACAAGGTGACATTTGGGATTTGGTGTCTTGGTTTTCAGCTGGTAAACTCTTCCAGCTGCCCACTCTCCTTCAGGTTGGAAAAAATTGAAATTAACATCAAGCAGAAACTCAGGGAGAAGGAAAATGTAAATGTTATTTTACATTAATATACAAAAGGCTTGTATTGTTAGACAAAAAGTATTGTCCCCTTTTTTTATTGTATCTCTGCGATTATCAAAACTTGCTGTTTCAAGGAAATCTCCCTCTCATAAAACTATGCTGCTCATTTCTTCCTTTTCTCTCTTCGTCTCAACTTTATTTGCTCTTCTAACTTTTTCTTTATATATTTATTGTTGAGGGAATCATTTCTGTGATCCCCTATTGATCTCAAGAAACCAAACAAAAGAAATAGGTTGCCTCTAAATTAATTAATAAAACTGTAATAATTTCCCAAAGACTATTTACTGAAAATCAAATTACACCAGCCCTCCCAGTCCTCATCCTCTCTGTATAACATATCCAAAAGAAATCCTTGTTTTCACAAATTCACCTAAAGACTTGTTTTTTAACAAATTTATATTTCAGGACCAGTAGGTAGGTATCATGGTGGTTTAGATGCTGAACTCCCCAAAATGCTTGATCATGGTTTGAGTCCCAGACCTGGTGGCTTGCCTTCTCACTTTCCTTCTCTCTCTCTCTCTGGTGAGTGTGCACACCTGATAGTAATTTTTCAATGATGATAATATTAAATAAGCTTGTTTAAAAATAAAATTTCAGGATTTATTTGATATATATTTTAAACTCATTTTATGGAAGCATAGAGATTCTGTAATTTATGGGCCTCTTCAGACTTTAGGCTTTACCAGCAAAGAAGCAACCACAAAAGATCCCCTGGCTAAACAGGACTTTACACAGGGAAAAGGGGCATGATCGGAATGTGTATCCCATCTTCCTATCGCAATCCTAAAGGGTAACTAAATATGTATGTTGCACCACTGAATAGCATTGAGTCCCCATGAGCAGATTGCATTCAAAACACAGACTATTTACAGTAATTATAATTACTTTTAAAGTGATTACTATCTATAGTAATCACTACACACAATAGGAAAGAGAAAACTAAAATTGAAATTACATAAGATTCCAGAAAATAAACGTAGATTGGTTATTTATGATTGCATATAATTTAACCAGGGAGATACAGGGTTTTTGTGGCTTGATGTATACAAGTGGGGTCTCAGTTTCACCATTTCACTTTACATTACTTTGAGAAATTTGCTTAAGGTCTCAAAGCTTCATTTTTGTTCCTTCTCGTTTTATATTTTAACACTATGTCATAGTGTCATGGTCAGAATTAAATGGTGTCAGTCTGCTTTTGAGTTGTTAACAGAAATACCTGAGACTAGAGAGTTTACAAAGAAATTGGTTATTAACTCAATTCGGGCAGCTGGAAAATCCAAAGGCATAGGCTGGCATCAGGTCAGTCTACAACATGACCAACAGAACAAATGAAGGCAGACCCATGGAGAAAGAAAAAATAAGCAGCTTGTGTTCTCTCTCTCTTTCTTAATTGTAATAGCACACAAGCACTGGCTAGAGAAAGAGAAACAGAAAGGGAGAGAAAGGGAGAAAGCATTTCCCAACGGGGTGTGGCCATGCCACAATTCCTTCTCCCTTTCTCTATCCCATCAAGATTGTTTTCCATCAAAGATATTATCATGCATATTATCTTCAATGAATAATTTTCCATTTTGTGTTTCTTTTGTTTTACTTTTTGTCCCCCGTTGATTTCTTTCTTCTCACCCTCTGTCATTTCCCACCCTCCTCCCACACTGTCTCTAGTGTCCACAGTTACTCTCCATGCCAGTCGTTGACTGAGTCAATATATTGTGTATTCTGAATGAGAAATTCATTTTGTATGCTGCAATGATACATTCAATGAATGTACAACAACAACAACAATTATTTGCCAGGCTGCTGGGACTGGAATTTGTGGGATTTGAATCATGGTCAGCCATGTGGGATCTGGTTACCTTAATTACTAGGGTATGGGGCCAACCCAGCTGGCTCTCTTTTTTAGCAACCAGCTCTCATGGGATCTGAAACTCATTGGGTCTTGTGAGAGCTTCGTTAATCTAATCATAAAGGTGTTGCCTCTGCGACATGATCACCATGCACCAATCTCTTCCCACTGTGGGCCTATCCACATTCTGACATCATGGTCTAAAACGTGAAACTTCGAATTAACAAACCATGATCCAAACTAGAAAAAATGGAATTGTTTACGTTAAGTACTAAGCAGTGTCCTGTACAAAAATGCGCAATAAATGCCAACCATAATGAATTAGTCTTAGTGAAATTAAGGCTCATTTATTTATTAGAAGATTCCAAACTAAATCTGAGAGTAAGAAAAAAATAATCCTTCAAAGAATACAATGAATATACAAAAAGCAGCTTGACAGAGCAATTCTTTTTTTAGTTTTCATGGGGACACTTTGGAATTACAGGCTTTATAAAGAAATGTGTTATGCTAACCATCTAAAGAAAACAGAATCATTGAGACAATTTCTGAGACATTTGCCCATGACTCTGATTCCTTTTGAAACTCTACATTCAAAACAATAAAAAGTAAACCTTAATCGTAATTAACATAAAACATAAAACTCTAGATGGAATATTTTTTGTTGTAATGAATATGGTCTTGGCAGGAAGGGTTAAAAAGAAATGTGGATTGTAATGACATGGCATGGATGATCTTTGTTATATGGTCTGCATTCGATCTAAGATGTGAATAAATACTTAAAGGTACTTCATGTGGTAAATGAAAAGGATCAAGCACTTTTTAACAAGCCAAGCATGAGGAAAATGAACAGATTTTAGGGCTAGTTGTAATCGTTGTGGTGACATACCCTACATCCGGTATTTGGTCTTAGCTATACAACATTTCCTGAATTATACTATTACTAGATGAGCCCTTTCTCTGTAGGCCTAGGAATTATGTGAAAGGGTACTCTGTTAAGGACGATCTCAAAGATTTATTTTTTCTTTAGTCCTTAACTTGGGTCCTTCATCCATAATGCATGAGACTGACACAGCATTTTCCTTTAAGAGACTATATTATACATTTTTAAAAGCAAGTGATTTCATTCTGTTTCAAGAGACTGCACTTGGCATTAAACAGTGCAAGGGCTGCTTTTATCAGGAGTATTGTTTTGTTTGTTCTATGTGCTTAAAATTCAGTGGCGTACACAGATCATACGATATGTTTTCCAACTCAGTTTAAATAAAAAATCATATCTACCAGACTACATTCTTACCTTCTGATTTTAATATACAACTTACCCAGACAAAAATCCTTTTTCTCACATTTCAGTAGCTATCGTGACAATAGACTACTTTAGTTCTTTTGCATTTATGCATTTGCAATGCCTCCTATATTTTTTTCCTCTAAACACTATAGTAAGAAACAGCTGTTCTAAATATTTTTTGTTGTAATTGTTCCAAGTACCAGGGGACAACATAGAAAATGTATAATGCAAAAACAGGAATTCATTTTTTCCTTCACAAAATCCAGAATTCTGGTGCTTGAGTCTGTCATCAGATTTTAAAATCAACTAGCTTCTTTCCAAATATATTATGTTAAATTAAAAAGGAAATGCAAACCCACTACCATTCGATGTTTGAGATAGTAAGTCCATTCAAGTAAGAGTGAGCATTTGTGGATATTCATTTTAGAAAACAGATTAAAATCTCTGGATGCTGAACAATTCATTTGTAAGTGAAAAAAAATCAGACTTCTAATTGAACCAAAATATTACCAGTTGTCTCCAATGGAAAATACGACATTGTCAGCATAATCTTTCAATTATTTGATTCTGAGTGGGGCAGGAGTGAGGGATGAGGGATAGCCTATGTTTGTGTGTAGTCTAAAGACCGACAGATTCTACCTGGTGAAGGGACTCTCAATCTAATACCAAAAGAAATTTAATTAAACCAAAATTAAATGAATATATTTAAAAGAGAACTAACCATCTGTGTATACACTTATTTCAGTATTTCTAATTTATCTGTGTGTGTTTCTATGTGCATAAAACTGAATTCTCTTTGAGGTTGTAAATGACTTACCAGTTCCCTTACTAATGAGTGAATAAAAATGTTCAGAATGTATTTGTTTGAAATTTGTATAAGAATTGTGATTTTACCTTTAAAAATTACATCCTTTATTTTATCTGAAGCCAAGTGTCCTTCACCTATAATTTAGGAATAATAATATCAACTTCACGGTATTCAAAAAATTAATACTTACAAGGTACGTAAAGTTCCTAGTTCCCTATGGTCAAAGGTTGGACATTCAAAAATGATTAATTTTGTTCTCTCTTTTATTTGAGAGAGAGGTTTTTTTGCTATAGGGCACGTGTGCTCACCAGAAAGAAAGAGACAGAGAGACAGAAAGTGAAAATCACCCCCCAGGGGGAATGGCCACGCTACAATCCCTTTTCATCCATTCTCCTCTTGGGATCTTGGGCACGCACGCAAACACGCCCAGCATGAGTTTAAGACACCGGATCCTGGACGTAAACTGTGGTCGACTACATGGGAGTCCAGCGACATAGCCATTACGCTAACTGCTGGTCTCAATATTTTTGTTTTCTCTCATGAATGACCCTATTGATTTATTTTTTAATGAACTAGTTTTTAAAAAAATGTATCTAATTTTATTTATTCACTTATTTATTTTAAATTGATCAGAGAGAGACCCAGAGAGAGAGAGAGGAAGGGAAAGTGAGAGAACAAGCCACCAGGTCTGGGACTCAAACCCTGGTTGGCTATGTGGGAGTGCCCAGTGTTTCAACCACCACACCACCTGCTGGCCCTGAACTAGTCCTTAAGACACCTTTTCTGTGATCATCCTGAACACCTCCCAGAATTGAATCCTTCCGTCTTTCTGACTTCTATTATAACCCAAAGCCTATCACCATAACGAGTTCCAGTATCTACCTTTTCTAGTGTATTATATCCTACTTGAGAACAGGAACAAGACAATGTTTCCTTTTTCTTTTATTTGCTCCATAATCTACACACAAACTATACTATTATATCTGAGATGTTTGATCTATGGAACAACAAAATGGCAAAGCATAAATTACCAGTGTAAAAAGGTATTTCTCAACCTTCACTTTCATCTACCATGATGACACCCTTCCTTCCAGACTATTAGCTCTCTTAGAAATCTATTCACTAACATATTTATGCTCTCTCTTTTTCATCTGAAATTCATTAGATAGATCCTTCATTCAGCATTGAAATATGTTTATTTGTCCATACTAAAAAAATTATCTTTTGAAGACTCCACTTCCTCAGCTGAGTGAAATGTGATTTCCTTCTTCTCCTCTATAATCAGACTTCACACTGTTGCCTACCTTGGCTGTTCTTCCCCTTCTATATCCTCTGACATCTGGTTTCTGCTCCCAATAATATAGTTATTCCTAGGCCATCTATGTGGGCCCTCATTATTTCTTTTGAGGGATTTTTGATAGAAGACAGGTGCACTCACTGTCTTTTGAAAGAGACAGTGAGAAACCACCACCAGGGGGAATGGCCACGCTGCAATCTCTTCTCCTCCATTCTCCTCTTGAGATCTTGGGCACACACACATACACACTTGGCATAAGTTTTAAGCCACCTGTTCCAGGACTCGAGTCATGGTCAACTACATGGGAGTCCAGCAATGTAACCATTACACTATCTGATAATCCTGTGTGCCCTAGTCATCAGTGCTTGCTCATTCTTCTCTTCTTATATTTTAAATGCTTAGGCACATTTCTAAATCTTCTCCATATTGTACTCTAATATTCTGCCTAAGGGATTTCACTTTCAGTAATAGCATCAGTTACAATCTATTAACTCATTTAAATCGCTGATTCTCAACTTTATCTACAATTTAGATTGTTCAGAATGCATTTACAGAGCACTTATGGGTGGGTCCCCTCAAGGACAATTAGGTCTTTATCTGCATTTTATAGGGGATGTCTATTTTTATGAAGTATTCTAAATAATATTAATATACAAATATATTTGAGAATTTCTAGCCTAGATTATCATCTATTCTAATGACTTAACATTTATGTATTTAAAAGTTTCACTTATTTCTAAAATTATCATATTCCCAAGTTTTTACACTAACCCTTGGAAATCTTATTCTACTCTCTAAATCCAAACTTAACTTCAACTACAAAGAAATGTGATAGCAAAAAGGATACATGATTAGAGACAAAAATTGACAATGCACATAAAGATACTTTTATAGTTTATATACATCCTGTTATTTGAGTTTTGAAATTGAACTTAAGAGTATGAAATGGTTAAACTTGACCATAATCAAGTTAACTATTACTCTGTGTAAATGACTGAAAGAATGAACGGGTTAATGTATTCTAACCCATACTAAAAACACTAAGCTAAATATATTAGCCCCACAGCTTTATGTGAGATTAGCATCACATTATATCTATAGATGGATAGCCGCCTTTACCTTTTAAATTAAGGTTCAGAGAGCTACAAATATGTATGCACTTATTATTTTGTAAAGATAGGTCCTGTTTAAAAAAACAAAAAAGTCAGAGCCATCAAGAGTGAGCAATGTTAGCTATTTACTCTATCATGTTTATCTTTACAATCATAAACTGCTTTCATATCTATCCCCTCAAAAAAGAAGCCAACAGCCAGAAAACATATCTGAGGGCATCAGTGAAAGGAGGGAAATGAATTGAGCCTTGAATAATGGATATAAGTCAGAGAGACAGTGAATGCAGAAGGTGTTAAGGGAGAAACAAAAGGAATGAACAAAGGCACCTAAATAACAGATCGCTATTGATCTACTCTTTTGAAGTCATATTGAATTTTAGGTGGTTCCAATATCTGCATTTTAAAACTTTCAGCTGATGAAAGTTTCTGTTTGATCAAACTTGACAGGTGACCAAATAACATTAGAGGTAAGAACTGATGTTGAATTAAAAAAAAATTGTCTTAAATATTCCACAAATTAACCTATGAAAAAAAGCACTGATAAAGGGGGAGATTTAATTTTTATTCTGCCTATATACTATATTTTCAGACAAGTAATGTATGTTATTTCAGAAAGATTATTGTGTTTCAGGTAGCACATGCCATTGAAGCAAAAGGGATTCTGGATATTTTTGCTAATATTAATATTATTACTTCTAAATAAAGATAAAATTTGCAATTGAAATTCAGTTACAAATAATAAAAAATAGATATTTCTGTTATCCCAAAAATTTACAAAATTAAAATAATGTGATAAATATCATTTTATCATGAAAATGTATGTTTTCATTGTAACAAAATTTTATTACCTTTAAAATTGAATTAATGTAAGTTTTTAATGATTGTTTACATTTATTAGATTTTTTCCAGTGGAAAACTATTACTTAAGTAACAGTCTTGGGTAATATAATTATATAATCAAAGGAAAATGTTGTAAATGTTATTGATATATAATAGAAGTAGCATCAGACGATCAATTTAGCAGTGAAATATTAGTTTCTACATCATTCTCCATAGTATAGTTCATGACAAAGTACAATGAACAGTGTTGTACAATACAGCACAAATTCTACAAAGTATACTATGAGAAATTCTCGCCCAGTGATACAATATTTTTGTAAAAGGCTAAGAATTAAGAAATCTGAATAAGGGAAATACTAATAATAGAACATATTTTTCTTTCTCTATGCTTCTTGAGAAATTTAAACATTAGAGTTGAGCTTGGGATATTTAGAATTTGAATGTTCTTGTTTATTTGTCCTTTTATGTGTAACAAAATAGAGTATCTATATGTTTAGTTACTTTTGTTATTTTCTTCTTCCTTCTTTCCTTTCTTCTATCCCTCCTTCTTTTATTTCTTTTATTGTTTCCTTTCTTTCTTCCTACATCTCTCCAAGAGTTCATCCATTACATTACATAGAAAAAAACACAAATTTTCATTTCTCTCCATGGTTCTGACATTGATTTGACCACTGAGTGATATTTTTGGCAAGCATTTTTACTATTTCAGCCTGTAAAATAAGAAATACAGTTTTTGAAAGTCCTATTTTACATTTAAAATTTCATGTTGCTTATGGTTTTCCTATTTTGCAGTTTGATTATTGTAACAGGCATTAACTTTGACTCTGTGACATTTCATCTGGAACACTTCATCATTGTTAGGCAGGATTGTCCAAGAATGCCTCTGGGAGTACTCTCCTGACTATGTAGTAGTTGAGACTGAGGTCTACCCCTCTCTCCAGCTGAACTAGGTATATCCGAGCCCAATTTTCCCAAGTCCCAAGATCCAGTGCATCTGATATGATTTGTAATATATTTAAAGATTTTATACATAAGTTCAAATTATTTGGGGGTAAAATACACTCTCAAGCTTTTCTTATAAAAAATAAAAAGAGGAAACTTCAGCTGGAAGGGGAGCCTATGTAGTGTCCAGCCCTAATTATTTCCATTTGTGCTGCAAATCAGTCACAGTTCTCTAATGGTGGCCTAAATAGATTCACAGACATAAGCTCTTCTGCCCATGAGTTCTAGCCTTCCATGGGTGAAGTTCATTTTTGTCTAGCCAAGTCCTTTATTTGCCATTCTTATTATCAAAGTTTGTTTCTAAACATGATTATTTGATTTTTATTCAACAAATTAGATCTCAATTAAGCCTGGAATTGCATTTTTTTTAAGTTAGAGTATTCATCTTAAATTTTATTTAGAAGTTATATATTTTTTTCATAATGGGCCCTAACAACATTTAAAGCTATTTTTTTGCTCTCAAAATGGACATAATGTCTTTTTATCTTGTTTTATCCTGACTGCTCCAACTGTGTCATTTACTTTGTCTTTTCACCTTCCCTAAATGTGTTTATTGATTTTTTTTTTTACTCCTTTTAGACTAAGTCTTCAGTGATAAGAATAGACATTTAAAATAATTCTTGTAATAAAAAGGCCATTACTGGTGAGCATTTAAATCTACTTCCCTGGGACCATGGGTGCTGTTATGTAAGAAAAAATAAAACCAAAATTAGTTATATCCCTGCATAGTAGATATGTGAATTTATTTCAAGACATACAAATAGGACAACATTAATAGGAAATTTATTGTGATATGAGCAGATATACAGTTTTATGCTATCAAAATATAATTTCCATGTACAGAGATAATTCTTGGCTTGTTGATATTATGAACAGTTTTATTCTTTCAATTCAAATGAAGAAAGTGAAATTAAAAGACAAATGCATTCAATATCTTAAGAATTTAACTGGCATCCATTGTACTGGTGTGATTGCACTATCTTTGAGGGACAGTATCAGGTATAGTATTCTGTAGCAATTTGCAATCTTCAGCCCCAATAGGGTCCATCCCTAGGAAGGTTTATCTTTATAACCCTACTGGAAATATCACTTAGTAAGAAAGGATACAATGTAACACTTGTGGATGTAAATACTATAAAGAGAAATGTACAAATGAAACTTTGACTTGATATTGATTATTCCCCGTTGTTAATGGGAGTGGAGAATGCCTTTATGGAAAGGAAACTAGGATTATATCTTGAAGAAAAAGGAATTTGTTCAAATGAATATGGGTTGAAGGATAATAAGGAAGCCATTCATTCGTGGTATAAGGAACAATTCAATTAAAAGAATTATAATTTTTGATATGAGCAAAGACATCAAATAAATTTAATAGATAAAAATTTGAGGTCAGATTTTGGAATATGTTGAAAATATAGATAAGGAATAGGTGAGGGAAGGAGAAGGCAAAAGTTTATATATCCTTGGGAAGAACAGCAACATAATCACTGCTGTATTTCAAAAGTGTTGATTTGACTTTAGTGCTTAAAAGGCAAGGGAACGATGAATACCAGAGAGATGATTCCGAGGCTCTTTTTGTAATGCTGGAGAGAAGAATTGAAGGGCAATGTCAACCAGTAAAAATATGAAACATGAGAGGGAGATTATAAGCCTAGAATGAAATAAACCTGACAAGTATTTTGGGGGTTAAGAAAGCTAGTAGTTCAAATCACAGACTTTTGAAATGTAGTAATTACCTTGAAGTTATCATTAAGTGACCTTCCCAGTCCCCTCAGCCCTCACACATGCCATCATTATGTAGACACACACAAATGGCTATTTCTACATCTCGGTAAAGGAACATGCTATTCTTCCATCTCAGACGAAAAGCCATGTAGATATTCCAGATTCTCTCTTTTTCTCTCACCAGAATTAAACCTAGCAGCACATGCTGTCATTTCTGTCTTCAAAGCACATTCAGGATTTGCCTTATTCATGACGCAGTAGCCACTTTGGTTACACCATCTGTCTTTCTCATTTGGGCAACAATGAAAGCTTCTTACTGGTGTCTCTGATTTCTCTCTTTGGTTTCCTGATCTTTTTTATTTTTTAATTTTTTTGGAGAGGTTTTTGCTATAGGGCGCATGCACTTGCCAGACAGACAGAGAGAGACATAGAGACAGAAAGCGAGAAATCACCCCCCAGGGAGGATGGTCATGCTGCAATCCCTTCTCCTCCATTCTCCTCTCGGGATCTTGGGCATGTATGCACATGCACCTGGCGTGAGTTTTAAGCCACCGGGTCTGGGACGTGAACCGTCGTCAACTACGTGGGAGTCCAGTGACATAGCCATTACGCTAACTGCTGGTTCCCAGTTTCCTGATCTTATAACAGGTGGAATAAACCTTGTTTAAACCTCTCATAGCTTGCCTTGGTACTACACAGAGTAAAACCAAAATCCCCTAGGGAGTCTACATGATGCCCCTCCCTCACCATTATGCTTTCAAATTTATGTTCCACTACTCTTTCCTCTTTCCTCTCTAGCCATGTATCTAATTGTTCTTCTAACATGCCAAATACCCCACTTTCTTTAATGTTACCTTCCTAATGAAAATTTTTTCTTTCTTTTTTTTTTTATTTTGAAGAGAGATTTTTCCTATAGGGTGTGTGTACTTGCCAGAGAGACAGAGAGAGAGAGAGAGAGAGAGACAGAAAACTAGAAATCACTCCCCAGGGCAAATGGACATACCACAATCCCTTCTCCTCCATTCTCCTCTCAGGATTTTTGGCCTGCATGCATATAACCTGGTATGCATTTCAAGCCACTGTGTCTGGAACTCAAACTGTGGTTAACTATGTGGGAGTCCAGTGACATAATCATTACACTATATGCTGGTCCTGAGAACTTTACTTACAGTCTCATTAAAATAACAACTTACGGGGTCAGCGGGCAATGTGGTGGTTAACGTGCTGGACTCACATGTGTTGACCATGGTTTGAGTTCTAGACATGGCAACTTGCGTTCTCACTTCCCCCTCTCTCTTTCTTTGTCTCTCTTTCTCTAGTCAAATTAAAAATAAGAATAATAATTAACTAATTAAATAAAAAATATAAAACAATGACAACTTTCCCTTTTCTATCACTCCTTAAGCTTTATTTTTTTATGTTATCTTCATCCAATAGATGTATGCTTCAATTCATCTTTGATCATTTTTCTAAGTTGTTCTGCTAGAATAGACAAGAACTTTTAATTTTTGATGTTCACTTCTATAATTCGAACACCTAGGAGAGTATCTGAAACCTAATAGTACATAAACATGTGTTCAGAATGAAATGAGAATTGAAGGAGGTAATCAGGCAAATGAAAGATATGAAAAACTTAAAATACACTAATTAGAAAAGACTTTTACAGCAATTTTGATTTGTGTGTTACTTTACACTACGATAAAAATATTCTTGAAGAGAATTATATTTTGAGCCAGCTGCAGTAGCTCAGGTAGCAGCATACTTATCTATAGTTCTGGAAGCCACATGGTCAATGGAGGGACAGGATTCCAGTGGATCTGAAACATGAGAAGTGCTCCTGTACCCGAGGTCCTGGCTGGGAGGAAGGGCATTCAGACTTGCCAAAACGCTGTCAGGGATGTCTGTCTCACCCACATCCATGTTTACATGTTTTTTTTTTTTTCTCATGAAAGAAATAAAATAAACTTAAAAAGAAGATCACATATTGGGACCAGCAGTTGGCATAATGGCTGTGTTGCTGGACTCCCATATGGTCGACCATGGTTCAAGTCCTGGACCCGGTGGCTTAAACTCACACAGGGCATATGTGTGTGTGTGCCCAAGGCCACGAGAGGAGAATGGAGGAGAAGGGATTGCAGCATGACCATCCCCCTGGGGGGTGATTTCTCACTTTCTGTCTTTCTGTCTCTCTCTGTCTTTCTAGAGTGCATATGCACCCTATAGCAAAAATTTCTCCAAAAAAAAACTACTTTCTATTTTTGGTAATAAAGGAGTAGCTACTAATGGATCACCATTTGCACAGGCAATAGATATAAAATATGGATATGCAAACACACACAATGAGAAATTTAAACATTAGAGTTGATATTTAGAATTTGAATGTTCTTGTTTATTTGTCCTTTTATGTGTAACAAAATAGAGTATCTATATGTTTAGTTACTTTTGTTATTTTCTTCTTCCTTCTTTCCTTTCTTCTATCCCTCCTTCTTTTATTTCTTTTATTGTTTCCTTTCTTTCTTCCTACATCTCTCCAAGAGTTCATCCATTACATTACATAGAAAAAAACACAAATTTTCATTTCTCTCCATGGTTCTGACATTGATTTGACCACTGAGTGATATTTTTGGCAAGCATTTTTACAATTTCAGCCTGTAAAATAAGAAATACAGTTTTTGAAAGTCCTATTTTACATTTAAAATTTCATGTTGCTTATGGTTTTCCTATTTTGCAGTTTGATTATTGTAACAGGCATTAACTTTGACTCTGTGACATTTCATCTGGAACACTTCATCATTGTTAGGCAGGATTGTCCAAGAATGCCTCTGGGAGTACTCTCCTGACTATGTAGTAGTTGAGACTGAGGTCTACCCCTCTCTCCAGCTGAACTAGGTATATCCGAGCCCAATTTTCCCAAGTCCCAAGATCCAGTGCATCTGATATGATTTGTAATATATTTAAAGATTTTATACATAAGTTCAAATTATTTGGGGGTAAAATACACTCTCAAGCTTTTCTTATAAAAAATAAAAAGAGGAAACTTCAGCTGGAAGGGGAGCCTATGTAGTGTCCAGCCCTAATTATTTCCATTTGTGCTGCAAATCAGTCACAGTTCTCTAATGGTGGCCTAAATAGATTCACAGACATAAGCTCTTCTGCCCATGAGTTCTAGCCTTCCATGGGTGAAGTTCATTTTTGTCTAGCCAAGTCCTTTATTTGCCATTCTTATTATCAAAGTTTGTTTCTAAACATGATTATTTGATTTTTATTCAACAAATTAGATCTCAATTAAGCCTGGAATTGCATTTTTTTTAAGTTAGAGTATTCATCTTAAATTTTATTTAGAAGTTATATATTTTTTTCATAATGGGCCCTAACAACATTTAAAGCTATTTTTTTGCTCTCAAAATGGACATAATGTCTTTTTATCTTGTTTTATCCTGACTGCTCCAACTGTGTCATTTACTTTGTCTTTTCACCTTCCCTAAATGTGTTTATTGATTTTTTTTTTTACTCCTTTTAGACTAAGTCTTCAGTGATAAGAATAGACATTTAAAATAATTCTTGTAATAAAAAGGCCATTACTGGTGAGCATTTAAATCTACTTCCCTGGGACCATGGGTGCTGTTATGTAAGAAAAAATAAAACCAAAATTAGTTATATCCCTGCATAGTAGATATGTGAATTTATTTCAAGACATACAAATAGGACAACATTAATAGGAAATTTATTGTGATATGAGCAGATATACAGTTTTATGCTATCAAAATATAATTTCCATGTACAGAGATAATTCTTGGCTTGTTGATATTATGAACAGTTTTATTCTTTCAATTCAAATGAAGAAAGTGAAATTAAAAGACAAATGCATTCAATATCTTAAGAATTTAACTGGCATCCATTGTACTGGTGTGATTGCACTATCTTTGAGGGACAGTATCAGGTATAGTATTCTGTAGCAATTAGCAATCTTTAGCCCCAATAGGGTCCATCCCTAGGAAGGTTTATCTTTATAACCCTACTGGAAATATCACTTAGTAAGAAAGGATACAATGTAACACTTGTGGATGTAAATACTATAAAGAGAAATGTACAAATGAAACTTTGACTTGATATTGATTATTCCCCGTTGTTAATGGGAGTGGAGAATGCCTTTATGGAAAGGAAACTAGGATTATATCTTGAAGAAAAAGGAATTTGTTCAAATGAATATGGGTTGAAGGATAATAAGGAAGCCATTCATTCGTGGTATAAGGAACAATTCAATTAAAAGAATTATAATTTTTGATATGAGCAAAGACATCAAATAAATTTAATAGATAAAAATTTGAGGTCAGATTTTGGAATATGTTGAAAATATAGATAAGGAATAGGTGAGGGAAGGAGAAGGCAAAAGTTTATATATCCTTGGGAAGAACAGCAACATAATCACTGCTGTATTTCAAAAGTGTTGATTTGACTTTAGTGCTTAAAAGGCAAGGGAACGATGAATACCAGAGAGATGATTCCGAGGCTCTTTTTGTAATGCTGGAGAGAAGAATTGAAGGGCAATGTCAACCAGTAAAAATATGAAACATGAGAGGGAGATTATAAGCCTAGAATGAAATAAACCTGACAAGTATTTTGGGGGTTAAGAAAGCTAGTAGTTCAAATCACAGACTTTTGAAATGTAGTAATTACCTTGAAGTTATCATTAAGTGACCTTCCCAGTCCCCTCAGCCCTCACACATGCCATCATTATGTAGACACACACAAATGGCTATTTCTACATCTCGGTAAAGGAACATGCTATTCTTCCATCTCAGACGAAAAGCCATGTAGATATTCCAGATTCTCTCTTTTTCTCTCACCAGAATTAAACCTAGCAGCACATGCTGTCATTTCTGTCTTCAAAGCACATTCAGGATTTGCCTTATTCATGACGCAGTAGCCACTTTGGTTACACCATCTGTCTTTCTCATTTGGGCAACAATGAAAGCTTCTTACTGGTGTCTCTGATTTCTCTCTTTGGTTTCCTGATCTTTTTTATTTTTTAATTTTTTTGGAGAGGTTTTTGCTATAGGGCGCATGCACTTGCCAGACAGACAGAGAGAGACATAGAGACAGAAAGCGAGAAATCACCCCCCAGGGAGGATGGTCATGCTGCAATCCCTTCTCCTCCATTCTCCTCTCGGGATCTTGGGCATGCATGCACATGCACCCGGCGTGAGTTTTAAGCCACCGGGTCTGGGACGTGAACCGTCGTCAACTACGTGGGAGTCCAGTGACATAGCCATTACGCTAACTGCTGGTTCCCAGTTTCCTGATCTTATAACAGGTGGAATAAACCTTGTTTAAACCTCTCATAGCTTGCCTTGGTACTACACAGAGTAAAACCAAAATCCCCTAGGGAGTCTACATGATGCCCCTCCCTCACCATTATGCTTTCAAATTTATGTTCCACTACTCTTTCCTCTTTCCTCTCTAGCCATGTATCTAATTGTTCTTCTAACATGCCAAATACCCCACTTTCTTTAATGTTACCTTCCTAATGAAAATTTTTTCTTTCTTTTTTTTTTTATTTTGAAGAGAGATTTTTCCTATAGGGTGTGTGTACTTGCCAGAGAGACAGAGAGAGAGAGAGAGAGAGAGACAGAAAACTAGAAATCACTCCCCAGGGCAAATGGACATACCACAATCCCTTCTCCTCCATTCTCCTCTCAGGATTTTTGGCCTGCATGCATATAACCTGGTATGCATTTCAAGCCACTGTGTCTGGAACTCAAACTGTGGTTAACTATGTGGGAGTCCAGTGACATAATCATTACACTATATGCTGGTCCTGAGAACTTTACTTACAGTCTCATTAAAATAACAACTTACGGGGTCAGCGGGCAATGTGGTGGTTAACGTGCTGGACTCACATGTGTTGACCATGGTTTGAGTTCTAGACATGGCAACTTGCGTTCTCACTTCCCCCTCTCTCTTTCTTTGTCTCTCTTTCTCTAGTCAAATTAAAAATAAGAATAATAATTAACTAATTAAATAAAAAATATAAAACAATGACAACTTTCCCTTTTCTATCACTCCTTAAGCTTTATTTTTTTATGTTATCTTCATCCAATAGATGTATGCTTCAATTCATCTTTGATCATTTTTCTAAGTTGTTCTGCTAGAATAGACAAGAACTTTTAATTTTTGATGTTCACTTCTATAATTCGAACACCTAGGAGAGTATCTGAAACCTAATAGTACATAAACATGTGTTCAGAATGAAATGAGAATTGAAGGAGGTAATCAGGCAAATGAAAGATATGAAAAACTTAAAATACACTAATTAGAAAAGACTTTTACAGCAATTTTGATTTGTGTGTTACTTTACACTACGATAAAAATATTCTTGAAGAGAATTATATTTTGAGCCAGCTGCAGTAGCTCAGGTAGCAGCATACTTATCTATAGTTCTGGAAGCCACATGGTCAATGGAGGGACAGGATTCCAGTGGATCTGAAACATGAGAAGTGCTCCTGTACCCGAGGTCCTGGCTGGGAGGAAGGGCATTCAGACTTGCCAAAACGCTGTCAGGGATGTCTGTCTCACCCACATCCATGTTTACATGTTTTTTTTTTTTTTCTCATGAAAGAAATAAAATAAACTTAAAAAGAAGATCACATATTGGGACCAGCAGTTGGCATAATGGCTGTGTTGCTGGACTCCCATATGGTCGACCATGGTTCAAGTCCTGGACCCGGTGGCTTAAACTCACACAGGGCATATGTGTGTGTGTGCCCAAGGCCACGAGAGGAGAATGGAGGAGAAGGGATTGCAGCATGGCCATCCCCCTGGGGGGTGATTTCTCACTTTCTGTCTTTCTGTCTCTCTCTGTCTTTCTAGAGTGCATATGCACCCTATAGCAAAAATTTCTCCAAAAAAAAAAGATAATCATATATTAACAAACACCCAGCTAAGAGAAAGTTGAGACATGGTGCTACTATATTCATTTTTAAAGAGAAAAAATTAGATATAATTAAAATAATGATGAGCATAGTGAAATGATGCATTGTTAACTGTTTTTCTTTTCTTTTTGAACAAAAACATACTGCTATTAAATCACAATAAAAGGACCCTAATACCCACCTAGTCTGTATCTTTTAACAAATGGGTGACCATGAGAAAATTATAGACTATCATTTTCCTACATCTAACCTTTCTTTCAGGCATGTTTGAACATGAAATGAGATCATAAAATATGAAACAACAAACTCATTAACAACAAAAGACATCTATTAATTGCTTAATTACAATGTTCAAAAACACACTTGTAGGCAAATCTTTGCCTTGTAGACAATTAGAATGCAAGAGGAAATATTAATGAAAAATGCAGGTTGGCAGGAAGACATATAAATAAATTTATCAAACCAATTATTAAAAGATCAGAGAAGTTTTAGTGCCTTTAGGCATCAAGGTATAGCATTTTATCCTCTGTATATTATCAGTTTTTGTAAGTTGTTAGGAGTGAGACTACTTGTCAGGGAATGTGGGGGACAAAAAGGAAAAAAATCGCTGCTGTGACAATAGGGGAAAAAATGAAGCAAAACTCACCTAAGACTGAAACTTTAAATGGGTAACCAGTGTCACCAGTGTCATGAAAAAAATCAGGGCATTGGTATTGCACTAAAATAGAAGCTTAAAAGAAGTAAGAATCCACAATGAAATACAAAGCCACCCAAAGTGGGGGGAACCATTAAATGAAGAAGCAATACACTCCTCCGTTTTTGTAATCTTGCAAGCTTTGGGACCAGCAGTTAGCATAATGGCTATGTTGTTGGACTCCCATACAGTTGACCGCGGTTTGTGTCCTGGACCCGGTGGCTTAAATTCATGCCGGGCGTGTGTGCGTACGTGCCCAAGATCCTGAGAGGAGAATGGAGGAGAAGCGATTGCGGCGTGACCATCCCCCCTGGGGGATGATTTCTCGCTTTCTGTCTCTCTGTCTCTCTCTGTCTGTCTGGCGAGCGCATGTGCCCTATAGTGAAAACCTCTCTAAAAATAAATAAATAAATATTGCAAGCTTTGTAGCACATTTGCTATTTTAATGAAAATTAAATCTGACATACTTTTAGATCTCCTTTATTTCTAGAAGAAGGAAAGGTAAACATCTTGTTTCTGTCCTGGCATCCTCAAAAAAATGAACAAAAACCCATCTCTTCTACACAGTCCAAATCTTTTACTCTTCTGATCCAGAAGCCCTAAATACTTTTTTTATTAAGTGAGTAAAATTATTTTTCTAGAAATAATTTGATTACGACTTTTAGATTCTGCTTTGCAAGTGTATGTTAATTTCATAAAAGAAAGCATTTCTGATTGAAAATAAAGAAGTGAAGAGTACTGAAAATGTAATATTTTTATGGACCATGATATCTTGCTTTGTGCCATGAATCTAAGAACAAAAGAAAGTATTGGGTGGTGGCTTCAAGAAGCAAAATTAGCATCTAAATGTCATTTTGGATTTTTTTTTACTCCAATATCATCATTGACATTTTAGACATTTACAATGAACCAAAACTATTTTGAGGAATGGTTTTTTATATCTTGCTTGGCTTTTCTAAGGCCAATGTTAATGTAATTTGATTCGAGCTCATATGCCAACATATACCCTGATATATGTGGAGAACTCATCAAATACTGTACAATCTCGGCCTTTTTGCTTCTAATTTTCGGAATATATTGGTTTATTTTTAAAATCGAGGATAATACATAGAAAATCTTTTCATCTTATTGATGAAAGAAAGTGTTTGATCCAGCAAGCATTAAAGTTCAAATACTCAGATAAAAGATAAAACAGTAGCTCGCTGAAGAGAAGTTCTTGGGCTATGAATTCATATTAAGTCAAGACATGAAAAGGACATGTTATGAAGCATCGTGAATATACGAAGATGGTAAGAAATGATGTTTTAGTGCTTACTTATAAACTTAATGGATGCTATATTTTCATATGTAACACGCCATTACACATGTCTGATTTTCAAAAGATAAGTTAGAATATATTGTTTCACAGATAAAAAGAAATCATCTTAGATAAATATTAACAGAATAATAGTAAAAATATATTTCTAACTTCAGTTTCTGGTCTTTTAAGATGAAACTAGCTACAGCTAATATAATAAGTCTTGAAATTATGGAAAGTACAATCTCACATTTTCATATATAATGCTGTGCATAGCAGTTCACATGGTTTTAAAGAAAGTTTCACAGTGGACTAAGGCCAAACCAGCATGTTGGACATATCCTTTCAATACAGTTCACCAAACATGGAAGAAGAAATATGAAACCCTGACTCTAAGTAAAAATAAATAAATAAATAAATAAATAACTGAGTTCCTATTTAAAGTTTTCATATATGAATAAGTGGATTTCAAAGGAGAAGACAAGATCTAGTTCTAAGAGCTCTTTTTATTTACTGATCTCTTCTAATGTTAAATCTTACAACAAATTTGTGGAGGAGGAGCAGAGTAAATTGTAATAGGGCTCTCCCCAGCAATCATTCTCTGCAGAAACATCAATTTGAACAACTATTTATGCATGAAAATATCTTTGCAATAGTTAAGGAAATCATTGAGTCATCACATTACCTGGTTGTAGCATAAAAAATACAATGAGACTCAGGACCAGCAGGTGGTGTGGTGGTTAAGATGCTGGACACTTACACATGGCCAATTATGGTTCAAGTCCTGGACCTGGTGGCTTGCTTTCATTCTCTCTCTCTCTCTCTCTCTCTCTCTCTTTCTCTCTGGTAAAATTAAAATAAATGAATGAATAAATAAAATAAATAATTCTTAAAAAAATACAATCAGACTCAATGAAGAAGGTAGGAAGGAGTGTTTTTTTGTTTTGTTTTATTTTGTTTTTTTGCCATTATCACCACTCTCTCAACCCCAGATAGGACAGCAAGAATAGAGATATCTTCTATTTATGAAAAAGAGGGAAAAGTGAGCACAGGACTTTGAATAGGACCTTCCTAGTGGGTCCACCGTAGAAAAGCCTAAGATTAAGAAGAACCATATGGCCCCATATTCCAGGTCAGTATGCAAATGCTAAGCCTCTATGCCATACCCAACTTCAGTCTTAATCACACAGCTCCAGGATTCGAGCTTGCTTGGTAAATTCAAGATACCATGGCTCTGGATTCCAGAGAGCCTTCAGAAGCAAGAAGGCATCAATTGCCCTGGTTGTCTGGCCTGCCCTACTGCTAAACTTGCTTCAGAGGGCCCCAGGTTTCTCTCCACATCTTGCCTTATAGTGGGATCTAGACTTCTGGTAGCACTGTATCTGCCACAGTGAGCACCATAAGGTGGGCAGCAGTGTACCCACCATAGCTGCCCACAGGCTTCTGGCAACATGGTATGAGCAGTGCAGTTCCAGAGTTCTGTAGAGTATAGCCGATTTAAGGCTTTTTCTAAAAACAAAACAAAACAAAACAAAGTAAAAACAACCACCAAAAAAAGGTCTGTGTAAACTGAAACAAGTACCTACTTTTTCAAATGTGCAGACATCAGTGCACAACCACAAAGATCAAAAACAAATCAAGAAAACATGATGTCATAAAATTAACTAAATCAGTTACCAATAACTGTTCCTAAAGAAATAAAAATGGATGAACTGCTCAACAGAAAGTTCAAAATGAATGTTTTGGGGAATCTCAGTAAACTCAAAGCATAGAGAAATAATTTAACAAAATGAGGAAAACAAGTGACCAAAATAAGAAATTTAATAGATATTATAATAAGAAGCAGAACAAAAATAAAACATAAATACTGCAGCCAATAAATGTAAGAAATGAAAAAAATTAAAATGTAATAAAGAACATCAACAATAGAATTGATCAGATGAAAGTAAGAGTTTGTACACTTACTGGTGATTTATTTAAAAATTTACAGTCAGAATAGTGAAAAGATAGAAGAATGAAAGGAATAAAGAAAGTAAGATTTATGAGACAGTACCAAAAGAGCAAATATGCAAATCATATGATTTCAAGAAAAATAAAGTAATAGAAATCTTATTTAAATAAATAATAACAACCCTTTAAACTTGGAAAAAGATGTAATGGTTCAAGTACAGAAAGGATAAAATCTCCAATAAAAATCTATCCAAAAAAGATGATCATAAAACAGACTGTAATCAAACTGCCAAAAAATAAAAGGAAAAGATGCTTATGGTACTATCCTTTACTTGATTTTCATGTACTACATGAATACTCTGAAAAACTGTATTGTGTACTTACAGAGTTGTACAACAGTTAAGTGTGAACAAGAAAGCATAAATATTGGGGCCAGCAGATGGCATGGTGATTGAGGGTGTTGTACTTCTACATGGCCAAGTGAGTACTAAGTCTCAGACCTGGCAGCTTGCTTTCTCACTTACTCTCTCTCTCTCTCTCTCTCTCTCTCACACACACACACACACACACACACACACACACACACTCTGTTCATCTCTGATCAAATTAAAATAAATAAATAAAGTTAAATTAAAATAATTATTTAAAAGAAACAAGAAAGTACAAAATATGAAAATTAAAAAAGAAATCAAAGGCTGGGGCTGGCAAATCATGGGGTTGTTAAAGGCACTGGACTCCCACATGGCTCACTGTGGTTCAAGTCACGGACCTGGTGGCTTGCTTTCTCACTTTCTCTCTCTCTTCCTCTCTCTCTCTCGCTCTTGCTCTGTCCTTTTCTGGTCAAATGAAAATAGCAAATCAATAAGTAAAGTTAAATAAAATAATTCTTAAAAAACTAATAAAAGAGAATGACCGAGTCCTAAAAAGAGCAAGAGAAAATTTGCAAACACATAAGGGTGTTTTAATATAGCTAGCCATAGACTTCTCAGCAAAAGCCTAACAGACCATGAGAGATTGAGATGATCTACACAATGTGAAGGAAAGAAACTGCCAATCAAGAATGGTATAGTCAGTGAAGCCATCCTTTAAAATAAGAGAGATTTGCCAGAAGAGCAAAACTGGAGTTCATCACCACCATACATTGCTTACAAGAAATGATGAAATGTTCTTCAAGCTAGCAGAAAAGGACATTAATGGGTAACACAAAGACATCTGAAAGTAACAGAAGAACATCTAAAACTCACTGGTAAAAGTAAACACATAGACAAATTTAGAATACTTTAATGCTGTGAAGGTAGTATGTAAGTTACTTGTATTTTATCATTATAAAAAAGAAAAATCAAGTCAATTTAAATTGAGTGAAGTTTAACTGATCGAATCTTAGCAGATTTGAATAGGGCAGTTTGGCAGACTAACTTCCAAGCAACTCTGGATGGTCTTGTGGTCAACTCTATATTTTAAGTTCTGGAAAGGGAAAGTGATGTACAAAAATGAAAGAGAAGGAATGAGGTAGAGTAATAATAATTACATTGGTTACAGCTGGATGGTGGTAGGCGGCACAAACAGCCTAAAAGGTGGACTTCCTGTGATTGGCTGTGGTGTGATTGGCTGTAACTTAGCAACCAGCTCAGGAAAATAATCTAATATGTAGAATTTTGACTTATTTATAAAAGGTCAAAATAGTTTAGTTTAAACTCGTGAAGGTTAAAAGTTGTAACTATTAAAATACTAATGGCTACTATTGTTTTAAGAGATATGCAGAATAGAAATACACAAAGAGTAACATAAAATTTTTCAAAATGTGGGATGAAATTAAAGTGTAGGTTTTTTGTTTTTGTTTTGTTTACTTTTACCTTTTCATGATCAAAGTTAAGTTGCCATGGGCTTAAAAAATTCTATTTTAACTTTGAGATGGTTCCCGGATGTCTCATATTAATCACAAAGCAAAGACCAATAGTAGATACATAAAAATTTAAAAGCAAATAGTCAAGATACACCACTGGAAAAAATGACTTGATCACAAAGACAGTAAGAGAGGGAAAAAAAAAAAAAGGGTTTAAAAAAAAAAAGAAAACATTTAATAAAAAAATCAGTTAATCATTATCTTGAAAGTATTTAGATTATATCCTCAATTGAAAACACAGAAGAGCTGAATAATTTAAAACAACAACAACAAAAAACAAGATCTAACTTTATGATACCAAAAAGAGACTCACTTTATCTTTTACAATACACGCATACTGAAAAGTGAAAGAGAGGAAAAAGATAGTCTATAAAAATGAAAACGAAAAGAGGTAGAGTTTAGAATAGAGTTTAAGTCAGACTGTAGAAAGACACAAAGAAAGTCATTGATGATAGAAAAGTCAATTCAAGGAGAGGACACAAGTTGTAAATAGATACATAATAAATAGAGGACAATGAAGGAGGTGGGATTGTGGTGTGGCCAGCCTCCATGTGGGGGTGTGATTTCTCCCTTCCCCTCTCTCTCTGTATCTCTCTGTTTCCTCCCTACTGAGTATGTGTGCCCTGGGACAAAAAAAAAAATCTAAAAAAAAAACCCCAAACAAAAAACAAACCTTGTTCACAGCAAAGGTAAGAATTAACACAGTGAAGAGAAAACAACTGAATGAGAAAAACATATTTACAAGTTATATATCTGATAACACATATATTATGACCTCAAATAACTAAAAATCAAGAAAATAAATTTAAAAATAGGCAAAGGATCTAAATAGATGTGTCTCAAAAGGTATATGCATGGACCAAAAATACATTTAAAAAAATCCAAAAACTATCATCCATGAGGATAATTCAAAATTGAAACCATGGTAGTCTATCACCTCACACTTTTAGAATGGCTTTTATCACAACTTATAAAGATAAGAAGGGTTAGAAATGATGCAGCAAAAAGTAAACTTTGCACGCTACTTGGTGGACTATAAATTACTGCAGATATTATAGAAAACAGTGTAGAGATTCCTTAGCCAACTAAAAACAGTATTCTCATATACTCTGTTAATCCCACTACTGAGTATATATCCACAGAAAAGAGAATCGATATGCTGAAGAGATATCCACACTCCCATGCTTACTGCAGCACTGTTACACTAACCAAGATATGGAATCCACTTAAGTGTCCTTCAATGGATAAATAAATCAACAAAGTGTATTTGTATACACAGTGGAATAGTGTTCAGTTTCAAAAACAAAGTCCTGTAATCTATAAGAGTAAATCTGCACCTGTAGATGTTAACTTCATTGTGTTATGTCATACGGAATGACAATAGCACAAGCTCTCACTCATACGTTGAGTTGAAAACCTTGATAACATAGAAGTAGACAGTAGAATGGTGATTACCATGACCAGGTGGTTGGGGGGAAGGGTGAGGAAAAAGAGAGATGTTTGTTAAAAGATATAAAATTTCAGCTAAGAAAAACATTCAAAAGATCGATTGTACCAAAGTTAATATTATTGAAAAATGCTAATAGATGCAAAGTTCTCACTACAAAAAAATTATAAATATGTGAGGTAATGCACATATTAATTAGCTAGATTTGGTCATTTCAAAATGCATATGTGCTTTAAAACGTCATGTTGGGAGGCTGGCAGGCAGCATGGTAGTTAAAGGCACTGAATTCCCATATGACCAACTGCTGTTTGAGTCCTGGACCTGGCAGCTGGCTTTCTCACTTTCCCTTTCTCTCTCTCTCTGTTTACTCAAGTTGAAAAATAGTAAGAACAAATGGAATGAAATAAATAATTCTTTAAAACAAACAAGTCATGGGACGAGCAGTTAGAGTAATGGCTATGTCCCTGGACTCTCACGTAGTCGACTGCGGTTCGCGTCCCGGACCCAGTGGCTTGAAACTCACGCCGGGTGCATTTGCATGCGTGCGCAAGATCCCAAGAGGAAAATGGAGGAGAAGGGATTGCGGTGTGGCCATACCCTCTGGGGAGTGATTTCTCACTTTCTGTCTCTCTGTCTCTTTCTGTCTGTCTGAAGAGCACACGCACCCTATAGCAAAAACGTCTAAAAAAAAACCAAACAAGTCGTATTGTACAAAGTAAATGCACACAATTTTGTCTGTCAGTTTAAAAAAAAAAAGTACAATTTTTAAATACATAACATTTATTTTTAAGTCCAAACATTCATCTCATAATAATACCTCTTATTAAGACATACATTGGAGGCAGAAGCTGACTTTTCATGTTAGTATACACAAAGAAAAATATAAAAATTTATAAGAATCTAGCCTCATGGCTTAGCAGTTATGGAGCTGGATCCCACTTGGCCAATTGTAGCTTATTCTTGGTCCAGGTATGCTGGAAAACATGTTCATCATGTGTGCATGTGAGCCGCAAATCCCTATAGGATGGAGAAATGGAAGAGAAGGGATTGCTGTGTGACTATGTTTCATTAGGGGGTGCTTTCTCTCTCCCCCTCTTGCTCTCTGTCTCTCTGTCTCTCCCTGGTGGGAACAGGGGCCCTCTGATGACTACTGTCTTGTCAGGAAAGTCACGATACATTTTTGCATAGATAAACATAAAAAAATCATAACTTTTCCAGTGACCCAATAATAAAAAAAGGCATACCAAGTATTAGGGATTTTTGGTACATAATTTTTTTCAAATAATTTTTTATTTCATTTTATTTGCTATTTTTATTTATATTTCTTAATTTGATCTGACAGAGACAAACAGAAAGAGAGAAAGAAATAGAGACAGAGAGAAAAAGAAAGTGAGAAAGCAAGCCATCAGGTCTGGGACTCTAACCAGGGTCAGTCATGTGGAAGTCCAGCACCCTAACCACCACACCACCTGTTGGCTCCATGTACTATTTTTTTAAGAGCAATTTTTGCTATAGAGCACATGCACTCTCTTGAGAGACAGAGACACAGAAAGTAAGAAATCAGCCCTGGGGGATTGGCCTCACTGCAATTCTTTCTCTTCTATTCTTCTATTCTTCTTTTGGGATTATGAGCACACACACACACACACACACATCCCTGGTGTGCATTTTAAGCCTCTTGGACCGGGACTTGAACTGTGGTCAACTACATGGGAATCCCAGCGACATAACCATTATACCATCTGGTTGCAGTATATGAATTTTCTGTTACTTCATTTAATTTTATCCAGGAAATCAAAGCCCTAGATATTTTTATTTCTAACCATACTGTTGGTAGTAAATTACAGAAACAGAAAAAAAAATAAATTTCTCCCATCCTGCCTATATTACATTTTCTGATGAATAAAGTTGGTAAAATCATTACAGATGATTACTTTTCTTAAATTAGCACCCCCAGATTACTGATACAGGCAAACCTTGACAGATTACGTGTCTTGTGCAGGCTTTGTTTTCATGGGTGTTCCTGTGCATGAACAAATCGATATTATTTCATTTCATGGCTTCCATGGGCTTCACTATGTAAAGATCTATGTAAGAATCTATATGTTTCCTCAGTGGGCCCTCTGGGCAGATAGTTCAGAACTGTGACAGAATAAGACATAATGAGATAGCTCAGAATTAAAAAAAAAAATACAAAGAAGAATGTATAGGTATCAAAACTAAGCTAATCACCTGAGTCATTCAGAATATGATTCCTCTTAGAGGTGCTCTTTCTTTGAAAAAAGTTTAGCTTCTTTATAATGAAAGAGGATGAATGAACAGGAAGGGAAACTCCACCTAATTCAATATCTCAAAAGACTTCTAAATCTTTTCATTTTGGAAAAGTAAAAATGGAAGAGTTTTTCCTACTCATTTTCATCAAATCTTTGATCAAATGTCATCTTCACAATGAGGCTTGTCCTAACCATTCTCTTTATAATCTCAACTCCCTGCACAGCCTGTCCCCTTTACTAGGACTCTCCCTTCATTTTTTGACATTTATCCCCTTCTCACATATTACTTAAATCCCTCAAAGTTGTTTGTGTGTGTGTTTCATTTGTCATTGCTTATTTTCTACTTCCTTGTCCTATAACATGAAACACATGAGGGCAGAGATTTTTGTTTCACACACTGATAATCAAATATTCAGACCCACGTGCAGCCCTTATAGTCAGTAACTGTTCGCTCAATCAACTAATGAAATCACAGAAAGTACTTTCCCCCCAAAATATTTTACTTTCAATGTTAACAGCATCAACAGCAATCTCACATGTAAGTAATATTACAAAACAGATCCTTCACCTGTAAATATTACTTAGTTCGTTTTGAAGCTGAGTGGATAATGGACACAGCATCTGGTCTTTACAAAAACATTATTTCTACTCGAGGTACTTGGGAAGAAATGGAAGCCTAGATTGACAGAGCTGGGAAGTTTGTTTTGTTTTGTGTTTTAGCATACCTAGTTATCTTTTTATATCTTTTTATGCTCAGTACTGTAAACTTTATGAGATCTAAGCTGGCCACACAGTATCACTATCTGATAGCTCAAAATATGTTTTTAATTAGTGGTTGTTTAAAAAAAAAATTGGAAAATGAAAGACAAGATTTAAAAGCATCAGCATATAATGGTCCCCATGTGAATGTTCACTACTAAATGGAGGACTCATGACCAAGGTCAACGATCTAGTTATGCTGCCACCAGATGGCCACTAGGGTCACTACTCATAATCTAAAAGTAAATTCTGCTTGTTAGATACGAGCTTCATTTTTTTTATTTTTTGGTTTCACTTTTGCAATAGCATTTCCAATTTTTATGCAGCACTGCAGAACACAAAACTCAGCCAGTTCATGAACATTCTCTAAAAAAACTAAAGTGACAGCAATAGACAAAGCAAACAGAACTTACCTCTTACACAGCTGATATGCAGCAGCTTAGGTTAACTAGAGAGGGACTTGAAAAGCTTATAAAGAAGCACTGAATCTACCTCAGCAATACAGAGGGACAAACATTGGATAGCTATTATAGGACTGCCAATATCTTCAAAACTAGCTTGATCTTTTTTTAATCCAGTTTTACAGTAATGATACAATTATCCCCATAACATAGATGGGCAAATAGAAGCTTTGTAAGAGGAACTGAGAATTTCAACAGGATCTAGACAGAATACATATCGAGAGGATTTAACTCCACATCACTTTGATTTTGATACTTGTCTTCGTTCCATGGTTACCCTCTGCATATAGCTACCAACAGTGTGCAATAAAAACTACAATAGTCATTCACGTATGTGATGAAAATGCATATAATTATTCTCAATTTTTTAGAAAATAATTGTTTTGTCTAACTTAATTTATTTTTTAATTTGACCAGAGAGGGAGGTCCAGGACTCGAGTCACGGTCAGCCATGTGGGAGTCCAGCATACTTAAGAACCACGCCACCTGCTGACCCCAGTTATCTCAACTATTTATCATAATTTCTCTGTATATAAATAAATCAGATTTTATTTTTCCTTTCCTTTCCTTTCCTTTCCTTTCCTTTCCTTTTTTCTCTCCCTTCCCCCTCCCCCTTCTCCTTCCTTCCTTCCTTCCTTCCTTCCTTCCTTCCTTCCTTCCTTCCTTCCTTTCTTTTTCTTTTTTTCTTTCAGGTTTTTGTCACAAGATGCATGCATTTGCCCAAAAGAGACAAAGCAAGACAGTGAGAAATCACCCATCAGAGGGGATGGCCACACCACAATGTCTTTTCCTTCATTCTCCTTCTGGGATTTTGGGCATATACACAAACATGCCTAGTGTGATTTTAAAGCCACCAGGTCCAGGACTCAAATTGAAGTCAGCCATGTGGGAGTCCAGCTCTTTAACCGCCATACTACCTTCTGGCCCCAAGATCCCATTTGTTTTTATAGATGCTATTTATGCATCATTTTATGCTTTTCAATTATTCAGGAATTTTTATTGCTAAATTTCTATATTGAATAATATAATAAATTAAAATCTACAAAATTGGATAACACTAAAAACATATAGCTCCAGTTAGAAACAATAATGTGTAGCTTTCATGGCTTTTTTTTCTACCATACCACAAATAGTAATGAGAAACAATTTCTTCCTTTGAGTCATCTTTTCATCCGATCACTGAAAGGTCAGATGCAATAACAAGGTGACATCTCACGGCTTTGTTTGCTCCACATTCTACTCTCCCCTACAGGTGCCTAAGCTACAACATGCTCTGTATTCTTTCTCTGTTCAGCAGTTTTCAACTTCATTGTCTTTGTGTTTTTGGCAGCTCCCCTCTAACAGCCTAAATGTGTTTGTTTAGGACTCCGGTTTGCAAACACACATTTGCCAGTAACAATAAGCTTTTGAGAGATTGCTTTTCAGTGAGACAGATACATGACCTTATACAGCACTTTTTAATAGGGTGTATGTGCTATTGTCTGTGTCTTAATTAAAATATATTAATGAGGGGTTGGCTGGTAGCACAGCATTAATATGTGATGGTCTCTGAGGCTGACTCACATGGGAAGGTTCAGGATTTGCATCTGGAGATTTTCCTAAGTATGCTGGGCATGTGGGAGCCTGTGATTTGGGATTGATTGATCCTGGGGGGTGAATCAAAGTGTCAAGACTTCATTGGGGGTGATGTCCCTCTGTTTCTTTTACTCTCCTTCTACCTTTCTCACCTATGGAAAAAATGAATAAATGCACCTTGTATGTGTGTATATATATACAAAGTGAACTCATAATTAATAAAAATGAGTTCAAATCCTCCTAGAACAGGCTTAATAAAGAAATAATGATATTTGTGCACTAAACCAACTTTTTTTTTTGGAGAGGTTTTCGCTATAGGGTGCATGTGCTCACTAGACAGACAGATAAAAACTACAATAGTCATTCACGTATGTGATGAAAATGCATATAATTATTCTCAATTTTTTAGAAAATAATTGTTTTGTCTAACTTAATTTATTTTTTAATTTGACCAGAGAGGGAAAGA